>NW_027140818.1:352500-698536 GCF_036365525.1 Heterodontus francisci | reverse complement strand
TCCTGCCAGGTGTGCATGGGCGTTTCACAGTTTATCAGGATCCTGCCAGGTGTGCATGGGGCTTTCACAGTGTATCAGTGTCCTGCCAGGTGTGTATGGGGTTTTCACAGTGTATCAGGATCTGCAATGTGTGTATGGGGTTTTCACAGTGCTCCAGGATCCTGCCAGATGTGTCTGGGGTTTCACAGTGTATCAGGATCCTTCCAGGTGTGTATGGGGGTTTCACAGTGGATCAGGATCCTGCCAGGTGTGTACGGGGTTTCACAGTGTATCAGGATCCTGCCGGATGTGAATGGGGTTTTTACAGTGTATCAGGATCCTGCCGTGTGTGTTTGGGGTTTCACAGTGTATCGTGATCCTGCCAGGTGTGTATGGGTGTTTCACAGTGCATCGGGATCCTGCCTGTGTGTATGGGGTTTTTACAGTGGTTCAGGATCCTGCCAGGTGTGTATGGGGGTTTCACAGTGTATCATGATCCTTCCAGGTGTGTATCGGGTTTTCGCAGTGTATCAGGATCCTGCCAGGAGTGTATGGGGCTTTCACAGTGGTTCAGCATCCTGCCAGGTGTGTATGGGGGTTTCACAGTGTATCATGATCCTTCCAGGTGTCTATCGGGTTTACACAGCGGTTCAGGATCCTGCCAGGTGTGTATGGGGGTTTCACAGTGTATCATGATCCTTCCAGGTGTGTATTGGGTTTTCAGAGTGTATCAGGAACCTGCCAGGAGTGTTTGGGGGTTTCACAGTGGATCAGGATCCTGCCAGGTGTGTTTGGTGTTTCACAGTGCATCAGGATCCTGCCACGTGTGTATGGGGTTTCACAGTGTATCAGGATCCTGCCAGATGTGAATGGGGTTTCACTGTGCATCAGGAACCTGCCAGGTGTGTATGGGGTCTTCACAGTGTATCAGGATCCTGCCAGGTGTGTACGGGGGTTTCACAGATTATCCGGATCCTGCCAGGTCTGTATGGGGGTTTCACAGTTCTTCAGGATCCTGCCAGGTGTGTTTGGGGTTTCACAGAGGATCAGGATCCTGCCAGGTGTGTACGGGGTTTTCACAATATATCAGGATCCTGCCAGGTGAGTATGGAGGTTTCACAGTTTATCTATACCCTGCCAGGTGTTTATGGGGGTTTCACAGTTTATCAGGATCCTGCCAGTTGTGTATGATGGTTTCACAGTTTATCAGGACCTGCCAGGTGTGTATGGGGTTTTCACAGTGGATCAGGATCCTGCCAGGTGTGTATGGGGTTTTCACAGTGTATCAGGATCTGCAAGGTTTGTTTGGGGTTTTCACAGTGCACCAGGATCCTGCCAGATGTGTCTGGGGTTTCACAGTGTATCAGGATCCTTCCAGGTGTGTATGGGGGTTTCACAGTTGATCAAGATCCTGACAGGTGTGTACGGGGTTTCACAGTGTATCAGGATCCTGCCGGATGTGAATGGGGTTTTCACAGTGTATCAGGATCCTGCCAGGTGTGTATGGGGTTTCACTGTTTATCAGGATCCTGCCAGGAGTGTATGGGGGTTTCACATTGTATCGGGATACTGCCATGTGTGTATGGGGTTTTCACAGTGGTCCAGGATCCTGCCAGGTGTGTTTGGGGGTTTCACAGTGTATCATGTTCCTTCCAGGTGTGTATCGGGTTTTCGCAGTGTATCAGAATCCTGCCAGGAGTGTAAGGGGGTTTCGCAGTGGTTCAGGATCCTGCCACGTGTGTATGGGGGTTTCACAGTGTATCAGGATCCTGCCAGGAGTGTATGGGGGTTTCACAGTGGTTCAGCATCCTGCCAGGTGTGTATGGGGGTTTCACAGTGTATCATGATCCTTCCAGGTGTGTATCGGGTTTTCACAGCGGTTCAGGATCCTGCCCGGTGTGTATGGGGGTTTCACAGTGTATCATGATCCTTCCAGGTGTGCATTGGGTTTTCACAGTGTATCAGGAACCTGCCAGGAGTGTTTGGGGGTTTCACAGTGGATCAGGATCCTGCCAGGTGTGTTTGGGGTTTCTCAGTGCATCAGGATCCTGCCACGTGTGTATGGGGTTTCACAGTGTATCATGATCCTTCCCGGTGTGTATCGGGTTTTCACAGTGTATCAGGATCCTGCCAGGAGTGTATGGGGGTTTCACAGTGGTTCAGTATCCTGCCAGGTGTGTATGGGGGTTTCACAGTGTATCATGATCCTTCCAGGTATGTATCGGGTTTTCACAGTGTATCAGGATCCTTCCAGGAGTGTATGGGGGTTTCACAGTGGATCAGGATCCTGCCAGGTGTGTTTGGGGTTTCACAGTGCATCAGGATCCGTCCACGTGTGTATGGGGTTTCACAGTGTATCAGGATCCTGCCAGATGTGAATGGGGTAGCACTGTGCATCAGGAACCTGCTAGGTGTGTACGGGGTCTTCACAGTGTATCAGGATCCTGCCAGGTGCATACGGCGGTTTCACAGATTATCAGGATCCTGCCAGGTGTGTATGGGGTTTCCCAGTTTATCAGGATCCTGCCGGATGTGAACGGGGTTTCCACAGTGTATCAGGATCCTGCCGGATGTGAATGGGGTTTTTACAGTGTATCAGGATCCTGCCGTGTGTGTTTGGGGTTTCACAGTGTATCGTGATCCTGCCAGGTGTGTATGGGTGTTTCACAGTGTATCGGGATCCTGCCTGTGTGTATGGGGTTTTCACAGTGGTTCAGGATCCTGCCAGGTGTGTATGGGGGTTTCACAGTGTATCATGATCCTTCCAGGTGTGTATCGGGTTTTCGCAGTGTATCAGGATCCTGCAAGGTGTGTATGGGGGTTTCACAGTGTATCATGATCCTTCCAGGTGTGTATCGGGTTTTCACAGCGGTTCAGGATCCTGCCAGGTGTGTATGGGGGTTTCACAGTGTATCATGATCCTTCCAGGTGTGTATTGGGTTTTCAGAGTGTATCAGGAACCTGCCAGGAGTGTTTGGGGGTTTCACAGTGGATCAGGATCCTGCCAGGTGTGTTTGGTGTTTCACAGTGCATCAGGATCCTGCCACGTGTGTATGGGGTTTCACAGTGTATCAGGATCCTGCCAGATGTGAATGGGGTTGCACTGTGCATCAGGAACCTGCCAGGTGTGTATGGGGTCTTCACAGTGTATCAGGATCCTGCCAGGTGTGTACGGGGGTTTCACAGATTATCCGGATCCTGCCAGGTCTGTATGGGGGTTTCACAGTTCTTCAGGATCCTGCCAGGTGTGTTTGGGGTTTCACAGAGGATCAGGATCCGGCCAGGTGTGTACGGGGTTTTCACAATATATCAGGATCCTGCCAGGTGAGTATGGAGGTTTCACAGTTTATCTATACCCTGCCAGGTGTGTATGGGGGTTTCACAGTTTATCAGGATCCTGCCAGTTGTGTATGGGGGTTTCACAGTTTATCAGGACCTGCCAGGTGTGTATGGGGTTTTCACAGTGTATCAGGATCCTGCCAGGTGTGTTTGGGGTTTTCAGTGTATCAGAATCCTGCCAGGAGCGACTGGGGTTTCACAGTGGATCAGAATCCTGCCAGGTGTGAATGGGATTTTCACAGTGTATCAGGAACCTGCCAGGTGTGTATGGGGGTTTCACCGTTTATCAGGTCTTGCCAGGTGTGGATGTGGGTTTCACAGTGTATCAGGATCCTACCACGTGTGTATGGGGGTTTCCCAGTGGTTCAGGATCCTGCCAGGTGTGTATGTTGTTTTCACAGTGATCAGGATCCTGCCAGGTGTGTATGGGGTTTCACAGTGTATCAGGATCCTGCCAGATGTGAATGGGGTTTCACTGTGTAGCAGGATTCCTGCCAGGTGTGAATGGGGTTTCGCTGTGTATCATGATCCTGCCAGGTGTGTATGGGGTTTCACAGTTTATCAGGATCCTGCCAGGTGTCTATGTGGTTTTCACAGTGGGTCAGGATCCTGCCAGGTGTGTATTGGGTTTTCACAGTTTATCAGGATCCTGCCAGGTGTGTATGGCATTTTCACAGTGGATCAGGATCCTGACAGGTGTGTATGGGGTTTTCACAGTGTATCAGGATCTGCCAGGTGTGTATGGAGTTTCACAGTGTATCAGGATCCTGCCAGGTGTGTATGGGGTTTTCACATTGTATCAGGATCCTGCCAGGTTTCTATGGGGTTTCACAGTGTTTCAGGATCCTGCCAGGTGTGTATGGGGGTTTCACAGTGGATCAGGATCCTGCCAGGTGTGTATGGGGTTTCACAGTGCATCAGGATCCTGCCAGGTGTGTTCGGGGTTTTCACAGTGGATCAGGATCCTGCCAGGTGTGCATGGGGATTTCACAGAGGATCAGGTTCCTGCCAGGTGTGTATGGGGTTTTCACAGTGTATCAGGATCCTTCCAGGTGTGTATGGGTTTTTCACAGTGTATCAGGAACCTGCCAGGTGTGTATGGGGGATTCACAGTTGATCTGGATCCTGCCGGGTGTGTATGGGGTTTCACAGTGTATCAGGATCCTTCCAGGTATGTATGGGGTTTCACAGTGTATCAGGATCCTGCCAGGTGTGTATTGGGTTTCACAGTGTTTCGGGATCCTGCCACGTGTGTATGGGGTATTCGCAGTGGATCACGATCCTGCCAGATGTGTATGGGGTTTCACTGTGCATCAGGAACCTGCCAGGTGTGTATGGGTTTTCACAGCGGATCAGGATCCTGCCAGGTTTGTATGGGGTTTCCCAGTGTATCAGGATCCTGCCAGGTGTGTATGGGGTTTTCACAGTGTATCAGGATCCTGCCAGGTGTGTATGGGGTTTCACAGTGCATCAGGATCCTTCCAGGTGTGTATAGGGTTTTCACAGTGTATCAGGATCCTGCCAGGTGAGTATGGGGTTTCACAGTGGATCAGGATCCTGCCAGGTCTGTATGGAGTTTCACTTTGGATCAGGATCCTGCCAGGTGTGTATGGGGGTTTCACTGTGGATCAGGGTCCTGCCAAGTTTGTATGGGGTTTCACAGTGTATCAGGGTCCTGCCAGGTGTGTATGGGGTTTTCACAGTGCATCAGGATCCTGCCAGGTGTGTATGGGGTTTCACAGTGTATCAGGATCCTGCCAGGTGTGTTTGGTGTTTTCAGTGTATCAGAATCCTGCCAGGAGTGACTGGGGTTTCACAGTGGATCAGGATCCTGCCAGGTGTGAATGGGATTTTCACAGTGTATCAGGATCCTGCCAGGTGTGTATTGGGGTTTCACCGTTTATCAGGATCTTGCCAGGTGTGTATGTGGGTTTCACAGTGTATCAGGATCCTACCACGTGTGTATGGGGGTTTCACAGTGGTTCAGGATTCTGCCAGGTGTGTATGGGGTTTTCACAGTGTATCAGGATCCTGCCAGGTGTGTATGGGGGTTTCTCAGTGGATCAGGATCCTGCCAGCTGTGTATGGGGTTTCACAGTGCATCAGGATCCTTCCAGGTGTGTATGGGGTTTTCACAGTGTATCAGGATCCTGCCAGGTGAGTATGGTGTTTCACAGTGTATCAGGATCCTGCCAGGTGTGTATGGGGTTTCACAGTGTATCAGGATCCTGCCAGGTGTGTATGGGTTTTTCACAGTGGATCAGGATCCTGCCAGGTGTGTATGGGGTTCCACAGTGTATCAAGTTCCTGCCACGTGTGCATGGGGGTTTCACAGTGGATCACGATCCTGCCAGTGTGTATGGGGTTTCACAGCGTATCAGCATCCTGCCAGGTGTGTATGTGGTTTCACAGTGTATCAGGTTCCTGCCGGACGTGAATGGGGATTTCACAGTGTATCAGGATCCTGCCAGGTGTGTATGGGGTTTCACAGTGTATCAGAATCCTGCCACGTGTGTTTGAGGTTTTCACGGTGGATCAGTATCCTGCCAGGTGTGTATGGAGTTTCACTTTGGATCAGGATCCTGCCAGGTGTGTTTGGGGTTTCACTGTGTATCAGGGTCCTGCCAGGTTTGTATGGGGTTTCACAGTGTATCAGGGTCCTGCCAGGTGTGTATGGGGTTTTCTCAGTGCATCAGTATCCTGCCAGGTGTGTATGGGGTTTCACAGTGTATCAGGATCCTGCCAGGTGTGTTTGGGGTTTTCAGTGCATCAGAATCCTGCCAGGAGTGACTGGGGTTTCACAGTGGATCAGGATCCTGCCAGGTGTGAATGGGATTTTCACAGTCTATCAGGATCCTTCCAGGTGTGTATTGGGGATTCACCGTTTATCAGGATCTTGCCAGGTGTGGATGTGGGTTTCACAGTGTATCAGGATCCTACCACGTGTGTATGGGGGTTTCACAGCGGTTCAGGATCCTGCCAGGAGTGTATGGGGTTTTCACTGTGTATCAGGATTCTGCCAGGCGTGAATGGGGCTTCACAGTGGGTCAGGATCCTGCCAGGTGTGTATGGGGTTTTCACAGTGATCAGGATCCTGCCAGGTGTGTATGGGGTTTCACAGTGTATCAGGATCCTGCCAGGTGTGTTTGGGGTTTTCAGTGCATCAGAATCCTGCCAGGAGTGACTGGGGTTTCACAGTGGATCAGGATCCTGCCAGGTGTGGATGGGATTTTCACAGTCTATCAGGATCCTGCCAGGTGCGTATTGGGGTTTCACCGTTTATCAGGATCTTGCCAGGTGTGGATGTGGGTTTCACAGTGTATCAGGATCCTACCACGTGTGTATGGGGGTTTCACAGTGGTTCAGGATCCTGCCAGGAGTGTATGGGGTTTTCACTGTGTATCAGGATTCTGCCAGGCGTGAATGGGGCTTCACAGTGGATCAGGATCCTGCCAGGTGAGTATGGGGTTTTCACAGTGATCAGGATCCTGCCAGGTGTGTATGGGGTTTCACAGTGTATCAGGATCCTGCCAGATGTGAATGGGGTTTCACTGTGTATCAGGATTCCTGCCAGGTGTGAATGGGGTTTCACTGTGTATCATGATCCTGCCAGGTGTGTATGGGGTTTTCACAGTTTATCAGGATCCTGCCAGGTGTGTATGGAGTTTTCACAGTGGATCAGGACCCTGCCAGGTGTGTATGGGGTTTTCACAGTGTATCAGGATCTGCCAGGTGTGTATGGAGTTTCACAGTGTATCAGGATCCTGCCAGGTGTGCATGGGGTTTTCACATTGTATCAGGATCCTGCCAGGTTTCTGTGGGGTTTCACAGTGTTTCAGGATCCTGCCAGGTGTGCATGGGGGTTTCACAGTGTATCAGGATTCTGCCAGACGTGAATGGGGCTTCACAGTGGATCAGGATCCTGCCAGGTGTATATGGGGTTTTCACAGTGATCATGATCCTGCCAGGTGTGTATGGGGTTTCACAGTGTATCAGGATCTGCCAGGTGTATATGGGGTTTTCACAGTGATCATGATCCTGCCAGGTGTCTATGGGGTTTCACAGTGTATCAGGATCCTGCCAGATGTGAATGGGGTTTCACTGTGTATCAGGATCCTGCCAGGTGTGCATGGGGTTTTCACGTTGTAGCAGAATCCTCCCAGGTTTCTATGGGGTTTCACAGTGTTTCAGGATCCTGCCAGGTGTGTATGGGGGTTTCACAGTGTATCAGGATCCTGCCAGGTTTGTATGGGGTTTCCCAGTGTATCAGGATCCTGCCAGGTGTGTATGGGGTTTTCACAGTGTATCAGGATCCTGCCAGGTGTGTATGGGGTTTCACAGTGCATCAGGATCCTTCCAGGTGTGTATAGGGTTTTCACAGTGTATCAGGATCCTGCCAGGTGAGTATGGGGTTTCACAGTGGATCAGGATCCTGCCAGGTCTGTATGGAGTTTCACTTTGGATCAGGATCCTGCCAGGTGTGTATGGGGGTTTCACTGTGGATCAGGGTCCTGCCAAGTTTGTATGGGGTTTCACAGTGTATCAGGGTCCTGCCAGGTGTGTATGGGGTTTTCACAGTGCATCAGGATCCTGCCAGGTGTGTATGGGGTTTCACAGTGTATCAGGATCCTGCCAGGTGTGTTTGGTGTTTTCAGTGTATCAGAATCCTGCCAGGAGTGACTGGGGTTTCACAGTGGATCAGGATCCTGCCAGGTGTGAATGGGATTTTCACAGTGTATCAGGATCCTGCCAGGTGTGTATTGGGGTTTCACCGTTTATCAGGATCTTGCCAGGTGTGTATGTGGGTTTCACAGTGTATCAGGATCCTACCACGTGTGTATGGGGGTTTCACAGTGGTTCAGGATTCTGCCAGGTGTGTATGGGGTTTTCACAGTGTATCAGGATCCTGCCAGGTGTGTATGGGGGTTTCACATTGTATCAGGATCCTGCCAGGTTTCTGTGGGGTTTCACAGTGTTTCAGGATCCTGCCAGGTGTGCATGGGTGTTTCACAGTGTATCAGGATTCTGCCAGACGTGAATGGGGCTTCACAGTGGATCAGGATCCTGCCAGGTGTATATGGGGTTTTCACAGTGATCATGATCCTGCCAGGTGTGTATGGGGTTTCACAGTGTATCAGGATCTGCCAGGTGTATATGGGGTTTTCACAGTGATCATGATCCTGCCAGGTGTCTATGGGGTTTCACAGTGTATCAGGATCCTGCCAGATGTGAATGGGGTTTCACTGTGTATCAGGATCCTGCCAGGTGTGCATGGGGTTTTCACGTTGTAGCAGAATCCTCCCAGGTTTCTATGGGGTTTCACAGTGTTTCAGGATCCTGCCAGGTGTGTATGGGGGTTTCACAGTGTATCAGGATCCTGCCAGGTTTGTATGGGGTTTCCCAGTGTATCAGGATCCTGCCAGGTGTGTATGGGGTTTTCACAGTGTATCAGGATCCTGCCAGGTGTGTATGGGGTTTCACAGTGCATCAGGATCCTTCCAGGTGTGTATAGGGTTTTCACAGTGTATCAGGATCCTGCCAGGTGAGTATGGGGTTTCACAGTGGATCAGGATCCTGCCAGGTCTGTATGGAGTTTCACTTTGGATCAGGATCCTGCCAGGTGTGTATGGGGGTTTCACTGTGGATCAGGGTCCTGCCAAGTTTGTATGGGGTTTCACAGTGTATCAGGGTCCTGCCAGGTGTGTATGGGGTTTTCACAGTGCATCAGGATCCTGCCAGGTGTGTATGGGGTTTCACAGTGTATCAGGATCCTGCCAGGTGTGTTTGGTGTTTTCAGTGTATCAGAATCCTGCCAGGAGTGACTGGGGTTTCACAGTGGATCAGGATCCTGCCAGGTGTGAATGGGATTTTCACAGTGTATCAGGATCCTGCCAGGTGTGTATTGGGGTTTCACCGTTTATCAGGATCTTGCCAGGTGTGTATGTGGGTTTCACAGTGTATCAGGATCCTACCACGTGTGTATGGGGGTTTCACAGTGGTTCAGGATTCTGCCAGGTGTGTATGGGGTTTTCACAGTGTATCAGGATCCTGCCAGGTGTGTATGGGGGTTTCTCAGTGGATCAGGATCCTGCCAGCTGTGTATGGGGTTTCACAGTGCATCAGGATCCTTCCAGGTGTGTATGGGGTTTTCACAGTGTATCAGGATCCTGCCAGGTGAGTATGGTGTTTCACAGTGTATCAGGATCCTGCCAGGTGTGTATGGGGTTTCACAGTGTATCAGGATCCTGCCAGGTGTGTATGGGGGTTTCACAGTGGATCAGGATCCTGCCAGGTGTGTATGGGGTTCCACAGTGTATCAAGTTCCTGCCACGTGTGCATGGGGGTTTCACAGTGGATCACGATCCTGCCAGTGTGTATGGGGTTTCACAGCGTATCAGCATCCTGCCAGGTGTGTATGTGGTTTCACAGTGTATCAGGTTCCTGCCGGACGTGAATGGGGATTTCACAGTGTATCAGGATCCTGCCAGGTGTGTATGGGGTTTCACAGTGTATCAGAATCCTGCCACGTGTGTTTGAGGTTTTCACGGTGGATCAGTATCCTGCCAGGTGTGTATGGAGTTTCACTTTGGATCAGGATCCTGCCAGGTGTGTTTGGGGTTTCACTGTGTATCAGGGTCCTGCCAGGTTTGTATGGGGTTTCACAGTGTATCAGGGTCCTGCCAGGTGTGTATGGGGTTTTCTCAGTGCATCAGTATCCTGCCAGGTGTGTATGGGGTTTCACAGTGTATCAGGATCCTGCCAGGTGTGTTTGGGGTTTTCAGTGCATCAGAATCCTGCCAGGAGTGACTGGGGTTTCACAGTGGATCAGGATCCTGCCAGGTGTGAATGGGATTTTCACAGTCTATCAGGATCCTTCCAGGTGTGTATTGGGGATTCACCGTTTATCAGGATCTTGCCAGGTGTGGATGTGGGTTTCACAGTGTATCAGGATCCTACCACGTGTGTATGGGGGTTTCACAGCGGTTCAGGATCCTGCCAGGAGTGTATGGGGTTTTCACTGTGTATCAGGATTCTGCCAGGCGTGAATGGGGCTTCACAGTGGGTCAGGATCCTGCCAGGTGTGTATGGGGTTTTCACAGTGATCAGGATCCTGCCAGGTGTGTATGGGGTTTCACAGTGTATCAGGATCCTGCCAGGTGTGTTTGGGGTTTTCAGTGCATCAGAATCCTGCCAGGAGTGACTGGGGTTTCACAGTGGATCAGGATCCTGCCAGGTGTGGATGGGATTTTCACAGTCTATCAGGATCCTGCCAGGTGCGTATTGGGGTTTCACCGTTTATCAGGATCTTGCCAGGTGTGGATGTGGGTTTCACAGTGTAACAGGATCCTACCACGTGTGTATGGGGGTTTCACAGTGGTTCAGGATCCTGCCAGGAGTGTATGGGGTTTTCACTGTGTATCAGGATTCTGCCAGGCGTGAATGGGGCTTCACAGTGGATCAGGATCCTGCCAGGTGAGTATGGGGTTTTCACAGTGATCAGGATCCTGCCAGGTGTGTATGGGGTTTCACAGTGTATCAGGATCCTGCCAGATGTGAATGGGGTTTCACTGTGTATCAGGATTCCTGCCAGGTGTGAATGGGGTTTCACTGTGTATCATGATCCTGCCAGGTGTGTATGGGGTTTTCACAGTTTATCAGGATCCTGCCAGGTGTGTATGGAGTTTTCACAGTGGATCAGGACCCTGCCAGGTGTGTATGGGGTTTTCACAGTGTATCAGGATCTGCCAGGTGTGTATGGAGTTTCACAGTGTATCAGGATCCTGCCAGGTGTGCATGGGGTTTTCACATTGTATCAGGATCCTGCCAGGTTTCTGTGGGGTTTCACAGTGTTTCAGGATCCTGCCAGGTGTGCATGGGGGTTTCACAGTGTATCAGGATTCTGCCAGACGTGAATGGGGCTTCACAGTGGATCAGGATCCTGCCAGGTGTATATGGGGTTTTCACAGTGATCATGATCCTGCCAGGTGTGTATGGGGTTTCACAGTGTATCAGGATCTGCCAGGTGTATATGGGGTTTTCACAGTGATCATGATCCTGCCAGGTGTCTATGGGGTTTCACAGTGTATCAGGATCCTGCCAGATGTGAATGGGGTTTCACTGTGTATCAGGATCCTGCCAGGTGTGCATGGGGTTTTCACGTTGTAGCAGAATCCTCCCAGGTTTCTATGGGGTTTCACAGTGTTTCAGGATCCTGCCAGGTGTGTATGGGGGTTTCACAGTGTATCAGGATCCTTCCAGGTGTGTATGGGGTTTTCACAGTGTATCAGGATCCTGCCAGGTGTGTATGGGGTTTCACAGTGCATCAGGATCCTGCCAGGTGTGTATGGGGTTTCACAGTGTTTCGGGATCCTGCCAGGTGTGTATGGGGTATTCGCAGTGGATCAGGATCCTGCCAGGTGTGTATGGGGTTTCACAGTGCATCAGGATCCTGCCAGGTGTGCATGGGGTTTCACTGTGCTTCAGGATCCTGCCAGGTGTGTATGCGGTTTTCACAGTGTATCAGGATCCTGCCAGATGTGTATGGGGTTTCACTGTGTATCAGGAACCTGCCAGGTGTGTATGGGTTTTCACAGCGGATCAGGATCCTGCCAGGTTTGGATGGGGTTTCCCAGTGTATCAGGATCCTGCCAGGTGTGTATGGGGTTTTCACAGTGTATCAGGATCCTGCCAGGTGTGTATGGCGGTTTCTCAGTGGATCAGGATCCTGCCAGGTGTGTATGGGGTTTCACAGTGTATCAGGATCCTGCCAGGTGAGTATGGGGTTTCACAGTGTATCAGGATCCTGCCAGGTGTGTATGGGGTTTCACAGTCTATCAGGATCCTGCCAGGTGTGTAGGGGGTTTCACAGTGGATCAGGATCCTGCCAGGTGTGTATGGGGTTTCACAGTGTATCAGGTTCCTGCCACGTGTGCATGGGGGTTTCACAGTGGATCAGGATCCTGCCAGGTGTGCATGGGGTTTCTCAGCGTATCAGCATCCTTCCAGGTTTGTATGTCGTTTCACAGTGTATCAGGATCCTGCCGGATTTGAATGGGGATTTCACAGTGCATCAGAATCCTGCCACGTGTGTTTGAGGTTTTCACAGTGGATCAGGATCCTGCCAGGTGTGTATGGAGTTTCACTTTGGATCAGGATCCTGCCAGGTGTGTTTGGGGCCTCACTGTGTATCAGGGTCCTGCCAGGTTTGTATGGGGTTTCACAGTGCATCAGGGTCCTGCCAGGTGTGTATGGGGTTTTCACAGTGCATCAGTATCCTGCCAGGTGTGTATGGGGTTTCACAGTGTATCAGGATCCTGCCAGGTGTGTATTTGGGGTTTCACCGTTTATCAGGATCTTGCCAGGTGTGTATGTGGGTTACACAGTGTATCAGGATCCTACCACGTGTGTATGGGGGTTTCACAGTGGTTCAGCATCCTGCCAGGTGTGTATGGGGTTTTCACTGTGTATCAGGATCCTGCCAGGCGTGAATGGGGCTTCACAGTGGATCAGGATCCTGCTTGGTGTGTATGGGGTTTCACAGTGTATCAGGATCCTGCCAGATGTGAATGGGGGTTTCACTGTGTATCAGGATTCCTGCCCGGTGTGAATGGGGTTTCACTGTGTATCATGATCCTGCCATGTGTGAATGGGGTTTCTCAGTGGATCAAGATCCTGCCAGTTGCGTACGGTGTTTTCACTGTGCATCATGATACTGCCAGATGAGAATGGTGTTTCACTGTGCATCAGGAACCTGCCAGGTGTGTACGGGGTTTTCACAGTGTATTAGGCTCCTGCCAGGGGTGTATGGGGTTTCATAGTGTGTCAGGATCCTGCCAGATGTGAATGGGGATTCACTGTGTTTCAGGATCCTGCCAGCTGTGAATGGGGTTTCACAGTGTATCAGGATCCTGCAAGATGTGAATGGGGTTTCACAGTGGATCAAGATCCTGCCAGTTGAGTATGGGGATTTCACAGTGTATCATGATACTGCCAGATGTGAATCGGGTTTCACTGTGCATCAGGAACCTAGGCTCCTGCCAGGTGTGTATGGTGGTTTCACAGTTTATCAGGATACTGCCAGGTGTGTATGGGGGTTTCACAGTGGATCAGGATCCTGCCAGGTGTGTACGGGGTTTCACAGAGAATCAGGATCCTGCCAGGTGTGTATGGGGTTTCACAGTGTATCAGGATCCTGCCAGGTGTGTATGGGGTTTCACAGTGTTTCAGGATACTGCCAGATGTGTATGGGGTTTCACTGTGCATCAGGAACCTGCTAGGTGTGTATGGAGTTTCACAGTGCATCAGTATCCTGCCAGGTGTGTATGGGGTTTCACAGTGTATCAGGATCCTGCCAGGTGTGTGTTTGGGGTTTCACCGTTTATCAGGATCTTGCCAGGTGTGTATGTGGGTTTCACAGTGTATCAGGATTCTACCACGTGTGTATGGGGGTTTCACAGTGGTTCAGGATCCTGCCAGGTGTGTATGGGGTTTTCACTGTGTATCAGGATCCTGCCAGGCGTGAATGGGGCTTCACAGTGTATCAGGATCCTGCCAGGTGTGTATGGGGTTTCACAGTGTTTCAGGATACGGCCAGATGTGTATGGGGTTTCACTGTGCATCAGGAACCTGCTAGGTGTGTATGGAGTTTCACAGTGCATCAGTATCCTGCCAGGTGTGTATGGGGTTTCACAGTGTATCAGGATCCTACCACGTGTGTATGGGGGTTTCACAGTGGTTCAGGATCCTGCCAGGTGTGTATGGGGTTTTCACTGTGTATCAGGATCCTGCCCGGCGTGAATGGGGCTTCACAGTGGATCAGGATCCTGCTTGGTGTGTATGGGGTTTCACAGTGTATCAGGATCCTGCCAGATGTGAATGGGGGTTTCACTGTGTATCAGGATTCCTGCCAGGTGTGAATGGGGTTTCACTGTGTATCATGATCCTGCCATGTGTGAATGGGTTTTCTCAGTGCATCAGGATCCTGCCAGAAGTGAATGGGGTTTCACAGTGGATCAAGATCCTGCCAGTTGCGTACGGTGTTTTCACTGTGCATCATGATACTGCCAGATGAGAATGGTGTTTCACTGTGCATCAGGAACCTGCCAGGTGTGTACGGGGTTTTCACAGTGTATTAGGCTCCTGCCAGGGGTGTATGGGGTTTCATAGTGTGTCAGGATCCTGCCAGATGTGAATGGGGATTCACTGTGTTTCAGGATCCTGCCAGCTGTGAATGGGGTTTCACAGTGTATCAGGATCCTGCAAGATGTGAATGGGGTTTCACAGTGGATCAAGATCCTGCCAGTTGAGTATGGGGATTTCACAGTGTATCATGATACTGCCAGATGTGAATCGGGTTTCACTGTGCATCAGGAACCTGCCAGGTGTGTACGGGGTTTGCACAGTGTATGAGGCTCCTGCCAGGTGTGTATGGTGGTTTCACAGTTTATCAGGATACTGCCAGGTGTGTATGGGGGTTTCACAGTGGATCAGGATCCTGCAAGGTGTGTACGGGGTTTCACAGAGAATCAGGATCCTGCCAGGTGTGTATGGGGTTTCACAGTGGATCAAGATCCTGCCAGTTGAGTATGGGGATTTCACAGTGTATCATGATACTGCCAGATGTGAATCGGGTTTCACTGTGCATCAGGAACCTGCCAGGTGTGTACGGGGTTTGCACAGTGTATGAGGCTCCTGCCAGGTGTGTATGGTGGTTTCACAGTTTATCAGGATACTGCCAGGTGTGTATGGGGGTTTCACAGTGGATCAGGATCCTGCAAGGTGTGTACGGGGTTTCACAGAGAATCAGGATCCTGCCAGGTGTGTATGGGGTTTCACAGTGTATCAGGATCCTGCCAGGTGTGTATGGGGTTTCACAGTGTTTCAGGATACTGCCAGATGTGTATGGGGTTTAACTGTGCATCAGCAACCTGCTAGGTGTGTATGGGTTTTCACAGTGGATCATGATCCTGCCAGGTGTGTATGGAGTTTCACAGTGTATCAGGATCCTGCCAGGTCTGCATAGGGTTTCACAGTGTATCAGGATCCTTCCAGGTGTGTATGGGGTTTCACAGTGTATCAGGATCCTGCCAGGTGTGTATGGGGTTTTCACTGTGAATCAGTATCCTGCCAGGTGTGTATGGGGGTTTCACAGTGTATCCGGATCCTGCCAGGTGTTTATGGGGTTTCACAGTGTATCAGGTTCCTGCCACGTGTGCATGGGGGTTTCGCATTGGATCAGGATCCTGCCAGGTGTGTATTGGGTTTCACAGTGCATCAGGATCCTGCCGGATGTGAATGGGGATTTCACAGTGTATCAGTATCATGCCAGGTGTGTATGAGGTTTCACAGTGCATCAGATTCCTGCCACGTGTGTTTGGGGTTTTCACAGTGGATCAGGATCCTGCCAGGTGTGTATGGAGTTTCACTTGGGATCAGGATCCTGCCAGGTGCGTTTGGGGTTTTCACTGTGTATCAGGGTCCTGTTAGGTTTATATGGGGTTTCACAGTGTATCAGGATCCTGCCAGGTGTGTATGGGGTTTTCACAGTGCATCAGGAACCTGCCAGGTGTGTATGGGGTTTTCACTGTGTATCAGGATCCTGCCAGGTGTTCATGGGGATTCACAGTGGTCAGCATCCTGCCAGGTGCGTATGGGGTTTTCAAAGTGGATCAGGATCCTGCCAGGTGTGTATGGGGTTTCACAGTGTATCAGGATGCTGCCAGATGTGAATGGGGTTTCACAGTGTATCAGGATTCCTGCCAGGTGTACATGGGGTTTCACTGTGTATCATGGTCCTGCCAGGTGTGAATGGCGTTTCACAGTTTATCAGGAACCTGCCAGAAGTGAGAGGGGTTTCACAGTGGATCAAGATCCTGCCAGTATTGTATGGGGTTTTCACAGTGTATCATGATACTGCCAGATTTGAGTGGGTTTTCACAATATATCAGGGTACTGCAAGTTGTGTATGGGGGTTTCTCACTAAATCAGTATCCTGCGAGGTGTGCATGGGTTTTCACAGTTTATCATGATCCTGCCAGATGTGTCTGGGGGTTTCACAGTTTATCAGGATCCTGCCAGGTGTGTTTGGGGGGTTTCACAGTTTATCAGGACCTGCCAGGTGTGTATGGGGGTTTCACAGTTTATCAGGATCCTGCCAGGTATGTATGGGGGTTTCACAGTTCATCAGGATCCTGCCAGGTGTGTATGGGATTTTCACAGTGGATCAGGACCCTGCCAGATGTGTATGGGGTTTTCACAATTTATCAGGATCCTGCCAGGTGTGTATGGGGTTTCACAGTTTATCAGGATCCTGCCAGGTGTGTATGGGGATTTCACAGTGGATCAGAATCCTGCCAGGTGTGTATGGGGTTTCACAGTGTATCAGGATCCTGCCAGGTGTGTATGGGGTTTTCACTGTGCATCAGGATCCTGCCAGGTGTGTATGGGGGTTTCAACGTGGATCAGGATCCTGCCAGGTGTGTATGGGGTTTCACAGTGCATCAGGATCCTTCCAGGTGTGTATGGGGTTTTCACAGTGTATCAGGAATCTGCCAGGTGTGTATGGGGTTTCACAGCGTATCAGGATCCTGCCTGGTGTGTATGGGGTTTCACAGTGTATCAGGATCCTGCCAGGTGTTTATGGGGTTTCACAGTGCATCAGGATCCTGCCGGATGTGAATGGGGATTTCACAGTGTATCAGGATCCTGCCAGGTGTGCATGGGGTTTCACAGTGTATCAGAATCCTGCCACGTGTGTTTGGGGTTTTCACAGTGGATCAGGATCCTGGCAGGTGTATATGGGGTTTCACAGTGGATCAGGATCCTGCCAGGTGTGTTTGGGGTTTCACTGTGTATCAGGGTCCTGCCATGTTTGTATGGGGTTTCACTGTGTATCTGGGTCCTGCCAGGTGTGTTTGGGGTTTTCACAGTGCATCAGGTTCCTGCCAGGTGTGTATGGGGTTTCACAGTGTGTCAGGATCCAGCCAAGTGTGTTTGGGGTTTTCAGTGTATCAGAATCCTGCCAGGTATGACTGGGGTTTCACAGTGTATCAGGATACTGCCAGATGTGAATCGGGCTTCACAGTGGATCAGGAACCTGCCAGGTGTGAATGGGATTTTCACAGTGTGTCAGGATCCTGTCAGGTGTGTATGGGGGTTTCACCGTTTATCAGGATCCTGCCAGGTGTGTATGTGGGTTTCACAGTGTATCAGGATCCTGCCAGGTGTGTATGGGGGTTTCACAGTGGTTCCGGGTCCTGCCAGGTGTGTTTGGGGTTTTCACTGTGTGTCAGGATCCTGCCAAGTGTGAATGGGGCTTCACAGTGGATCAGGATCCTGCCAGGTGTGTATGGGGTTTTCACAGTGGATCAGAATCCTGCCAGGTGTGTATGGGGTTTCACAGTGTATCAGGATCCTGCCAGATGTGAATGGGGTTTCACAGTGGATCAAGATCCTGCCAGTTGTGTATGGGTTTTTCACAGTGCATCATGATACTGCCAGATGTGAATGTGGTTTCACTGTGCATCAGGAACCTGCCAGGTGTGTACGGGGTTTTCACGGTGTATTAGGCTCCTGCCAGGTGCGTATGAGGTTTCACAGTGTGTCAGGATCCTGCCAGATGTGAATGGGGTTTCACTGTGTATCAGGATCCTGCCAGTTGTGTTTGGGGTTTTCACAATGTATCATGATACTGCCAGATGTGAATGGGTTTTCACTGTGCATCAGGAACCTGCCAGGTGTGTACGGGGTTGTCACAGTGTATTAGTCTCCTGCCAGGTGTGTATGGGGGTTTCACAGTGCATCAGGATACTGCCATGTGTGTCTGGGGGTTTCACAGTGTATCAGGATCCTGCCAGGTGTGTACGGGGTTTCACAGAGGATCAGGTTCCTGCCAGGTGTGTACGGGGTTTTCACAATATATCAGGATCCTGCCAGATGTGTACGGGATTTCACAGAGTATCAGGATCCTGCCAGTTGTGTTTGGGGTTTTCACACTATATCAGGATCCTGCCAGGTGTGCATGGGGTTTTCACATTTTATCAGGATTCTTCCAGGTGTGTATGGGGGTTTCACTATTTATCAGGATCCTGCCAGGTGTGTTTGAGGGTTTCACAGTTTATCAGGATCCTGCCAGCTGTGCATGGTGGTTTCACAGTTTATCAGGATCCTGCCAGGTGTGCATGGGGGATTCACAGTTTATCAGGATCCTGCCAGGTGTCTATGGGGTTTTTACTGTGGATCAGGATCCTGCCAGATGTGTATGGGGTTTTCACAATTTATCAGGATCCTGCCAGGTGTGTATGGGGTTTCACAGTTTTTCAGGATCCTGCCAGGTGTGTATGGAGTTTTCACTGTGTATCATGATCCTTCCAGGTGTGTATGGGGGTTTCACAGTGGATCAGGATCCTGCCAGGTGTGTATGGAGTTTCACAGTGCATCAGGATCCTTCCAGGTGTGTATGGGGTTTTCACAGTGTATCAGGAATCTGCCAGGTGTGTATGGGGTTTCACAGTGTATCAGGATCCTGCCAGGTGTGTATGGGGTTTCACAGTGTATCAAGATCCTGCCAGGTGTGTATGGGGGTTTCACAGTGGATCAGGATCCTGCCAGGTGCTTATGGGGTTTCACAGTGTATCAGGATCCTGCCGGATGTGAATGGGGATTTCACAGTGTATCAGGATCCTGCCAGGTGTGCATGGGGTTTCACAGTGTATCAGAATCCTGCCACGTGTGTTTGGGGTTTTCACAGTGTATCAGGATCCTGCCAGATGTGAATGGGGTTTCAATGTGTATCAGGAATCCTGCCGGGTGTCAATGGGTTTTAACTGTGTATCAGGATCCTGCCAGGTGTGAAAGGGGTTTCACAGTGTATTAGGATCCTGCCAGATGTGAATGGGGTTTTCACACTATATCAGGATCCTGCCAGGTGTGCATGGGGTTTTCACATTTTATCAGGATACTTCCAGGTGTGTATGGGGGTTTCACTATTTATCAGGATCCTGCCAGGTGTGTTTGGGGGTTTCACAGTTTATCAGGATCCTGCCAGCTGTGCATGGGGATTTCACAGTTTTTCAGGATCCTGCCAGGTGTGCATGGGGGTTTCACAGTTTATCAGGATCCTGCCAGGTGTCTATGGGGTTTTCACTGTGGATCAGGATCCTGCCAGATGTGTATGGGGTTTTCACAATTTATCAGGATCCTGCCAGGTGTGTATGGGGTTTCACAGTTTTTCAGGATCCTGCCAGGTGTGTATGGAGTTTTCACTGTGTATCAGGATCCTGCCAGGTGTGTATGGGGGTTTCACAGTGGATCAGGATCCTGCCAGGTGTGTATGGAGTTTCACAGTGCATCAGGATCCTGCCAGGTGTGTATGGGGTTTTCACTTTGTATCAGGATCTGCCAGGTGTGTATGGAGTTTCACAGTGGATCAGTATCCTGCCAGGTGTGTTTGGGGTTTTCACAGTGTATCAGGATCTACCAGGTGTGTATGGGGTTTTCACAGTGCATCAGGATCCTGCCAGATGTGTCTGGGGCATCACAGTGTTTCAGGATCCTTCCAGGTGTTTATGGGGGTTTCACAGAGGATCGGAATCCTGCCAGGTGTGTAAGGGCTTTCACAGTGTAGCGGGATCCTGCCAAGTGTGGATGGGGGTTTTCACAGCGTATCAGGATCCTGCCACCCGTGTATGGGGTTTCACAGTGCATCAGCATCCTGCCAGATGTGAATGGGGTTTCACTGTGTATCAGGATTCCTGCCAGGTGTGAATGGGGTTTCACAGTGTATCAGGATGCTGCCAGATGTGAATGTGGTTTCACAGTGGATCAGGATTCTGCCAGATGTGTCTGTGGTTTTCACAGTGTATCATGATACTGAATGATGTGAATGGGGTTTCACTGTGCATCAGGAACCTGCCAGGTGTGTCTGGGGGTTTCACAGTTTATCAGGATCCTGCCAGGTGTGTATGGGTGTTTCACAGTTTATCAGGATCCTGCCAGGTGTGTATGGGGTTTTCACAGTGGATCAGGATCCTGCCAGGTGTGCATGGGGGTTTCACAGTTTATCAGGATCCTGCCAGGTTTCTATGGGGTTTTCACTGTGGATCAGGATCCTGCCAGATGTGTATGGGGTTTTCACAATTTATCAGGATCCTGCCAGGTGTGTATGGGGTTTCACAGTTTATCAGGATCCTGCAAGGTGTGTATGGGGATTTCACAGTGGATCAGGATCCTGCCAGGTGTGTATGGGGTTTTCACTTTGTATCAGGATCTGCCAGGTGTGTATGGAGTTTCACAGTGGATCAGAATCCTGCCAGGTGTGTATGGGGTTTTCACAGTGTATCAGGATCTACCAGGTGTGTATGGGGTTTTCACAGTGCATCAGGATCCTGCCAGATGTGTCTGGGGCATCACAGTGTTTCAGGATCCTTCCAGGTGTTTATGGGGGTTTCACAGAGGATCAGAATCCTGCCAGGTGTGTATGGGCTTTCACAGTGTAGCGGGATCCTGCCAGGTGTGGATGGGTGTTTTCACAGCGTATCAGGATCCTGCCACCCGTGTATGGGGTTTCACAGTGCATCAGCATCCTGCCAGATGTGAATGGGGTTTCACTGTGTATCAGGATTCCTGCCAGGTGTGAATGGGGTTTCACAGTGTATCAGGATGCTGCCAGATGTGAATGTGGTTCCACTGTGGATCAGGATTCTGCCAGATGTGTATGTGGTTTTCACAGTGTATCATGATACTGAATGATGTGAATGGGGTTTCACTGTGCATCAGGAACCTGCCAGGTGTGTATGGGTGTTTCACAGTTTATCAGGATCCTGCCAGGTGTGTATGGGTGTTTCACAGTTTATCAGGATCCTGCCAGGTGTGTATGGGGTTTTCACAGTGGATCAGGATCCTGCCAGGTGTGTACGGGGTTTCACAGAGGATCACGATCCGGCCAGGTGTGTACGGGGTTTTCACAATATATCAGAATCCTGCCAGATGTGTACGGGGTTTCACAGAGGATCAGGATCATGCCAGGTATGTACGGGGTTTTCACAATATATCAGGATCCTGCCGGGTGTGTCAGGGGCTTTCACAGAGTATCAGGATCCTGCCAGGTGTGTATGGGGTTTTCAAAGTGGATCAGGATCCTGCCAGATGTGTGCGGGGTTTCACAGAGGATCAGGATCCTGCCAGGTGTGTGCGGGGTTTTCACAATATATCAGGATCATGCCAGATGTGTACGGGGATTCACAGAGGATCAGGATCCTGCCAGGTGTGTATGGGGTTTTCACAATATATCAGGATCCTGCCAGATGTGTACGGGGTTTCACAGAGGATCAGGATCCTGCCAGGTGTGTACGGAGTTTTCACAATATATCAGGATCCTGCCAGACGTGTACGGGATTTCACAGAGTCAGGATCCTGCCAGGTATGTACGGTGTTTTCACAATATATCAGGATCCTGCCAGGTGTGTATGGGGCTTCACACTATATCAGGATCCTGCCAGGAGTGCCTGGGGTTTTCACAGTTTATCAGGATCCTGCCAGGTGTGTATGGGGGTTTCACAGTTTATCAGGATCCTGCCCGGTGTGTATGGGGGTTTCACAGTTGATCAGGATCCTGCCAGGTGTGTATGGGGGTTTCACACTTTATCAGGATCCTTCCAGGTGTGTATGGGGTTTTGACATTTTATCAGGATCCTTCCAGGTGTGTATGGGGTTTTCACAGTGGATCAGGATCCTGCCACGTGTGTATGGGGTTTCACGGTTTATCAGAATCCTGCCAGGTGTGTATGGGGATTTCACAGTGCATCAGGATCCTTCCAGATGTGTCTGGGGTTTCACAGTGTATCAGGATCCTGCCAGGAGTGTATGGGGGTTTCACAGTGTTTCAGGATGCTGCCAGGTGTGAGTGGTGTTTCGCAGTGGATCAGGATCCTGCCAGGTGTGTATGGGGTTTTCACAGTTTATCAGGATCCTGCCAGGTGTGTATGGGGATTTCACAGTGGATCAGGATCCTGCCAGGTGTGTATGGGGTTTTCACAGTGTATCAGGAGCTGACAGGTGTGTATGGAGTTTCACAGTGGATCAGGATCCTTCCATGTGTGTATGGGGTTTTCACAGTGGATCAGAATCCTGCCTGGTGTGTATGGGGTTTCACAGTGTATCAGGATCCTGCCAGGTGTGTATGGGGTTTTCACTGTGTATCAGGATCCTGCCAGGTGTGTATGGGGGTTTCACAGTGGGTCGGGATCCTGCCAGGTGTGTATGGGGTTTCACAGTGCATCAGGATCCTTCCAGGTGTGTATGGGGTTTTCACATTGTATCAGGAATCTGCCAGGTGTGTATGGGGTTTCACAGTGTATCAGGATCCTGCCAGGTGTGTATGGGGGTTTCACAGTGGATCAGGATCCTGCCAGGTGTTTATGGGGTTTCACAGTGCATCAGGATCCTGCCGGATGTGAATGGGGATTTCACAGTGTATCAGGATCCTGCCAGGTGTGCATGGGGTTTCACAGTGTATCAGAATCCTGCCACGTGTGTTTGGGGATTTCACAGTGGATCAGGATCCTGCCAGGTGTATATGGGGTTTCACAGTGGATCAGGATCGTGCCAGGTGTGTTTGGGGTTTCACTGTGTATCAGGTTCCTGCCATGTTTGTATGGGGTTTCACTGTGTATCTGGGTCCTGCCAGGTGTGTTTGGGGTTTTCACAGTGCATCAGGTTCATGCCAGGTGTGTATGGGGTTTCACAGTGTATCAGGATCCAGCCAAGTGTGTTTGGGGTTTTCAGTGTATCAGAATCCTGCCAGGTGTGACTGGGGTTTCACAGTGTATCAGGATACTGCCAGATGTGAATGGGGCTTCACAGTGGATCAGGATCCTGCCAGGTGTGAATGGGATTTTCACAGTGTGTCAGTATCCTGCCAGGTGTGCATGGGGGTTTCACCGTTTATCAGGATCCTGCCAGGTCTGTATGTGGGTTTCACAGTGTATCAGGATCCTGCCAGGTGTGTATGGGGGTTTCACAGTGGTTCCGGGTCCTGCCAGGTGTGTTTGGGGTTTTCACTATGTATCAGGATCCTGCCAGGTGTGAATGGGGCTTCACATTGGATCAGGATCCTGCCAGGTGTGTATGGGGTTTTCACAGTGGATCAGAATCCTGCCAGGTGTGTATGGGGTTTCACAGTGTATCAGGATCCTGCCAGATGTGAATGGGGTTTCACTGTGTATCAGGAATCCTGCCAGGTGTCAATGGGTTTTAACTGTGTATCAGGATCCTGCCAGGTGTGAAAGGGGTTTCACAGTGTATCAGGATCCTGCCAGATGTGAATGGGGTTTCACAGTGGATCAAGATCCTGCCAGTTGTGTATGGGTTTTTCACAGTGCATCATGATACTGCCAGATGTGAATGTAGTTTCACTGTGCATCAGGAACCTGCCAGGTGTGTGTGCGGGTTTCACTATTTATCAGGATCCTGCCAGGTGTGTTTGGGGGTTTCACAGTTTATCAGGATCCTGCCAGGTGTGCATGGGGGTTCCACAGTTTATCAGGATCCTGCCAGGTGTCTATGGGGTTTTCACTGTGGATCAGGATCCTGCCAGATGTGTATGGGGTTTTCACAATTTATCAGGATCCTGCCAGGTGTGTATGGGGTTTCACAGTTTATCAGGATCCTGCCAGATGTGTATGGGGGTTTCATAGTGGATCAGGATCCTGCCAGGTGTGTATGGGGTTTCACAGTGTATCAGGATCCTGCCAGGTGTGTATGGGGTTTCACAGTGTATCAGGATCCTGCCACGTGTGCATGGGGGTTTCACAGTGGATCAGGATCCTGCCAGGTGCTTATGGGGTTTCACAGTGTATCAGGATCCTGCCGGATGTGAATGGGATTTCACAGTGTATCAGGATCCTGCCATGTGTGCATGGGGTTTCACAATTTATCAGGATCCTGCCAGGTGTGTATGGGGTTTCACAGTTTGTCAGGATCCTGCCAGGTGTGTATGGGGGTTTCACAGTGAATCAGGATCCTGCCAGGTGTGTATGGAGTTTCACAGTGCATCAGGATCCTTCCAGGTGTGTTTGGGGTTTTCACAGTGTATCAGGAATCTGCCAGGTGTGTATGGGGTTTCACAGTGTATCAGGATCCTGCCAGGTGTGCATGGGGGTTTCACAGTGGATCAGGATCCTGCCAGGTGCTTATGGGGTTTCACAGTGTATCAGGATCCTGCCGGATGTGAATGGGATTTCACAGTGTATCAGAATCCTGCCACGTGTGTTTGGGGTTTTCACAGTGTATCAGGATCCTGCCAGATGTGAATGGGGTTTCACTGTGTATCAGGAATCCTGCCAGGTGTCAATGGGTTTTCATTGTGTATCAGGATCCTGCCAGGTGTGAAAGGGGTTTCACAGTGTATCAGGATCCTGCCAGATGTGAATGGGGTTTCACAGTGGATCAAGATCCTGCCAGTTGTGTATGGGTTTTTCACAGTGCATCATGATACTGCCAGAGGTGAATGGGGTTTCACTGTGCATCAGGAACCTGCCAGGTGTGTACGGGGCTTTCACAGTGTATTACGCTCCTGCCAGGTGTGTATGGGGTTTCACAGTGTGTCAGGATCCTGCCAGATGTGAATGGGATTTCACTGTGTATCAGGATCCTGCCAGTTGTGTTTGGGGTTTTCACAATGTATCATGATACTGCCAGATGTGAATGGGGTTTCACTGTGCATCAGGAACCTGCCAGGTGTGTACGGGGTTGTCACAGTGTATTAGTCTCCTGCCAGGTGTGTATCGGGGTTTCACAGTTTATCAGGATACTGCCAGGTGTGTCTGGGGGTTTCACAGTGCATCAGGATCCTGCCAGGTGTGTACGGGGTTTCACAGGGGATCAGGATCCTGCCAGGTGTGTACGGGGTTTTCACAATATATCAGGATCGTGCCAGATGTGTACGGGATTTCACAGAGTATCAGGATCCTGCCAGGTGTGTATGGGGTTTTCACACTATGTCAGGATCCTGCCAGGTGTGCATGGGGTTTTCACATTTTATAAGGATCCTTCCAGGTGTGTATGGGGGTTTCACGATTTATCAGGATCCTGCCAGGTGAGCATGGGGGTTTCACAGTTTATCAGGATCCTGCCAGCTGTCTATGGGGTTTTCACTGTGGATCAGGATCCTGCCAGATGTGTATGGGGTTTTCACAATTTATCAGGATCCTGCCAGGTGTGTACGGGGTTTCACAGTTTATCAGGATCCTGCCAGGTGTGTATGGGGATTTCACAGTGGATCAGGATCCTTCCATGTATGTATGGGGTTTTCACAGTGGATCAGTATCCTGCCAGGTGTGTATGGGGTTTCACAGTGTATCAGGATCCTGCCAGGTGTGTATGGGGTTTTCACTGTGTATCAGGATCCTGCCAGGTGTGTGTGGGGGTTTCACAGTGGATCAGGATCCTGCCAGGTGTGTATGGGGTTTCACAGTGCATCAGGATCCTTCCAGGTGTGTATGGGGTTTCACAGTGTATCAGGATCCTGCCAGGTGTGTATGGGGTTTCACAGTGTATCAGGATCCTGCCAGGTGTGTATGGGGGTTTCACAGTGGATCAGGATCCTGCCAGGTGTTTATGGGGTTTCACAGTGTATCAGGATCCTGCCGGATGTGAATCGGGATTTCACAGTGTATCAGGATCCTGCCAGGTGTGCATGGGGTTTCACAGTGTATCAGAATCCTGCCACGTGTGTTTGGGGTTTTCACAGTGGATCAGGATCCTGCCAGGTGTGTATGGGGTTTCACAGTGGATCAGGATCCTGCCAGGTGTGAATGGGATTTTCACAGTGTGTCAGGATTCTGCCAGGTGTGTATGGGGTTTCACAGTGTATCAGGATCCTGCCAGGTGTGTATGGGGGTTTCACAGTGTATCAGGATCCTGCCAGGTGTTTATGGGGTTTCACAGTGTATCAGGATCCTGCCGGATGTGAATCGGAATTTCACAGTGTATCAGGATCCTGCCAGGTGTGCATGGGGTTTTACAGTGTATCAGAATCCTGCCACGTGTGTTTGGGGTTTTCACAGTGGATCAGGATCCTGCCAGGTGTGTATGGGGTTTCACAGTGGATCAGGATCCTGCCAGGTGTGAATGGGATTTTCACAGTGTGTCAGGATTCTGCCAGGTGTTCATGGGGGTTTCACCGTTTATCAGGATCCTGCCAGGTGTGTATGTGGGTTTCACAGTGTATCAGGATCCTGCCAGGTCTGTATGGGGGTTTCACAGTGGTTCCGGGTCCTGCCAGGTGTGTTTGGGGTTTTCACTGTTTATCAGGATCCTGCCAGGTGTGAATGGGGCTTCACATTGGATCAGGATCCTGCCAGGTGTGTATGGGGTTTCACAGTGGATCACGATCCTGCCAGGTGTGTATGGGGTTTCACAGTGTATCAGGATCCTGCCAGATGTGAATGGGGTTTCACTGTTTATCAGGAATCCTGCCAGGTGTCAATGGGTTTTAACTGTGTATCAGGATCCTGCCAGGTGTGAAAGGGGTTTCACAGTGTATCAGGATCCTGCCAGATGTGAATGGGGTTTCACAGTGGATCAAGATCCTGCCAGTTGTGTATGGGTTTTTCACAGTGCATCATGATACTGCCAGATGTGAATGTGGTTTCACTGTGCATCAGGAACCTGCCAGGTGTGTCCGGGGTTTTCACAGTGTATTAGGCTCCTGCCAGGTGTGTATGGGGTTTCACAGTGTGTCAGGATCCTGCCAGATGTGAATGGGGTTTCACTGTGTATCAGAATCCTGCCAGTTGTGTTTGGGGTTTTCACAATGTATCATGATACTGCCAGATGTGAATGGGGTTTCACTGTGCATCAGGAACCTGCCAGATGTCTACGGGGTTGTCACAGTGTATTAGTCTCCTGCCAGGTGTGTATGGGGTTTTCACAGTTTATCAGGATACTGCCAGGTGTGTCTGGGGGTTTCAAGTGTATCAGGATCCTGCCAGGTGTGTACGGGGTTTCACAGAGGATCAGGATCCTGCCAGGTGTGTACGGGGTTTTCACAATATATCAGGAACCTGCCAGGTGTGTGTGGGGGTTTCACAGTGGATCAGGATCCTGCCAGGTGCTGATGGGGTTTCACAGTGTATCAGGATCCTGCCGGATGTGAATGGGATTTCACAGTGTATCAGAATCCTGCCACGTGTGTTTGGGGTTTTCACAGTGTATCAGGATCCTGCCAGATGTGAATGGGGTTTCACTGTGTATCAGGAATCCTGCCAGGTGTCAATGGGCTTTCATTCTGTATCAGGATCCTGCCAGGTGTGAAAGGGGTTTCACAGTGTATCAGGATCCTGCCAGATGTGAATGGGGTTTCACAGTGGATCAAGATCCTGCCAGTTGTGTATGGGTTTTTCACAGTGCATCATGATACTGCCAGATGTGAATGGGGTTTCACTGTGCATCAGGAACCTGCCAGGTGTGTACGGGGTTTTCACAGTGTATTACGCTACTGCCAGGTGTGTATGGGGTTTCACAGTGTGTCAGGATCCTGCCAGATGTGAATGGGATTTCACTGTGTATCAGGATCCTGCCAGTTGTGTTTGGGGTTTTCACAATGTATCATGATACTGCCAGATGTGAATGGGGTTTCACTGTGCATCAGGAACCTGCCAGGTGTGTACGGGGTTGTCACAGTGTATTCGTCTCCTGCCAGGTGTGTATCGGGGTTTCACAGTTTATCAGGATACTGCCAGGTGTGTCTGGGGGTTTCACAGTGCATCAGGATCCTGCCAGGTGTGTACGGGGTTTCACAGAGGATCAGGATCCTGCCAGGTGTGTACGGGGTTTTCACAATATATCAGGATCGTGCCAGATGTGTACGGGATTTCACAGAGTATCAGGATCCTGCCAGGTGTGTATGGGGTTTTCACACTATGTCAGGATCCTGCCAGGTGTGCATGGGGTTTTCACATTTTATAAGGATCCTTCCAGGTGTGTATGGGGGTTTCACGATTTATCAGGATCCTGCCAGGTGAGCATGGGGGTTTCACAGTTTATCAGGATCCTGCCAGCTGTCTATGGGGTTTTCACTGTGGATCAGGATCCTGCCAGATGTGTATGGGGTTTTCACAATTTATCAGGATCCTGCCAGGTGTGTACGGGGTTTCACAGTTTATCAGGATCCTGCCAGGTGTGTATGGGGATTTCACAGTGGATCAGGATCCTTCCATGTATGTATGGGGTTTTCACAGTGGATCAGTATCCTGCCAGGTGTGTATGGGGTTTCACAGTGTATCAGGATCCTGCCAGGTGTGTATGGGGTTTTCACTGTGTATCAGGATCCTGCCAGGTGTGTGTGGGGGTTTCACAGTGGATCAGGATACTGCCAGGTGTGTATGGGGTTTCACAGTGCATCAGGATCCTTCCAGGTGTGTATGGGGTTTTCACAGTGTATCAGGAATCTGCCAGGTGTGTATGGGGTTTCACAGTGTATCAGGATCCTGCCAGGTGTGTATGGGGGTTTCACAGTGTATCAGGATCCTGCCAGGTGTGTATGGGGGTTTCACAGTGGATCAGGATCCTGCCAGGTGTTTATGGGGTTTCACAGTGTATCAGGATCCTGCCAGGTGTGTATGGGATTTTCACTGTGTATCAGGATCCTGCCAGGTGTGTGTGGGGGTTTCACAGTGGATCAGGATCCTGCCAGGTGTGTATGGGGTTTCACAGTGCATCAGGATCCTTCCAGGTGTGTATGGGGTTTTCACAGTGTATCAGGAATCTGCCAGGTGTGTATGGGGTTTCACAGTGTATCAGGATCCTGCCAGGTGTGTATGGGGTTTCACAGTGTATCAGGATCCTGCCAGGTGTGTATGGGGGTTTCACAGTGGATCAGGATCCTGCCAGGTGTTTATGGGGTTTCACAGTGTATCAGGATCCTGCCGGATGTGAATCGGAATTTCACAGTGTATCAGGATCCTGCCAGGTGTGCATGGGGTTTTACAGTGTATCAGAATCCTGCCACGTGTGTTTGGGGTTTTCACAGTGGATCAGGATCCTGCCAGGTGTGTATGGGGTTTCACAGTGGATCAGGATCCTGCCAGGTGTGAATGGGATTTTCACAGTGTGTCAGGATTCTGCCAGGTGTTCATGGGGGTTTCACCGTTTATCAGGATCCTGCCAGGTGTGTATGTGGGTTTCACAGTGTATCAGGATCCTGCCAGGTCTGTATGGGGGTTTCACAGTGGTTCCGGGTCCTGCCAGGTGTGTTTGGGGTTTTCACTGTTTATCAGGATCCTGCTAGGTGTGAATGGGGCTTCACATTGGATCAGGATCCTGCCAGGTGTGTATGGGGTTTCACAGTGGATCACGATCCTGCCAGGTGTGTATGGGGTTTCACAGTGTATCAGGATCCTGCCAGATGTGAATGGGGTTTCACTGTTTATCAGGAATCCTGCCAGGTGTCAATGGGTTTTAACTGTGTATCAGGATCCTGCCAGGTGTGAAAGGGGTTTCACAGTGTATCAGGATCCTGCCAGATGTGAATGGGGTTTCACAGTGGATCAAGATCCTGCCAGTTGTGTATGGGTTTTTCACAGTGCATCATGATACTGCCAGATGTGAATGTGGTTTCACTGTGCATCAGGAACCTGCCAGGTGTGTCCGGGGTTTTCACAGTGTATTAGGCTCCTGCCAGGTGTGTATGGGGTTTCACAGTGTGTCAGGATCCTCCCAGATGTGAATGGGGTTTCACTGTGTATCAGGATCCTGCCAGTTGTGTTTGGGGTTTTCACAATGTATCATGATACTGCCAGATGTGAATGGGGTTTCACTGTGCATCAGGAACCTGCCAGATGTCTACGGGGTTGTCACAGTGTATTAGTCTCCTGCCAGGTGTGTATGGGGTTTTCACAGTTTATCAGGATACTGCCAGGTGTGTCTGGGGGTTTCACAGTGTATCAGGATCCTGCCAGGTGTGTACGGGGTTTCACAGAGGATCAGGATCCTGCCAGGTGTGTACGGGGTTTTCACAATATATCAGGAACCTGCCAGGTGTGTGTGGGGGTTTCACTATTTATCAGGATCCTGCCAGGTGTGTTTGGGGGTTTCACAGTTTATCAGGATCCTGCCAGGTGTGCATGGGGGTTTCACAGTTTATCAGGATCCTGCCAGGTGTGCATGGGGGTTTCACAGTTTATCAGGATCCTGCCAGGTGTCTATGGGGTTTTCACTGTGGATCAGGATCCTGCCAGATGTGTATGGGGTTTTCACAATTTATCAGCATCCTGCCAGGTGTGTATGGGGTTTCACAGTTTATCAGGATCCTGCAAGGTGTGTATGGGGATTTCACAGTGGATCAGGATCCTGCCAGGTGTGTATGGGGCATCACAGGGTTTCAGGATCCTTCCAGGTGTTTATGGGGGTTTCACAGAGGATCAGAATCCTGCCAGGTGTGTATGGGGTTTCACTGTGTATCAGTATCCTGCCGGATGTGAATGGGGTTTTCACAGAGGATCAGGATCCTGCCAGGTGTGTATGGTCTTTCACAGTGTAGCGGGATCCTGCCAGGTGTGGATGGGGGTTTTCACAGCGTATCAGGATCCTGCCACCCGTGTATGGGGTTTCACAGTGCATCAGCATCCTGCCAGATGTGAATGGGGTTTCACTGTGTCTCAGGATTCCTGCCAGGTGTGAATGGGGTTTCACAGTGTATCAGGATGCTGCCAGATGTGAATGTGGTTTCACAGTGGATCAGGATTCTGCCAGATGTGTATGTGGTTTTCACAGTGTATCATGATACTGAATGATGTGAATGGGGTTTCACTGTGCATCAGGAACCTGCCAGGTGTGTATGGGGGTTTCACAGTTTGTCAGGATCCTGCCAGGTGTGTATGGGTGTTTCACAGTTTATCAGGATCCTGCCAGGTGTGTATGGGCTTTTCACAGTGGATCAGGATCCTGCCAGGTGTGTACGGGGTTTCACAGAGGATCACGATCCGGCTAGGTGTGTACGGGGTTTTCACAATATATCAGAATCCTGCCAGATGTGTACGGGGTTTCACAGAGGATCAGGATCATGCCAGGTATGTACGGGGTTTTCACAATATATCAGGATCCTGCCGGGTGTGTCAGGGGGTTTCACAGAGTATCAGGATCCTGCCAGGTGTGTATGGGGTTTTCAAAGTGGATCAGGATCCTGCCAGATGTGTGCGGGGTTTCACAGAGGATCAGGATCCTGCCAGGTGTGTGCGGGGTTTTCACAATATATCAGGATCGTGCCAGATGTGTACGGGGTTTCACAGAGGATCAGGATCCTGCCAGGTGTGCATGGGGTTTTCACAATATATCAGGATCCTGCCAGATGTGCACGGGGTTTCACAGAGGATCAGGATCCTGGCAGGTGTGTCCGGGGTTTTCACAATATATCAGGATCCTGCCAGACGTGTCCGGGGTTTCACAGAGTCAGGTTCCTGCCAAGTATGAACGGTGTTTTCACAATATATCAGGATCCTGCCAGGTGTGTCAGGGGGTTTCACAGAGTATCAGGATCCTGCCAGGTGTGTATGGGGTTTTCTCACTATATCAGGATCTGCCAGGAGTGCCTGGGGTTTTCACAGTTTATCAGGATCCTGCCAGGTGTGTATGGGGGTTTCACAGTTGATCAGGATCCTGCCAGGTGTGTATGGGGGTTTCACAGTTGATCAGGATCCTGCCAGGTGTGTATGGAGGTTTCACAGTTTATCAGGATCCTTCCAGGTGTGAATGGGGTTTTCACGGTTTATCAGGATCCTGCCAGGTGTGTATGGGGATTTCACAGTGCATCAGGATCCTTCCAGATGTGTCTGGGGTTTCACAGTGTATCAGGATCCTGCCAGGAGTGTATGGGGGTTTCACAGTGTTTCAGGATGCTGCCAGGTGTGAGTGGTGTTTCGCAGTGGATCAGGTTCCTGCCAGTTCTGTATGGGTTTTCACGGTGTATCAGTATCCCGCCGGGTGTGTAGGGGGTTTCACAGTGTATCAGGATCCTGCCAGGTGTGTCTGTGATTTCACAGTGTATCAGAATCCTGCCAGGTGTGAGTGGGGTTTCACAGTGTATCAGGATCCTGCCAGGTGTGTATGGGCGTTTCACAGTGTATCAGAATCCTGCCAGGTGTGAGTGGGGTTTCACAGTGTATCAGGATCCTGCCAGATGTCCATGGGGGTTTCACAGTGTATCAGAATCCTGCCAGGTGTGTATGGGGGTTTCACAGTGTATCGGAATCCTACCAGGTGTGAGTGGGGTTTCACAGTGTATCAGGATCCTGCCAGATGTGTGTGGGCGTTTCACAGTGTATCAGAATCCTGCCAGGTGTGAGTGGGGTTTAACAGTGTATCAGGATCCTGCCAGGTGTGTATGGGCGTTTCACAGTGTATCAGAATCCTGCCAGGTGTGAGTGGGGTTTCACATTGTATCAGGATCCTGCCAGATGTCCATGGGGGTTTCACAGTGTATCAGAATCCTGCCAGGTGTGTATGGGGGTTTCACAGTGTATCGGAATCCTGCCAGGTGTGAGTGGGGTTTCACAGTGTATCAGAATCCTGCCAGGTGTGTATGGGGGTTTCACAGTGTATCGGAATCCTGCCAGGTGTGAGTGGGGTTTCACAGTGTATCAGAATCCTGCCAGGTGTGAGTGGGGTTTCACAGTGTATCAGGATCCTGCCAGGTGTGTTTGGGGGTTTCACAGTGTATCAGGATCCTGCCAGGTATGAATTGGGTTTTCACAGTGTATCAGGATCCTGCCAGGTGTGTATGGGGGTTTCTCAGTGTATCAGGTTCCTGCCAGGTGTGAATTGGGTTTTCACAGTTTATCAGTGTCCTTCCAGGTGTGTATGGGGGTTTCACAGCGTATCAGGATCCTGCCAGGTGTGAGTGGGGTTTCACAGTGTATCAGGATCCTGCCAGGTGTGTATGGGGTGTTCACAGTGGATCTGGATCCTGCCAGGTGTACATGGGGGTTTCACAGTGTATCAGGTTCCTGCCAGGTGTGTATGGGGTGTTCACAATGGATCAGGATCCTGCCAGGTTTGAGGGGGGTTTCACTGTGTATCAGGATCCTGCCAGGTATGAGGGGGGTTTCACTGTGTATCAGGATCCTGCCAGATGTGAGGGGGGTTTTCACTGTGTATCAGGATCCTGCCAGTTGTGAGGGGGGTTTTACTGTGTATCAGGATCCTGCCAGGTGTGTATGGGGTTTTCACAGTGTATCAGGATCCTGCCAGGTGTGAGGCGGGTTTCACTTTGTATCAGGATCCTGCCAGGTGTGTTTGGGGGTTTCACAGTGTATCAGGATCCTGCCAGGTGTGAGGGGGGTTTCACTGTGTATCAGGATCCTGCCAGGTGTGTATGCGGGTTTCACAGTGTATGGAGGGTTGCCTTTGGTTTGGAGTGTTGCCTTTGGGTTTGGAGTGTTGCCTTTGGGTTTGGAGTGTTGCATTTGGCATTGGAGTGTTGTCTTTGGTTGTGTAGTGTTGCCTTTGTGTTTGGAGTGTTGTCTTTGGCTCTGGAGTGTTGCCTTTGGCTCTGGAGTGTTGCCTTTGGGTTTGTAGTGTTGCCTTTGGGTTTGGAGTGTTGCATTTGGGTTTGGAGTGTTGCCTTTGGGTTTGGAGTGTTGCCTTTGGCTCTGGAGTGTTGCCTTTGGGTTTGGAGTGTTGCCTTTGAGTTTGGAGTGTTGCCTTTGGCAACCTGACCTTGTAACTGAAATCCCTCATCACTGGAACCATTCTGGTAAATCTCCTCTGCACCCTCTCAAGGACCCTCACCTCCTTCCTAAAGTGTGGTGACCAGAACTGGACATAACCCTCCAGTTGGGGCCTAACCAGAGTTGTATAAAGGTTCAGCATAATTTCCCTGCTTTTGCACTCAATGCCTCTAATTATGAAACCCAAGCTCCCAATCCCAACTGTTTTACTAACCACTCTCTCAATATGTCCTGCCTCCTTCAATAATCGATGCACATGTACCTCCAGGTCCCTGAGTTCCTGCGCACTCTTTAGTACAGAGCCATTAGATTGAAGCATAAAATTACGATGAAATATTTGTAGATGAAGTGAATGGAGAAAACTGTGACAAATGGGAGATCTGCTCCTTTGCACATAAAAAAGGATCGAACAGGGGAGTTCACAAACAGTGCAAAGAGATTTCTCTCTCTCTGTGTGTCTCTCTCTCTCTCTGTCTCTCCTCCTTCTCTCTAACGAAAACAACCTCAAGTCCCTCAGCCTTTCCTCGTTAGACCCTCCCTCCATACCAGGAAACATCCTAGTAAATCTCCTCTGCACACTTTCCAAAGCTTCCACATCCTTCCTATAATGCGGTGACAAGAACTGCACGCAATACTCCAGGTGCGGTCTCACCAGAGTTTTGGACAGCTGCAGCATGACCTCGTGGCTCCGAAACTCGATCCCCAAACCAATAAAATCTAACACACCGTATGCCTTCTTTACAGCCCTATTAACCTGGGTAGCAACCTTCAGGGATTTAAGCACCTGGACACCAAGATCTCTCTGTTCATCTACACTACCAAGAATCTTCCCATTAGCCCAGTACTCTGCATTCCTGTTACTCCTTCCAAAGTGAATCACCTCGCACTTTTCCGCATTTAGCTCCATTTGCCATCTCTCAGCCCAGCTCTGCAGCCTATCTATGTCTCTCTGTACCCTACAACACCCTTCGGCACTATCCACAAGTCCACCGACTTTAGTGTCATCCGCAAATTTACTAACCCACCCTTCCACACCCTCTTCCAGGTCATTTCTAAAAATGACAAACAGCAGTGGCCCCAAAACAGATCCTTGTGGGACACCACTAGTAACTAAACTCCAGGATGAACATTTGCCATCAACCACCACCCTCTGTCTTCTTTCAGCTAGCCAATTTCTGATCCAAAGCTCTAAATCACCTTCAACCCCATACTTCCGTATTTTCTGCAACAGCCTACCGTGGGGAACCTTATCAAATGCCTTACTGAAATCCATATACACCACATCCACTGCTTTACCCTCATCCACCTGTTTCGTCACCTTCTCGAAAAACTCAATAAGGTTTGTGAGGCACGACCTACCCTTCACAAAACCGTGCTGACTATCGCTAATGAACTTATTCTTTTCAAGATGATTATAAATCCTGTCTCTTATAACCTTTTCCAACAATTTACCCACAACCGAAGTAAGGCTCACAAGTCTATAATGACCAGGGCTGTCTCTGCTCCCCTTCTTGAACAACGGGACAACATTTGCTATCCTCCAGTCTTCCGGCACGATTCCTGTCGACAATGACGACATAAAGATAGAGGACAAAGGCTCTGCAATCTCCTCCCTGGCTTCCCAGAGAATCCGAGGATAAGTCCCATCTGGCCCAGGGGACTTATCTATTTTCACACTTTCCAAAATTGATAACACCTCCTCCTTGTGAACCTCAATCCCATCTAACCTAGTAGCCTGAATCTCAGTATTCTCCTCGACAACATTTCCTTTCTCTACTGTAAATACTGACGCAAAATATTCATTTAACGCTTCCCCGACCTCCTCTGATTTCACACACAACTTCCCACTACTATCCTTGATTGGCCCTAATCTAACTCCAGTCATTCTTTTATTCCTGATGTACCTAAAGAAAGCCTTAGGGTTTTCCCTGATCCTATCCGCCAATGACTTTTCGTGTCCTCTCCTTGCTCTTCTTAGCTCTCCCTTTAGATCCTTCCTGGCTGGCTTGTCACTCTCAAGCGCCCTAACTGAGCCTTCACGTCTCATCCTAACATAAGCTTTCTTCTTCTTGACAAGCGTTTCACTCTTTAGTAAACCATGGCTCCCTCGCTCGACAACTTCCTCCCTGCCTCACATTTACATACTTATCAAGGACATGCAGTCGATGCTCCTTGAATAAGCTCCACATTTCGATTGTTCCCATCCCCTGCAGTTTCCTTCCCCATCCTACGCATCCTAAATCTTGCCTGATCGCATCATAATTTCCTTTCCCCCAGTTATAATTCTTGCCCTGCGGTATATACCTGTCCCTGCCCATCGCTAAGGTAAACCTAACCGAATTGTAATCACGATCACCAAAGTGCTCACCAACATCTAAATCTAACACCTGGCCGGGTTCATTACCCAGGACCAAATCCAATGTGGCATCGCCCCTGGTTGGCCTGTCTACATACTGTGTCAGAAAACCCTCCTGCACACACTGGACAAAAACAGACCCATCTAAAGTACTCGAACTATAGTATTTCCAGTCAATATTTGGAAAGTTAAAGTTCCCCTGCCCTGTTACTCTCGCCCCTGTCGAGAATCATCTTCGTTATCCTTTCCTCTACATCTCTGGAACTATTTGGAGGTCTATAAAAGACTCCCAACAGGGTGACCTCACCTCTCCTGTTTCTAACCTCGGCCCATACTACCTCAGTAGACGAGTCCTCAAACGTCCTTTCTGTCGCTGTTCTACTCTCCTTGATTAACAATGCCACACCCCACCCCCCACCCCTCTTTTACCATCTTCTCTGTTCTTACTGAAACATCTAAATCCCGGAACCTGCAACATCCATTCCTTCCCCTGCTCGACCCATGTCTCCGAAATGGCCTCCACATCGAGATCCCAGGTACCAACCCATACTGCAAGCTCACCCACCTTATTCCGGATGCTCCCGGCATTGACATAGACACACTTTAAACCAGGTTCTTGCTTGCCAGTGCCCTCTTGCGTCCTTGTAACCTTATCCCTGACCTCACTACTCTCAACATCCTGTACACTGACACTACATTTTCGGTTACCATTCCCCTGCTGATTTAGTTTAAACCCCCCCCGAAGAGCACTACCAAATCTCCCCCCCCCCCAGGATATTGGTACCCCTCTGGTTCAGGTGAAGACCATCCTGTTTGTAGAGGTCCCACCTACCCCAGAAAGAGCCCCAATTATCCAGGAAACCAAAACCCTCCCTCCTGCACCATCCCTGCAGGATTCAACTCCTCTCTCTCCCTATTCCTTGCTTCGCTATCACGTGGCACGGGCAACAACCCAGAGATAACAACTCTGTTTGTTCTCACTCTAAGCTTCCACCCGAGCTCCCAGAATTTCTGTCTTAAATCCCCATTTCTCTTCCTACCTATGTCATTGGTGCCTATGTGGACCACGTCTTGGGGCTGCTCCCCCTCCCCCCTGAGGATCCCAAAAACACGATCCGAAACATCACGAACCCTGGCACCTGGGATGCAACATACCAACCGTGAGTCTCTCTCGTTCCCACAGAACCTCCTATCTGTTCCCCTAACTATGGAGTCCCCAATGACTAATGCTCTGCTCCTCTTCCCCCTTCCCTTCTGAGCAACAGGGACAGACTCTGTGAAAGAGACCTGTACCCCATTGCTTACTCCTGGGAAGTCGTCCCCCGCAACAGTATCCAAAACGGGATACCTGTGGTTGAAGGAAACGGCCACAGGGGATCCCTGCACTGCCTGCTGGTTCCCACTCCTTCGCATGACGGTAACCCATCTACCTACTTCTTTTACCTGAGGTGTGACTCCCTCCCCATAACTCCTCTCAATAACCCCCTCCGCCTCCCGAATGATCCGAAGTTCATCCAGCTCCATCTCCAGTTCCCAAACGCGGTTCTCGAGGAGCTGGAGTTGGGTGCACTTCCCGCAGATGCAGTCAGCAGGGACACTCTTGGCGACCCTTAACTACCACATTCTGCAGAAGGAACATGCAACTGCCTTAACTTCCTGTCCCTCTATTCTAAATTCCCAACAAATCTACTGAAAAAGCAAACAAAAATGTCAAAACTTGTTCGGATAGCAATCCAACGGACAGAACTTCTTAAATAAAAAGCTAACCTTATCAAAACAAGAGTCCTTTTTTTTGGTTACAGGAGGACGGAGGGTGGGAGACACCACATGTGTACTGTCTCGGGTACAGCCACCACCGAAATATATAGTTTTTACTTACCCAGCTGTCCCCTGGTCCTCCGAAAACAAAAGGGAATTAACTTTTAAACTTCCACTGAAATTGACTTCCCAGCTGCAAGCTCGCTCTTGCACCTTCGCTACTGTCAAAGCTGCAGTCACCAAAACTAAAAGAAAGAGATTTTAAACCACTCAAATATATAGTTTTTACTTACCCAGCAGTCCCCTGGTCCTCCGAAAACAAAAGGGAATTAACTTTTAAACTTCCACTGAAATTGACTTCCCAGCTGCAAGCTCGCTCTCGCACCTTCGCGACTGTCAAAGCTGCAGTCACCAAAACTAAAAGCCTTAAGGGTTGCCTCAGCTTGAGGGTTGCCTTAGTTTCAGGGTCTGCATTAGTTTGAGGGTCTGCATTAGTTTGAGCGCTGCCATATTTTAAGGGTTGCCTTAGATTGAGGTGTTGCATTAGGTTGAGGGGTGCCGAAGTTTGATGGTTGCCTTAGTTTGAGGGGCTGCATTAGTTTGAGGATCTGCATTAGTTTGAGCATTGCCATATTTTAAGGGTTGCCTTCGATTGAGGCGTTGCCTTAGATTGAGGCGCTGCCTCAGTTTGAGGCGTTGCCTCAGTTTGAGGCGTTGCCTACGTTTGAGGCGTTGCCTTAGTCTTTGGGCTGCCTTAGTTTGAGGTGTTGCCTTAGTCTGAGGTGTTGCCTTAGTTTGAGGGTTCCCTTAGTTTGAGGGTTGCCTTTGTTTGAGGGGATGCCTTTGTTTGAGGGGTTGCCTTTGTTTGAGGGGTTGCCTTTGTTGAGGGTTGCCTTTGTTGAGGGTTGCCTTAGTTTGAGCGTTGCCTTAGTTTGAGCGTTGCCTTATTTTGAGGGTTGCCTTAGTTTGAGGGTTGCGTTAGTTTGAGGGTTGCATTAGTTTGAGGGTTGCCTTAGTTTGAGGGGTGCCTTAGTTTGAGGAATTGCCTTAGTTTGAGGAATTGCCTTCGTTTATGGGTTGCCTTAGTTTCAGGTGTTGCTTTCGTTTGAGGGTTGTCTTAAATTGAGAGTTGCCTTGTATTGACTGCTGCCTCAGTCTGAGGTTTGCCTTAGATTGAGGATTGCCTTAGTTTGAGATATTGCTTAGTTTGATGGGAGCCTATTTTGAGGTGTTGCCTTAGTTTGAGGTGTTGCCTTAGTTTGAGGTGTTGCCTTAGTTTGAGGTGTTGCATTAGTTTGAGGTACTGCATTAGTTTGAGGTATGGCATTAGTTGGAGGGTTGACTTAGTTTGCTGTGTTGCCTTAGTTTGCTGTGTTGCCTTAGTTTGATGTGTTGCCTTAGTTTGATGTGTTGTCTTCGTTTGATGTGTTGCCTTAGTTTGATGTGTTGCCTTAGTTTGATGTGTTGCCTTAATTTGAGGTGATGCCTTTATTTGACGGCTGCCTTAGTTTGAGGTGTTGCCTTAGTTTGAGGTGTTGCCTCAGTTTGAGGTGTTGCCTTAGTTTGAGGTGTTGCCTTAGTTTGAGGTGTTGCCTTTGTTTGAGGGTTGCCTTTGATTGAGGGCTTCCTTTGATTGAGGGTTTCCTTTGATTGAGAGTTGCCTTAGTTTGAGGGTTGCAGAAGTTTGAGGGTTGCCTTAGTTTGAGGTTTTGCCTTAGTTTGAGGTGTTGCATTAGTTTGAGGTGTTGCATTAGTTTGGCGGTTCCCTTAGTTTGACTGTTGCCTGAGTTTGAGGTGTTGCCTTAGTTTGACTGTTGCCTAAGTTTGAAGTGTTTCCTTAGTTTGAGGTGTTGCCTTAGTTTGAGGTGCTGCCTTAGCTTGAGGTGTTGCCTTCGTTTGAGGTGTTGCCTTCGCTTGAGGTGTTGCATTTGTTTGACGGTTGCCTTAGTTTGAGGTGTTGCCTTAGTTTGATGTGTTGCCTTAGTTTGAGGTGTTGCCTTAGTTTGACGTGTTGCCTGAGTTTGAGGTGTTGTTTTCGTTTGAGGTGTTGCCTTCGTTTGAGGTGTTGCTTTCGTTTGAGGCGTTGCCTAAGTTTGAGGTGTTGTCTAAGTTTGAGGTGTTGCCTTTGTTGAGGGTTGCCTTAGTTTGAGCGTTGCCTTAGTTTGAGCGTTGCCTTAGTTTGAGGTGCTGCCTTAGTTTGATGTGTTGCCTTAGTTTGAGGTGTTGCCTTAGTTTGAGGTGTTGCCTTAGTTTGAGGTGTTGCCTGAGTTTGAGGTGTTGCTTTCGTTTGAGGTGTTGCCTTTGTTGAGGGTTGCCTTAGTTTGAGCGTTGCCTTAGTTTGAGCGTTGCCTTAGTTTGACGGTTGCCTTAGTTTGAGGTGTTGCCTTAGTTTGATGTGTTGCCTTAGTTTGAGGTGTTGCCTTAGTTTGAGGTGTTGCCTGAGTTTGAGGTGTTGCCTTCGTTTGAGGTGTTGCCTTCGTTTGAGGTGTTGCTTTCGTTTGAGGTGTTGCCTTAGTTTGAGGTGTTGCCTTAGTTTGACTGTTGCCTCAGTTTGAGGTGTTGCCTAAGTTTGAGGTGTTGCCTAAGTTTGAGGTGTTGCCTTTGTTGAGGGTTGCCTTAGTTTGAGCGTTGCCTTAGTTTGAGCGTTGCCTTAGTTTGAGGTGCTGCCTTAGTTTGATGTGTTGCCTTAGTTTGAGGTGTTGCCTTCGTTTGAGGTGTTGCCTTAGTTTGAGGTGTTGCCTTAGTTTGACTGTTGCCTCAGTTTGAGGTGTTGCCTTAGTTTGACTGTTGCCTCAGTTTGAGGTGTTGCCTTAGTTTGAGGTGTTGCCTTAGTTTGACTGTTGCCTCAGTTTGAGGTGTTGCCTTAGTTTGACTGTTGCCTTAGTTTGAGGTGTTGCCATAGTTTGACTGTTGCCTCAGTTTGAGGTGTTGCCTTCGTTTGAGGTGTTGCCTTCGTTTGAGGTGTTGCCTTTGTTGAGGGTTGCCTTAGTTTGAGCGTTGCCTTAGTTTGAGCGTTGCCTTAGTTTGAGGGTTGCGTTAGTTTGAGGGTTGCGTTAGTTTGAGGGTTGCGTTCGTTTGAGGATTGCGTTAGTTTGAGGGTTGCCTTAGTTTGAGGAATTGCCTTAGTTTGAGGAATTGCCTTCGTTTATGGGTTGCCTTAGTTTCAGGTGTTGCATTAGTTCGAGGGTTGTCTTAAATTGAGAGTTGCCTTGTATTGACTGCTGCCTCAGTCTGAGGTTTGGCTTTGACTGAGGATTGCCTTAGTTTGAGATATTGCTTAGTTTGATGGTAGCCTTTGTTTGAGGTGTTGCATTAGTTTTAGGTATTGGCTTAGTTTGAGATATTGCTTAGTTTGATGGGAGCCTTTGTTTGAGTTGTTGGCCTATTTTGAGGTGTTGCCTTAGTTTGCGGTGTTGCCTCAGTTTGAGGTGTTGACTTAGTTTGAGGTGTTGCATTAGTTTGAGGTATTGCATTAGTTTGAGGGGTGCCTAAGTTTAATGGTTGCCTTAGTTTGAGGGGCTGCATTAGTTTGAGGGTCTGCATTAGTTTGAGCATTGCCATATTTTAAGAGTTGCCTGAGATTGAGGCGTTGCATTAGATTGAGGCGCTGCCTCAGTTTGAGGCGTTGCCTCAGTTTGAGGCGTTGCCTACGTTTGAGGCGTTGCCTTCGTCTTTGGGCTGCCTTAGTTTGAGGTGTTGCCTTAGTCTGAGGTGTTGCCTTAGTTTGAGGGTTCCCTTAGTTTGAGGGTTGCCTTTGTTTGAGGGGTTGCCTTTGTTTGAGGGGTTGCCTTTGTTTGAGGGGTTGCCTTTGTTGAGGGTTGCCTTAGTATGAACGTTGCCTTAGTTTGAGCGTTGCCTTAGTTTGAGGGTTGCCTTAGTTTGAGGGTTGCGTTAGTTTGAGGGTTGCGTTCGTTTGAGGGTTGCATTAGTTTGAGGGTTGCCTTAGATTGAGGGTTGCCTTAGTTTGAGGAATTGCCTTAGTTTGAGGAATTGCCTTCGTTTATGTGTTGCCTTAGTTTCAGGTGTTGCATTCGTTTGAGGGTTGTCTTAAATTGAGAGTTGCCTTGTATTGACTGCTGCCTCAGTCTGAGGTTTGCCTTAGATTGAGGATTGCCTTAGTTTGAGATGTTGCTTAGTTTGATGGGAGCCTATTTTGAGGTGTTGCCTTAGTTTGAGGTGTTGCCTTAGTTTGAGGTGTTGCCTTAGTTTGAGGTGTTGCATTAGTTTGAGGTACTGCATTAGTTTGAGGTATGGCATTAGTTGGAGGGTTGACTTAGTTTGCTGTGTTGCCTTAGTTTGATGTGTTGCCTTAGTTTGATGTGTTGCCTTAGTTTGATGTGTTGCCTTAATTTGAGGTGATGCCTTTATTTGACGGCTGCCTTAGTTTGAGGTGTTGCCTTAGTTTGAGGTGTTGCTCAGTTTGACGTGTGGCCTTAGTTTGAGGTGTTGCCTTAGTTTGAGGGTTGCCTTTGATTGAGGGCTTCCTTTGATTGAGGGTTTCCTTTGATTGAGAGTTGCCTTAGTTTGAGGGTTGTAGACGTTTGAGGGTTGCCTTAGTTTGAGGTTTTGCCTTAGTTTGAGGTTTTGCCTTAGTTTGAGGTTTTGCCTTAGTTTGAGGTGTTGCATTAGTTTGAGGTGTTGCATTTGTTTGGCGGTTCCCTTAGTTTGACTGTTGCCTGAGTTTGAGGTGTTGCCTTAGTTTGACTGTTGCCTAAGTTTGAAGTGTTTCCTTAGTTTGAGATGTTGCCTTAGTTTGAGGTGTTGCCTTAGCTTGAGGTGTTGCCTTCGTTTGAGGTGTTGCCTTCGTTTGAGGTGTTGCCTTTGTTGAGGGTTGCCTTAGTTTGAGCGTTGCCTTAGTTTGAGCGTTGCCTTAGTTTGAGGGTTGCGTTAGTTTGAGGGTTGCGTTAGTTTGAGGGTTGCGTTCGTTTGAGGATTGCGTTAGTTTGAGGGTTGCCTTAGTTTGAGGAATTGCCTTAGTTTGAGGAATTGCCTTCGTTTATGGGTTGCCTTAGTTTCAGGTGTTGCATTAGTTCGAGGGTTGTCTTAAATTGAGAGTTGCCTTGTATTGACTGCTGCCTCAGTCTGAGGTTTGGCTTTGACTGAGGATTGCCTTAGTTTGAGATATTGCTTAGTTTGATGGTAGCCTTTGTTTGAGGTGTTGCATTAGTTTTAGGTATTGGCTTAGTTTGAGATATTGCTTAGTTTGATGGGAGCCTTTGTTTGAGTTGTTGGCCTATTTTGAGGTGTTGCCTTAGTTTGCGGTGTTGCCTCAGTTTGAGGTGTTGACTTAGTTTGAGGTGTTGCATTAGTTTGAGGTATTGCATTAGTTTGAGGGGGGCCTAAGTTTAATGGTTGCCTTAGTTTGAGGGGCTGCATTAGTTTGAGGGTCTGCATTAGTTTGAGCATTGCCATATTTTAAGAGTTGCCTGAGATTGAGGCGTTGCATTAGATTGAGGCGCTGCCTCAGTTTGAGGCGTTGCCTCAGTTTGAGGCGTTGCCTACGTTTGAGGCGTTGCCTTCGTCTTTGGGCTGCCTTAGTTTGAGGTGTTGCCTTAGTCTGAGGTGTTGCCTTAGTTTGAGGGTTCCCTTAGTTTGAGGGTTGCCTTTGTTTGAGGGGTTGCCTTTGTTTGAGGGGTTGCCTTTGTTTGAGGGGTTGCCTTTGTTGAGGGTTGCCTTAGTTTGAACGTTGCCTTAGTTTGAGCGTTGCCTTAGTTTGAGGGTTGCCTTAGTTTGAGGGTTGCGTTAGTTTGAGGGTTGCGTTCGTTTGAGGGTTGCATTAGTTTGAGGGTTGCCTTAGATTGAGGGTTGCCTTAGTTTGAGGAATTGCCTTAGTTTGAGGAATTGCCTTCGTTTATGTGTTGCCTTAGTTTCAGGTGTTGCATTCGTTTGAGGGTTGTCTTAAATTGAGAGTTGCCTTGTATTGACTGCTGCCTCAGTCTGAGGTTTGCCTTAGATTGAGGATTGCCTTAGTTTGAGATGTTGCTTAGTTTGATGGGAGCCTATTTTGAGGTGTTGCCTTAGTTTGAGGTGTTGCCTTAGTTTGAGGTGTTGCCTTAGTTTGAGGTGTTGCATTAGTTTGAGGTACTGCATTAGTTTGAGGTATGGCATTAGTTGGAGGGTTGACTTAGTTTGCTGTGTTGCCTTAGTTTGATGTGTTGCCTTAGTTTGATGTGTTGCCTTAGTTTGATGTGTTGCCTTAATTTGAGGTGATGCCTTTATTTGACGGCTGCCTTAGTTTGAGGTGTTGCCTTAGTTTGAGGTGTTGCTCAGTTTGACGTGTGTCCTTAGTTTGAGGTGTTGCCTTAGTTTGAGGGTTGCCTTTGATTGAGGGCTTCCTTTGATTGAGGGTTTCCTTTGATTGAGAGTTGCCTTAGTTTGAGGGTTGTAGACGTTTGAGGGTTGCCTTAGTTTGAGGTTTTGCCTTAGTTTGAGGTTTTGCCTTAGTTTGAGGTTTTGCCTTAGTTTGAGGTGTTGCATTAGTTTGAGGTGTTGCATTTGTTTGGCGGTTCCCTTAGTTTGACTGTTGCCTGAGTTTGAGGTGTTGCCTTAGTTTGACTGTTGCCTAAGTTTGAAGTGTTTCCTTAGTTTGAGGTGTTGCCTTAGTTTGAGGTGTTGCCTTAGCTTGAGGTGTTGCCTTCGTTTGAGGTGTTGCCTTCGCTTGAGGTGTTGCCTTCGTTTGAGGTGTTGCATTTGTTTGACGGTTGCCTTAGTTTGAGGTGTTGCCTTAGTTTGATGTGTTGCCTTAGTTTGAGGTGTTGCCTTAGTTTGTGGTGTTGCCTGAGTTTGAGTTGTTGCCTTCGTTTGTGGTGTTGCCTTCGTTTGAGGTATTGCTTTCGTTTGAGGTGTTGCCTTAGTTTGAGGTGTTGCCTTAGTTTGACTGTTGCCTCAGTTTGAGGTGTTGCCTAAGTTTGAGGTGTTGCCTAAGTTTGAGGTGTTGCCTTTGTTGAGGGTTGCCTTAGTTTGAGCGTTGCCTTAGTTTGAGCGTTGCCTTAGTTTGAGGTGCTGCCTTAGTTTGATGTGTTGCCTTAATTTGAGGTGTTGCCTTCGTTTGAGGTGTTGCCTTAGTTTGAGGTGTTGCCTTAGTTTGACTGTTGCCTCAGTTTGAGGTGTTGCCTTAGTTTGACTGTGGCCTCAGTTTGAGGTGTTGCCTTAGTTTGAGGTGTTGCCTTAGTTTGACTGTTGCCTCAGTTTGAGGTGTTGCCTTCGTTTGAGGTGTTGCCTTCGTTTGAGGTGTTGCCTTTGTTGAGGGTTGCCTTAGTTTGAGCGTTGCCTTAGTTTGAGCGTTGCCTTAGTTTGAGGGTTGCCTTAGTTTGAGGGTTGCGTTAGTTTGAGGGTTGCGTTAGTTTGAGGATTGCGTTAGTTTGAGGGTTGCCTTAGTTTGAGGAATTGCCTTAGTTTGAGGAATTGCCTTCGTTTATGGGTTGCCTTAGTTTCAGGTGTTGCATTAGTTTGAGGGTTGTCTTAAATTGAGAGTTGCCTTGTATTGACTGCTGCCTCAGTCTGAGGTTTGGCTTAGATTGAGGATTGCCTTAGTTTGAGATATTGCTTAGTTTGATGGTAGCCTTTGTTTGAGGTGTTGCATTAGTTTTAGGTATTGCCTTAGTTTGAGATATTGCTTAGTTTGATGGGAGACTTTGTTTGAGGTGTTGGTCTATTTTGAGGTGTTGCCTTAGTTTGCAGTGTTGCCTTAGTTTGAGGTGTTGACTTAGTTTGAGGTGTTGCATTAGTTTGAGGTATTGCATTAGTTTGAGGGGTGCCTAAGTTTATTGGTTGCCTTAGTTTGAGGGGCTGCATTAGTTTGAGGGTCTGCATTAGTTTGAGCATTGACATATTTTAAGGGTTGCCTGAGATTGAGGCGTTGCCTTAGATTGAGGCGCTGCCTCAGTTTGAGGCGTTGCCTCAGTTTGAGGCGTTGCCTACGTTTGAGGCGTTGCCTTCGTCTTTGGGCTGCCTTAGTTTGAGGTGTTGCCTTAGTCTGAGGTGTTGCCTTAGTTTGAGGGTTCCCTTAGTTTGAGGGTTGCCTTTGTTTGAGGGGTTGCCTTTGTTTGAGGGGTTGCCTTTGTTTGAGGGGTTACCTTTGTTGAGGGTTGCCTTAGTTTGAGCGTTGCCTTAGTTTGAGCGTTGCCTAAGTTTGAGGGTTGCCTTAGTTTGAGGGTTGCGTTAGTTTGAGGGTTGCATTAGTTTGAGGGTTGCCTTAGTTTGAGGGTTGCCTTAGTTTGAGGAATTGCCTTAGTTTGAGGAATTGCCTTCGTTTATGGGTTGCCTTAGTTTCAGGTGTTGCATTCGTTTGAGGGTTGTCTTAAATTGAGAGTTGCCTTGTATTGACTGCTGCCTCAGTCTGAGGTTTGCCTTAGATTGAGGATTGCCTTGGTTTGAGATATTGCTTAGTTTGATGGGAGCCTATTTTGAGGTGTTGCCTTAGTTTGAGGTGTTGCCTTAGTTTGAGGTGTTGCCTTAGTTTGAGGTGTTGCATTAGTTTGAGGTACTGCATTAGTTTGAGGTATGGCATTAGTTGGAGGGTTAACTTAGTTTGCTGTGTTGCCTTAGTTTGATGTGTTGCCTTAGTTTGATGTGTAGTCTTCGTTTGATGTGTTGCCTTCGTTTGATGTGTTGCCTTTGTTTGATGTGTTGCCTTAATTTGAGGTGATGCCTTTATTTGACGGCTGCCTTAGTTTGAGGTGTTGCCTTAGTTTGAGGTGTTGCCTTAGTTTGAGGTGTTGCCTTAGTTTGAGGTGTTGCCTTAGTTTGAGGGTTGCCTTTGATTGAGGGCTTCCTTTGATTGAGGGTTTCCTTTGATTGAGAGTTGCCTTAGTTTGAGGGTTGAAGAAGTTTGAGGGTTGCCTTAGTTTGAGGGTTGCCTTAGTTTGAGGTTTTGCCTTAGTTAGAGGTTTTTCCTTAGTTTGAGGTTTTGCCTTAGTTTGAGGTGTTGCATTAGTTTGAGGTGTTGCATTTGTTTGGCGGTTCCCTTAGTTTGACTGTTGCCTGAGTTTGAGGTGTTGCCTTAGTTTGAGGTGTTCCCTTAGTTTGAGGTGTTGCCTTAGTTTGAGGTGTTTCATTAGTTTGAGGTACTGCATTAGTTTGAGGTATGGCATTAGTTGGAGGGTTGACTTAGTTTGCTGTGTTGCCTTAGTTTGATGTGTTGCCTTAGTTTGATGTGTTGTCTTCGTTTGATGTGTTGCCTTAGTTTGATGTGTTGCCTTAGTTTGATGTGTTGCCTTAATTTGAGGTGATGCCTTTATTTGACGGCTGCCTTAGTTTGAGGTGTTGCCTTAGTTTGAGGTGTTGCCTCAGTTTGACGTGTTGCCTTAGTTTGAGGTGTTGCCTTAGTTTGAGGGTTGCCTTTGATTGAGGGCTTCCTTTGATTGAGGGTTTCCTTTGATTGAGAGTTGCCTTAGTTTGAGGGTTGTAGAAGTTTGAGGGTTGCCTTAGTTTGAGGTTTTGCCTTCGTTTGAGGTTTTGCCTTAGTTTGAGGTTTTGCCTTCGTTTGAGGTGTTGCATTAGTTTGAGGTGTTGCATTTGTTTGGCGGTTCCCTTAGTTTGACTGTTGCCTGAGTTTTAGGTTTTGCCTTAGTTTGACTGTTGCCTAAGTTTGAAGTGTTTCCTTAGTTTGAGGTGTTGCCTTAGTTTGAGGTGTTGCCTTAGCTTGAGGTGTTGCCTTCGTTTGAGGTGTTGCCTTCGCTTGAGGTGTTGCCTTCGTTTGAGGTGTTGCATTTGTTTGACGGTTGCCTTAGTTTGAGGTGTTGCCTTAGTTTGATGTGTTGCCTTAGTTTGAGGTGTTGCCTTAGTTTGAGGTGTTGCCTGAGTTTGAGTTGTTGCCTTCGTTTGTGGTGTTGCCTTCGTTTGAGGTGTTGCTTTCGTTTGAGGTGTTGCCTTAGTTTGAGGTGTTGCCTTAGTTTGACTGTTGCCTCAGTTTGAGGAATTGCCTAAGTTTGAGGTGTTGCCTAAGTTTGAGGTGTTGCCTTTGTTGAGGGTTGCCTTAGTTTGAGCGTTGCCTTAGTTTGAGCGTTGCCTTAGTTTGAGGTGCTGCCTTAGTTTGATGTGTTGCCTTAGTTTGAGGTGTTGCCTTCGTTTGAGGTGTTGCCTTAGTTTGAGGTGTTGCCTTAGTTTGACTGTTGCCTCAGTTTGAGGTGTTGCCTTAGTTTGACTGTTGCCTCAGTTTGAGGTGTTGCCTTAGTTTGAGGTGTTGCCTTAGTTTGACTATTGCCTCAGTTTGAGGTGTTGCCTTAGTTTTACTGTTGCCTTAGTTTGAGGTGTTGCCTTAGATTGACTGTTGCCTCAGTTTGAGGTGTTGCCTTCGTTTGAGGTGTTACCTTCGTTTGAGGTGTTGCCTTTGTTGAGGGTTGCCTTAGTTTGAGCGTTGCCTTAGTTTGAGCGTTGCCTTAGTTTGAGGGTTGCCTTAGTTTGAGGGTTGCGTTAGTTTGAGGGTTGCGTTAGTTTGAGGATTGCGTTAGTTTGAGGGTTGCCTTAGTTTGAGGAATTGCCTTAGTTTGAGGAATTGCCTTCGTTTATGGGTTGCCTTAGTTTCAGGTGTTGCATTAGTTTGAGGGTTGTCTTAAATTGAGAGTTGCCTTGTATTGACTGCTGCCTCAGTCTGAGGTTTGGCTTAGATTGAGGATTGCCTTCGTTTGAGATATTGCTTAGTTTGATGGTAGCCTTTGTTTGAGGTGTTGCATTAGTTTTAGGTATTGCCTTAGTTTGAGATATTGCTTAGTTTGATGGGAGACTTTGTTTGAGGTGTTGGCCTATTTTGAGGTATTGCCTTAGTTTGCAGTGTTGCCTTAGTTTGAGGTGTTGCCTTAGTTTGAGGTGTTGCATTAGTTTGAGGTATTGCATTAGTTTGAGGGGTGCCTAAGTTTGATGGTTGCCTTAGTTTGAGGGGCTGCATTAGTTTGAGGGTCTGCATTAGTTTGAGCATTGCCATATTTTAAGGGTTGCCTGAGATTGAGGCGTTGCCTTAGATTGAGGCGCTGCCTCAGTTTGAGGCGTTGCCTCAGTTTGAGGCGTTGCCTACGTTTGAGGCGTTGCCTTCGTCTTTGGGCTGCCTTAGTTTGAGGTGTTGCCTTAGTCTGAGGTGTTGCCTTAGTTTCAGGGTTCCCTTAGTTTGAGGGTTGCCTTTGTTTGAGGGGTTGCCTCTGTTTGAGGGGTTGCCTTTGTTTGAGGGGTTACCTTTGTTGAGGGTTGCCTTAGTTTGAGCGTTGCCTTAGTTTGAGCGTTGCCTAAGTTTGAGGGTTGCCTTAGTTTGAGGGTTGCGTTAGTTTGAGGGTTGCATTAGTTTGAGGGTTGCCTTAGTTTGAGGGTTGCCTTAGTTTGAGGAATTGCCTTATTTTGAGGAATTGCCTTCGTTTATGGGTTGCCTTAGTTTCAGGTGTTGCATTCGTTTGAGGGTTGTCTTAAATTGAGAGTTGCCTTGTATTGACTGCTGCCTCAGTCTGAGGTTTGCCTTAGATTGAGGATTGCCTTAGTTTGAGATATTGCTTAGTTTGATGGGAGCCTATTTTGAGGTGTTGCCTTAGTTTGAGGTGTTGCCTTAGTTTGAGGTGTTGCCTTAGTTTGAGGTGTTGCATTAGTTTGAGGTACTGCATTAGTTTGAGGTATGGCATTAGTTGGAGGGTTGACTTAGTTTGCTGTGTTGCCTTAGTTTGATGTGTTGCCTTAGTTTGATGTGTAGTCTTCGTTTGATGTGTTGCCTTAGTTTGATGTGTTGCCTTAGTTTGATGTGTTGCCTTAATTTGAGGTGATGCCTTTATTTGATGGCTTCCTTAGTTTGAGGTGTTGCCTTAGTTTGAGGTGTTGCCTCAGTTTGAGGTGTTGCCTTAGTTTGAGGTGTTGCCTTAGTTTGAGGGTTGCCTTTGATTGAGGGCTTCCTTTGATTGAGGGTTTCCTTTGATTGAGAGTTGCCTTAGTTTGAGGGTTGTAGAAGTTTGAGGGTTGCCTTAGTTTGAGGGTTGCCTTAGTTTGAGGTTTTGCCTTAGTTTGAGGTTTTGCCTTTGTTTGAGGTTTTGCCTTAGTTTGAGGTGTTGCATTAGTTTGAGGTGTTGCATTCGTTTGGCGGTTCCCTTAGTTTGACTGTTGCCTGAGTTTGAGGTGTTGCCTTAGTTTGACTGTTGCCTAAGTTTGAAGTGTTTCCTTAGTTTGAGGTGCTGCCTTCGTTTGAGGTGTTGCCTTCGTTTGAGGTGTTGCCTGAGTTTGAGGTGTTACATTTGTTTGACGGTTGCCTTAGTTTGAGGTGTTGCCTTAGTTTGATGTGTTCCCTTAGTTTGAGGTGTTGCCTTAGTTTGAGGTGTTGCCTGAATTTGAGGTGTTGCCTTCGTTTGAGGTGTTGCCTTCGTTTGAGGTGTTGCTTTCGTTTGAGGTGTTGCCTTAGTTTGAGGTGTTCCCTTAGTTTGACTGTTGCCTCAGTTTGAGGTGTTGCCTAAGTTTGAGGTGTGGCCTAAGTTTGAGGTGTTGCCTTTGTTGAGGGTTGCCTTAGTTTGAGCGTTGCCTTAGTTTGAGGTGTTGCCTTAGTTTGATATGTTGCCTTACTTTGAGGTGTTGCCTTAATTTGAGGTGTTGCCTTAGTTTGAATGTTGCCTCAGTTTGAGGTGTTGCCTTAGTTTGACTGTTGCCTCAGTTTGAGGTGTTGCCTTAGTTTGAGGTGTTGCCTTAGTTTGACTGCTGCCTCAGTTTGAGGTGTTGCCTTAGTTTGAGGTGTTGCCTTAGTTTGAGGTGTTGCCTTAGTTTGAGGTGTTGCCTTAGGTTGACTGTTGCCTCAGTTTGAGGTGTTGCCTTCGTTTGAGGTGTTGCCTTCGTTTGAGGTGTTGCATTTGTTGAGGGTTGCCTTAGTACGAGCGTTGCCTTAGTTTGAGCGTTGCCTCAGTTTGAGGGTTGCGTTAGTTTGAGGGTTGCCTTAGTTTGAGGAATTGCCTTAGTTTGAGGAATTGCCTTAGTTTATGGGTTGCCTTAGTTTGAGGTATTGCATTAGTTTGAGGTATGGCATTAGTTGGAGGGTTGCCTTCGTTTTATGTGTTGCCTTAGTTTGATGTGTTGCCTTAGTTTGATGTGATGCCTTAATTTGAGGTGCTGCCTTCATTTGACGGCTGCCTTAGTTTGAGGTGTTGACTTAGGTTTGAGGTGTTGCCTCAGTTTGAGGTGTTGCCTTTGTTTGAAGTTTTGCCTTTGATTGAGGGTTTCCTTTGATTGAGGGTTTCCTTTGATTGTGGGTGGCCTTAGTTTGAGGGTTGCCTTAGTTTGAGGGTTGCCTTAGTTTGAGGGTTGCCTGAGTTTGAGGTTTTGCCTTAGTTTGAGGTGTTGCCTTAGTTTGAGGTTTTGCCTTAGTTTGAGGTTTTGCCTTAGTTTGAGGTGTTGCATTAGTTTGAGGTGTTGCATTAGTTTGAGGTGTTGCCTTAGTTTGAGGTGTTGCCTTAGTTTGAGGGTTCCCTTAGTTTGAGGGTTCCCTTAGTTTGAGGGTTGCCTTTGTTTGAGGGGTTGCCTTTGTTTGAGGGGTTGCCTTTGTTGAGGGTTGCCTTAGTTTGAGCGTTGCCTTAGTTTGAGCGTTGCCTTAGATTGAGGGTTACCTTAGTTTGAGAGTTGCGTTAGTTTGAGCGTTGCATTAGTTTGAGGGTTGCCCTAGTTTGAGGGTTGCCTTCGTTTGAGGAATTGCCTTCGTTTATGGGTTGCCTTAGTTTCAGGTGTTGCATTAGTTTGAGGGTTGTCTTAAATTGAGAGTTGCCTTGTATTGACTGCTGCCTCAGTCTGAGGTTTGCCTTAGATTGAGGATTGCCTTAGTTTGAGATATTGCTTAGTTTGATGGGCGCCTTTGTTTGAGGTGTTGGCCTATTTTGAGGTGTTGCCTTAGTTTGAGGTGTTGCCTTAGTTTGAGGTGTTGCCTTAGTTTGAGGTGTTGCATTAGTTTGAGGTACTGCATTAGTTTGAGGTATGGCATTAGTTGGAGGGTTGCCTTAGTTTGATGTGTTGCCTTAGTTTGATGTGTTGCCTTAGTTTGATGTGCTGCCTTCGTTTGATGTGCTGCCTTCGTTTGATGTGTTGCCTTAGTTTGATGTGTTGCCTTAGTTTGATGTGTTGCCTTGGTTTGATGTGTTGCCTTAATTTGAGGTGTTGCCTTTATTTGACGGCTGCCTTAGTTTGAGGTGTTGCCTTAGTATGAGGCGTTGCCTCAGTTTGAGGTGTTTTCTTAGTTTGAGGTGTTGCCTTAGTTTGAGGTGTTGCCTTTGTTTGAGGGTTGCCTTTGATTGAGGGCTTCCTTTGATTGAGGGTTTCCTTTGATTGAGGGTTGCCTTAGTTTGAGGGTAGCCTTAGTTTGAGGGTTGCCTTAGATTGAGGTTTTGCCTTAGTTTGAGGTTTTGCCTTAGTTTGAGGTTTTGCCATAGTTTGAGGTGTTGCATTAGTTTGAGGTGTTGCATTAGTTTGACGGTTCCCTTAGTTTGACTGTTGCCTTAGTTTGAGGGTAGCCTTAGTTTGAGGGTTGCCTTAGATTGAGGTTTTGCCTTAGTTTGAGGTTTTGCCTTAGTTTGAGGTTTTGCCATAGTTTGAGGTGTTGCATTAGTTTGAGGTGTTGCATTAGTTTGACGGTTCCCTTAGTTTGACTGTTGCCTTAGTTTGAGGTGTTGCCTTCGTTTGAGGTGTTGCCTTCGTTTGAGGTGTTGCCTTGGTTTGAGGTGTTGCCTTAGTTTGACTGTTGCCTCAGTTTGAGGTGTGCCTAAGTTTGAGGTGTTGCCTAAGTTTGAGGTGTTGCCTAAGTTTGAGGTGTTGCCTTAGTTTGAGGTGTTGTCTTAGTTTGAGGTGTTGCCTTCATTTGAGGTGTTGCCTTCGTTTGAGGTGTTGCCTTTGTTGAGGGTTGCCTTAGTTTGAGCGTTGCCTTAGTTTGAGCGTTGCCTTCGTTTGAGCGTTGCCTTAGTTTGAGTGTTGCCTTAGTTTGAGGGTTGCGTTAGTTTGAGGGTTGCGTTAGTTTGAGGGTTGTGTTAGTTTGAGGGTTGCCTTAGTTTGAGGAATTGCCTTAGTTTGAGGAATTGCCTTCGTTTATTGGTTGCCTTAGTTTCAGGTGTTGCATTAGTTTGAGGGTTGTCTTAAATTGAGAGTTGCCTTGTATTGACTGCTGCCTCAGTCTGAGGTTTACCTCAGATTGAGGATTGCCTTAGTTTGAGATATTGCTTAGTTTGATGGTAGCCTTTGTTTGAGGTGTTGCATTAGTTTTAGGTGTTGCCTTAGTTTGAGATATTGCTTAGTTTGATGGGAGCCTTTGTTTGAGGTGTTGGCCTATTTTGAGGTGTTGCCTTAGTTTGCGGTGTTGCCTTAGTTTGTGGTGTTGCCTCAGTTTGAGGTGTTGCATTAGTTTGAGCTATGGCATCAGTTTGCGGTGTTGCCTTAGTTTGATGTGTTGCCTTAGTTTGATGTGTTGCCTCAGTTTCATGTGTTGCCTTCGTTTGATGTGTTGCCTTAGTTTGATGTGTTGCCTTAGTTTGATGTGTTGCCTTAGTTTGATGTGTTGCCTTAGTTTGATGTGCTGCCTTAATTTGAGGTGTTGCCTTTATTTGACGGCTGCCTTAGTTTGAGGTGTTGCCTTAGTTTGAGGTGTTGCCTTAGTTTGAGGTGTTGCCTTTGTTTGAGGGCTGCCTTTGATTGAGGGTTTCCTTTGATTGAGGGTTTCCTTTGATTGAGGGTTGCCTTAGTTTGAGGGTTGCCTTAGTTTGAGGGTTGCCTTCGTTTGAGGTTTTGCCTTAGTTTGAGGTTTTGCCTTAGTTTGAGGTTTTGCCTTAGTTTGAGGTTTAGCCTTAGTTTGAGGTGTTGCATTAGTTTGAGGTGTTGCATTAGTTTGACGGTTCCCTGAGTTTGACTGTTGCCTTAGTTTGAGGTGGTGCCTTCGTTTGACTGTTGCCTAAGTTTGAGGTGTTGCCTTAGTTTGAGGTGTTGCCTTAGTTTGAGGTGTTGCCTTCGTTTGATGAGTTGCCTTCGTTTGAGGTGTTGCCTTCGTTTGAGGTGTTGCATTTGTTTGACGGTTGCCTGAGTTTGAGGTGTTGCCTTACTTTGAGTTGTTGCCTTAGTTTGAGGTGTTGCCTTAGTTTGAGGTGTTGCCTTCGTTTGAGGTGTTGCCTGAGTTTGACTGTTGCCTTAATTTGAGGTGTTGCCTAAGTTTGAGGTGTTGCCTAAGTTTGAGGTGTTGCCTAAGTTTGAAGTGTTGCCTTAGTTTGAGGTGTTGCCTTAGTTTGAGGTGTTGTCTTAGTTTGAGGTGTTGCCTTCGTTTGAGGTCTTGCCTTCGTTTGAGGTGTTGCCTAAGTTTGAAGTGTTGCCTTAGTTTGAGGTGTTGCCTTAGTTTGAGGTGTTGTCTTAGTTTGAGGTGTTGCCTTCGTTTGAGGTCTTGCCTTCGTTTGAGGTGTTGCCTTCGTTTGAGGTGTTGCATTTGTTTGACGGTTGCCTTAGGTTGAGGTGTTGCCTTAATTTGAGGTGTTGCCTTTATTTGACAGCTGCCTGAGATTGAGGTGTTGCCTTAGTTTGAGGTGTTGCCTTAGTTTGAGATGTTGCCTTTGTTTGAGAGTTGCCTTTGATTGAGGGTTTATTTTGATTGAGGGTTTCCTTTGATTGAGGGTTGCCTTAGTTTGAGGGTTGCCTTAGTTTGAGGTTTTGCCTTAGTTTGAGGTTTTCCCTTAGTTTGAGGTTCTTCCTTAGTTTTTGGTTTTAGGTTTTGCCTTAGTTTGAGGTGTTGCATTAGTTTGAGGTGTTGCATTAGTTTGACGGTTCCCTTAGTTTGAGTGTTGCCTTAGTTTGAGGTGTTGCCTTAGTTTGACTGTTGCCTAAGTTTGAGGTGTTTCCTTAGTTTGAGATGTTGCCTTAGTTTGAGGTGTTGCCTTAATTTGAGGTGTTGCTTTCGTTTGAGGTGTTGCCTTCGTTTGAGGTGTTGCATTCCTTTGAGGTGTTGCATTTGTTTGAAGGTTGCCTTAGTTTGAGGTGTTGCCTTAGTTTGAGTTGTTGCCTCAGTTTGAGGTATTGCCTCAGATTGAGGGTTCCCTTCGTTGTGGTGCTGCCTTAGTTTTAGGTGTTGCCTTCGTTTGAGGTGCTGCATTAGTTTGATTTGCTGCCTTCGTTTGAGGTGCTGACTTAGTTTGAGGTGCTACCTTCGTATGAGGTGCTGCCTTACTTTGAGGTGCTGCCTTACTTTGAGGTGCTGCCTTACTTTGAGGTGCTGCCTTAGTATGAGGGGCTGCCTTAGTTTGATGGGTATCCTTAGTTTGAGGGGCTGCCTTAGTTTGAGGGGCTGCCTTAGTTTGAGGGGCTGCCTTAGTTTGAGGGATGCCTTAGTTTGACGCGTTGCCTTAGATTGAGTGCTCCCTTAGATTGTGGTTTTGCCTCAGTTTGAGGTGTTGCATTTGTTTGAGGTGTTGCCTTAGTTTGAGGTGTTGCCTTAGTTTGAGTTGTTGCCTTAGTTTGAGGTGTTGCCTCAGTTTGAGTTGTTGCCTTAGTTTGAGTTGTTGCCTTAGTTTGTGTTGTTGCCTTAGTTTGTGTTGTTGCCTTCGTTTGAGTTGTTGCCTCAGTTTGAGTTGTTGCCTTAGTTTGAGGTGCTGCCTTCGTTTGAGGGGCTGCCTTTGTTTGAGGGGCTGCCTTAGTTTGAGGGATGCCTTAGTTTGAGGGTTGCCTTAGTTTGAGGGTTGTCTTAGTTTGAGGTGTTGCCTTCGTTTGACGGGCTGCCTAAGTTTGAAGGTTGACTTAGTTTGAGGTGTTGCTTTAGTTTGAGTTGCAGCCTTCGTTAGAGGGTTCCCTTAGTTTGAGGGTTCCCTTAGTTTGAGGGTTCCCTTATTTTGAGGTGTTGCCTTAGTTTGAGGTGTTGCGTTAGTTTAAGGGGTTGCATCTGTTTGAGGGGTTGCCTTAGTTTCAGGTGTTGCATTAGTTTGAGGGTTGCCTTAGATTGAGGATTGCCTTGGTTTGAGGTGTTGCGTTGGTTTAAGGGGCAGCATATGTTTGAGGGGCTGCATATGTTTGAGGGGTTGTCTCAGTTTGAGGGGTTGCCTTAGTTTGAGGGGTTGCCTTAGTTTGAGGTGTTGCATTAGTTTGAGGTTTCCCTTACTTTGAGGTGTTGCCTTAGTTTGAGGTGTTGCCTTAGTTTGAGGTGTTGCCTGAGTTTGAGGTGATGTCTTAGTTTGGGGTGTTGCCTTAGTTTGAGGTGTTGCCTTAGTTTGAGGTGTTGCCTTAGTTTGAGTTGTTGCATTAGTTTGAGGTGTTGCATTAGTTTGAGGTGTTGCCTTAGTTTGAGGCGTTGCCTTAGTGTGAGAGTTGCCTTAGTTTGAGAGTTGCTTTTGTTTGAGGTGTTGCCTTAGTTTGAGGTGTTGACTTAGTTTGAGGTGTTGCCTTAGTTTGAGGGTTCCATTAGTTTGACGGTTGCCTCAGTTTGAGGTGTTGCCTTACTTTGAGGTTTTGCCTTAGTTTGAGGTGTTGCCTCAGTTTAAGGTGTTGCCTTAGTTTGAGGTGTTGCATTATTTTGATGTGTTGCATTATTTTGATGTGTTGCATTATTTTGATGTGTTGCCTTAGTTTGAGGGGCTGCCTTAGTTTGAGGGGCTGCCTTAGTTTGAGGGGCAGCCTTAGTTTGAGGGGCCGCCTTAGTTTGAGGGGCCGCCTTAGTTTGAGGGGCCGCCTTAGCTTGAGGTGTTGCCTGAGTATGAGGTGCTGCCTTTGATTGACGGTTTCCTTAGTTTGAGGTGTTTCATTAGTTTGAGGTGTTGCATTAGTTTGAGGTGTTGCATTAGTTTGAGGTGTTGCATTAGTTTGAGGTGTTGCCTTTGATTGACGGTTTCCTTAGTTTGAGGTGTTTCATTAGTTTGAGGTGTTGCATTAGTTTGAGGTTTTGCATTAGTTTGAGGTGTTGCATTAGTTTGAGGTGTTGCATTGGTTTGAGGTGTTGCATTAGTTTGAGGTGTTGCATAGATTGAGGTGTTGCATTAGTTTGAGGTGTTGCTTTATTTTGAGGTGTTGCATTAGTTTGAGGTGTTGCATTTGTTTGAGGTGTTGCATTAGTTTGAGGTGTTGCATTAGTTTGAGTTGCAGCCTTCGTTAGTGGGTTGCCTTTGTTTGAGGGTTCCCATAGTTTGAGGGTTCCCTTAGTTTGAGGTGTTGCCTTAGTTTGAGGTGTTGCCTTAGTTTAAGGGGCTGCATCTGTTTGAGGGGTTGCCTTAGTTTCAGGTGTTACATTAGTTTGAGGTGTTGCCTTCGTTTGAGGTGTTGCATTGGTTTGAGGTGTTGCCTTCGTTTGAGGTGTTGCCTTAGTTTGAGGGGCCGCCTTTGTTTGAGGGGCCGCCTTAGTTTGAGGTGTTGCCTGAGTCTGAGGTGTGGCCTTACATTGACGGTTTCCTTAGTTTGAGGTGTTGCATTAGTTTGAGGTGTTGCATTAGTTTGAGGTGTTGTATTAGTTTGAGGTGCTGCATTAGTTTGAGGTGTTGCTTTAGTTTGAGTTGCAGCCTTCGTTAGTGGGTTGCCTTTGTTTGCGGGTTACCTTTGTTTGAGGGTTCCCTTAGTTTGAGGGTTCCCTTAGTTTGAGGTGTTGCATTAGTTTGAGGTGTTGGCTTAGTTTAAGGGTCTGCATCTGTTTGAGGGGTTGCCTTAGTTTCAGGTGTTGCCTTAGTTTCAGGTGTTGCCTTAGTTTGAGGTGTTGCCTTAGTTTGAGGTATTGCCTTAGTTTGAGGGTTCCATTAGTTTGACGGTTGCCTCAGTTTGAGGTGTTGCCTTACTTTGAGGTGTTGCCTTAGTTTGAGGTGTTGCCTTAGTTTGAGGGACCGCCTTTGTTTGAGGGGCCGCCTTAGTTTGAGGTGTTGCCTGAGTGTGAGCTGTGGCCTTTCATTGACGGTTCACTTAGTTTGAGGTGTTGCATTAGTTTTAGGTGCTGCATTAGTTTGAGGTGTTGTATTAGTTTGAGGTGCTGCATTAGTTTGAGGTGTTGCTTTAGTTTGAGTTGCAGCCTTCGTTAGTGGGTTGCCTTTGTTTGAGGGTTACCTTTGTTTGAGGGTTCCCTTAGTTTGAGGGTTCCCTTAGTTTGAGGTGTTGCATTAGTTTGAGGTGTTGCCTTAGTTTAAGGGTCTGCATCTGTTTGAGGGGTTGCCTTAGTTTCAGGTGTTGCCTTAGTTTCAGGTGTTGCCTTAGTTTGAGGTGTTGCCTTAGTTTGAGGTGTTGCCTTAGTTTGAGGGTTCCATTAGTTTGACGGTTGCCTCAGTTTGAGGTGTTGCCTTACTTTGAGGTGTTGCCTTAGTTTGAGGTGTTGCCTTAGTTTGAGGGGCTGCGTTAGTTTGAGGGGCTGCCTTAGTTTGAGGGGCTGCCTTAGTTTGAGGGGCCGCCTTAGTTTGAGGGTCCGCCTTAGTTTGAGGGGCCGCCTTAGTTTGAGGTGTTGCCTTAGCTTGAGCTGTTGCCTGAGTATGAGGTGTTGCCTCAGTTTGAGGTGTGGCCTAAGTAGAGGTGTTGCCTAAGTTTGAGGTGTTGCCTAAGTTTGAGGTGTTGCCTAAGTTTGAGGTGTTGCCTTAGTTTGAGGTGTTGTCTTAGTTTGAGGTGTTGCCTGAGTTTGAGGTCTTGCCTTCGTTTGAGGTGTTGCCTTCGTTTGAGGTGTTGCATTTGTTTGACGGTTGCCTTAGGTTGAGGTGTTGCCTTAATTTGAGGTGTTGCCTTTATTTGACGGCTGCCTTAGATTGAGGTGTTGCATTAGTTTGAGGTGTTGCCTTAGTTTGAGATGTTGTCTTTGTTTGAGAGTTGCCTTTGATTGAGGGTTTATTTTGATTGAGGGTTTCCTTTGCTTGAGGGTTGCCGTAGTTTGAGGGTTGCCTTAGTTTGAGGTTTTGCCTTAGTTTGAGGTTTTCCCTTAGTTTGAGGTTCTGCCTTAGTTTGAGGTTTCAGGTTTTGCCTTAGTTTGAGGTGTTGCATTAGTTTGAGGTGTTGCATTAGTTTGACGGTTCCCTTAGTTTGAGTGTTGCCTTAGTTTGAGGTTTTGCCTTAGTTTGACTGTTGCCTAAGTTTGAGGTGTTTCCTTAGTTTGAGATGTTGCCTTAGTTTGAGGTGTTGCCTTAGTTTGAGGTGTTGCTATCGTTTGAGTTGTTGCCTTAGTTTGAGTTGTTGCCTTAGTTTGAGGTGCTGCCTTCGTTTGAGGGGCTGCCTTTGCTTGAGGGATTGCCTTAGTTTGGGTTGCCTTAGTTTGAGGGTTGCCTTAGTTTGAGGGTTGTCTTAGTTTGAGGTGTTACCTTCGTTTGACGGGCTGCCTTAGCTTGAAGGATGACTTAGTTTGAGGTGTTGCTTTAGTTTGAGTTGCAGCCTTCGTTAGTGGGTTCCCTTAGTTTGAGGGTTCCCTTAGTTTGAGGGTTCCCTTATTTTGAGGTGTTGCCTTAGTTTGAGGTGTTGCGTTAGTTTAAGGGGTTGCATCTGTTTGAGGGGTTGCCTTAGTTTCAGGTGTTGCATTAGTTTGAGCGTTGCCTGAGATTGAGGATTGCCTTGGTTTGAGGTGTTGCGTTGGTTTAAGGGGCTGCATATGTTTGAGGGGCTGCATATGTTTGAGGGGTTGTCTCAGTTTGAGGGGTTGCCTTAGTTTGAGGGGTTGCCTTGTTTGAGGTGTTGCATTAGTTTGAGGTTTCCCTTACTTTGAGGTGTAGCCTTAGTTTAAGGTGTTGCCTTAGTTTGAGGTGTTGCCTGAGTTTGAGGTGATGCCTTAGTTTGAGGTGTTGCCTTAGTTTGAGGTGTTGCCTTAGTTTGAGGTGTTGCCTTAGTTTGAGTTGTTGTATTAGTTTGAGGTGTTGCATTAGTTTGAGGTGTTGCCTTCGTTTGAGGTGTTGCCTTCGTGTGAGAGTTGCCATAGTTTGAGAGTTGCCTTAGTTTGAGAGTTGCCTTTGTTTGAGGTGTTGCCTTAGTTTGAGGTGTTGACTTAGTTTGAGGTGTTGCCTTAGTTTGAGGGTTCCATTAGTTTGACGGTTGCCTCAGTTTGAGGTGTTGCCTTACTTTGAGGTTTTGCCTTAGTTTGAGGTGTTGCCTTAGTTTAAGGTGTTGCCTTAGTTTGAGGTGTTGCATTATTTTGATGTGTTGCATGATTTTGATGTGTTGCCTTAGTTTGAGGGGCTGCCTTAGTTTGAGGGGCTGCCTTAGTTTGAGGGGCAGCCTTAGTTTGAGGGGCCGCCTGAGTTTGAGGGGCCGCCTCAGTTTGAGGGGCCGCCTTAGTTTGAGGGGCCGCCTTAGTTTGAGGTGTTGCCTGAGTATGAGGTGCTGCCTTTGATTGACGGTTTCCTTAGTTTGAGGTGTTTCATTAGTTTGAGGTGTTGCATTAGTTTGAGGTGTTGCATTAGTTTGAGGTGTTGCTTTAGTTTGAGGTGTTGCATTAGTTTGAGGTGTTGCCTTTGATTGACGGTTTCCTTAGTTTGAGGTGTTTCATTAGTTTGAGGTGTTGCATTAGTTTGAGGTTTTGCATTAGTTTGAGGTGTTGCATTAGTTTGAGGTGTTGCATTGGTTTGAGGTGTTGCATTAGTTTGAGGTGTTGCATAGATTGAGGTGTTGCATCAGTTTGAGGTGTTGCATTATTTTGAGGTGTTGCAATAGTTTGAGGTGTTGCATTAGTTTGAGGTGTTGCATTAGTTTGAGGTGTTGCATTAGTTTGAGTTGCAGTCTTCGTTAGTGGGTTGCCTTTGTTTGAGGGTTCCCATAGTTTGAGGGTTCCCTTAGTTTGAGGTGTTGCCTTAGTTTGAAGTGTTGCCTTAGTTTAAGGGGCTGCATCTGTTTGAGGGGTTGCCTTAGTTTCAGGTGTTACATTAGTTTGAGGTGTTGCCTCAGTTTGAGGTGTTGCATTGGTTTGAGGTGTTGCCTTAGTTTGAGGTGTTGCCTTAGTTTGAGGGGCCGCCTTAGTTTGAGGGGCCGCCTTAGTTTGAGCTGTTGCCTGAGTATGAGGTGTGGCCTTTCATTGACGGTTTCCTTAGTTTGAGGTGTTGCATTAGTTTGAGGTGTTGCATTAGTTTGAGGTGTTGTATTAGTTTGAGTTGCAGCCTTCGTTAGTGGGTTGCCTTTGTTTGAGGGTTACCTTTGTTTGAGGGTTCCCTTAGTTTGAGGGTTCCCTTAGTTTGAGGTGTTGCATTAGTTTGAGGTGTTGCCTTAGCTTAAGGGTCTGCATCTGTTTGAGGGGTTGCCTTAGTTTCAGCTGTTGCCTTAGTTTGAGGTGTTGCCTTAGTTTGAGGTGTTGCCTTAGTTTGAGGGTTCCATTAGTTTGACGGTTGCCTCAGTTTGAGTTGTTGCCTTACTTTGAGGTGTTGCCTTCGTTTGAGGTGTTGCCTTCGTTTGAGGTGTTGCATTCCTTTGAGGTGTTGCATTTGTTTGAAGGTTGCCTTAGTTTGAGGTGTTGCCTTAGTTTGAGTTGTTGCCTCAGTTTGAGGTGTTGCCTCAGATTGAGGGTTCCCTTCGTTTGTGGTGCTGCCTTAGTTTTAGGTGTTGCCTTCGTTTGAGGTGCTGCATTAGTTTGATTTGCTGCCTTCGTTTGAGGTGCTGACTTAGTTTGAGGTGCTGCCTTAGTATGAGGTGCTGCCTTAGTTTGAAGTGCTGCCTTACTTTGAGGTGCTGCCTTAGTTTGAGGGGCTGCCTTAGTATGAGGGGCTGCCTTAGTTTGAGGGGTATCCTTAGTTTGAGGGGCTGCCTTAGTTTGAGGGGCTGCCTTAGTTTGAGGGGCTGCCTTAGTTTGAGGCATGCCTTAGTTTGACGCGTTGCCTTAGATTGAGTGCTCCCTCAGATTGTGGTTTTGCCTCAGTTTGAGGTGTTGCATTTGTTTGATGTGTTGCCTTAGTTTGAGGTGTTGCCTTAGTTTGAGTTGTTGCCTTAGTTTGAGTTGTTGCCTCAGTTTGAGTTGTTGCCTTCGTTTGAGTTGTTGCCTTAGTTTGTGTTGTTGCCTTCGTTTGAGTTGTTGCCTTAGTTTGAGTTGTTGCCTTAGTTTGAGGTGCTGCCTTCGTTTGAGGGGCTGCCTTTGCTTGAGGGGCTGCCTTAGTTTGGGTTGCCTTAGTTTGAGGGTTGCCTTAGTTTGAGGTGTTGCCTTCGTTTGACGGGCTGCCTTAGTTTGAAGGTTGACTTAGTTTGAGGTGTTGCTTTAGTTTGAGTTGCAACCTTCGTTAGTGGGTTCCCTTAGTTTGAGGGTTCCCTTAGTTTGAGGGTTCCCTTATTTTGAGGTGTTGCCTTAGTTTGAGGTGTTGCGTTAGTTTAAGGGGTTGCATCTGTTTGAAGGGTTGCCTTAGTTTCAGGTGTTGCATTAGTTTGAGGGTTGCCTTAGATTGAGGATTGCCTTGGTTTGAGGTGTTGCGTTGGTTTAAGGGGCTGCATATGTTTGAGGGGCTGCATATGTTTGAGGGGTTGTCTCAGTTTGAGGGGTTGCCTTAGTTTGAGGGGTTGCCTTGTTTGAGGTGTTGCATTAGTTTGAGGTTTCCCTTACTTTGAGGTGTTGCCTTAGTTTGAGGTGTTGCCTTAGTTTGAGGTGTTGCCTGAGTTTGAGGTGATGCCTTAGTTTGAGGTGTTGCCTTAGTTTGAGGTGTTGCCTTAGTTTGAGGTGTTGCCTTAGTTTGAGGTGTTGCCTTAGTGTGAGAGTTGCCTTAGTTTGAGAGTTGCCTTAGTTTGAGAGTTGCCTTTGTTTGAGGTGTTGCCTTAGTTTGAGGTGTTGACTTAGTTTGAGGTGTTGCCTTAGTTTGAGGGTTCCATTGGTTTGACGGTTGCCTCAGTTTGAGGTGTTGCCTTACTTCGAGGTTTTGCCTTAGTTTGAGGTGTTGCCTTAGTTTAAGGTGTTGCCTTAGTTTGAGGTGTTGCATTATTTTGATGTGTTGCATTATTTTGATGTGTTGCCTTAGTTTGAGGGGCTGCCTTAGTTTGAGGGGCTGCCTTAGTTTGAGGGGCAGCCATTGTTTGAGGGGCCGCCTTAGTTTGTGGGGCCGCCTCAGTTTGAGGGGCCGCCTTAGTTTGAGGGGCCGCCTTAGTTTGAGGTGTTGCCTGAGTATGAGGTGCTGCCTTTGATTGACGGTTTCCTTAGTTTGAGGTGTTTCATTAGTTTGAGGTGTTGCATTAGTTTGAGGTGTTGCATAGATTGAGGTGTTGCATCAGTTTGAGGTGTTGCATTATTTTGAGGTGTTGCATTAGTTTGAGGTGTTGCATTAGTTTGAGGTGTTGCATTAGTTTGAGGTGTTGCATTAGTTTGAGTTGCTGCCTTCGTTAGTGGGTTGCCTTTGTTTGAGGGTTCCCATAGTTTGAGGGTTCCCTTAGTTTGAGGTGTTGCCTTACTTTGAAGTGTTGCCTTAGTTTAAGGGGCTGCATCTGTTTGAGGGGTTGCCTTAGTTTCAGGTGTTACATTAGTTTGAGGTGTTGCCTCAGTTTGAGGTGTTGCATTGGTTTGAGGTGTTGCCTTAGTTTGAGGGGCCGCCTTAGTTTGAGGGGCCGCCTTAGATTGAGCTGTTGCCTGAGTATGAGGTGTGGCCTTTCATTGACGGTTTCCTTAGTTTGAGGTGTTGCATTAGTTTGAGGTGTTGCATTAGTTTGAGGTGTTGTATTAGTTTGAGGTGCTGCATTAGTTTGAGGTGTTGCTTTAGTTTGAGTTGCAGCCTTCGTTAGTGGGTTGCCTTTGTTTGAGGGTTACCTTTGTTTGAGGGTTCCCTTAGTTTGAGGGTTCCCTTAGTTTGAGGTGTTGCATTAGTTTGAGGTGTTGCCTTAGTTTAAGGGTCTGCATCTGTTTGAGGGGTTGCCTTAGTTTCAGGTGTTGCCTTAGTTTGAGGTGTTGCTTTAGTTTGAGGGTTCCATTAGTTTGACGGTTGCCTCAGTTTGAGTTGTTGCCTTACTTTGAGGTGTTGCCTTAGTTTGAGGCGTTGCCTTAGTTTGAGGTGTTGCATTATTTTGATGTGTTGCATTATTTGGATGTGTTGCCTTAGTTTGAGGGGCTGCGTTAGTTTGAGGGGCTGCCTTAGTTTGAGGGGCTGCCTTAGTTTGAGGGGCCGCCTTAGTTTGAGGGTCCGCCTTAGTTTGAGGGGCCGCCTTAGTTTGAGGTGTTGCCTGAGTTTGAGGTGTTGCCTTAGTTTAAGGGGCTGCATCTGTTTGAGGGGTTGCCTTAGTTTCAGGTGTTGCCTTAGTTTGAGGTGTTGCCTTAGTTTGAGGTGTTGCATTGGTTTGAGGTGTTGCCTTAGATTGAGGTGTTGCATTATTTTGATGTGTTGCATTATTTTGATGTGTTGCCTTAGTTTGAGGGGCTGCCTTAGTTTGAGGGGCTGCCTTAGTTTGATGGGTTGCCTTAGTTTGAGGGGCCGCCTTAGTTTGAGGGTCCGCCTTAGTTTGAGGGTCCGCCTTAGTTTGAGGGGCCGCCTTAGTTTGAGGTGTTGCCTGAGTATGAGGTGTTGCCTTTGATTGACGGTTTCCTTTGTTTGAGGTGTTTCATTAGTTTGAGGTGTTGCATTAGTTTGAGGTTTTGCATTAGTTTGAGGTGTTGCATTAGTTTGAGGTGTTGCATGAGTTTGAGGAGTTGCATTAGTTTGAGGTGTTGCATTAGTTTGAGGTGTTGCATTAGTTTGAGGTATTGCATTAGTTTGAGGTGTTGCATGAGTTTGAGGTGTTGCATTAGTTTGAGGTGTTGCTTTAGTTTGAGTTGCATCCTTCGTTCGTGGGTTGCCTTTGTTTGAGGGTTCCCTTAGTTTGAGGGTTCCCTTAGTTAGAGGTTTTGCCTGAGTTTTAGGTGTTGCCTTAGTTTAAGGGGCTGCATATGTTTGAGGGGTTGCCTTAGTTTCAGGTGTTGCCTTAGTTTGAGGTGTTGCCTTAGTTTGAGGTGTTGCATTGGTTTGAGGTGTTGCCTTAGATTGAGGTGTTGCCTTAGTTTGAGGGGCCGCCTGAGTTTGAGGGGCCGCCTTAGTTTGAGGTGTTGCCTGAGTATGAGGTGTTGCCTTTGATTGACGGTTTCCTTAGTTTGAGGTGTTGCATTAGTTTGAGGAGTTGCATTAGTTTGAGGTGTTGCATTAGTTTGAGGTGTTGCATTAGTTTGAGGTGTTGCTTTACTTTGAGTTGCAGCCTTCGTTAGTGGGTTGCCTTTGTTTGTGGGTTGCCTTAGTTTGAGGGTTCCCTTAATTTGAGGGTTCCCTTAGTTTGAGGTGTTGCATTAGTTTGAGGTGTTGCCTCAGTTTAAGGCGCTCCATCTGTTTGAGGGGCCGCCTTAGTTTGAGGGGCCGCCTTACTTTGAGGTTTTGCCTGAGTATGAGGTGCTGCCTTTGATTGACGGTTTCCTTAGTTTGAGGAGATGCATTAGTTTGAGGTGTTGCATTAGTTTGAGGTGTTGCATTAGTTTGAGTTGCAGCCTTCGTTAGTGGGTTGCCTTTGTTTGAGGGTTCCCATGGTTTGAGGGTTCCCTTAGTTTGAGGTGTTGCCTTAGTTTGAAGTGTTGCCTTAGTTTAAGGGGCTGCATCTGTTTGAGGGGTTGCCTTAGTTTCAGGTGTTACATTAGTTTGAGGTGTTGCCTTAGTTTGAGGTGTTGCATTGGTTTGAGGTGTTGCCTTAGTTTGGGGTGTTGCCTTAGTTTGAGGGGCCGCCTTAGTTTGAGGGGCCGCCTTAGTTTGAGCTGTTGCCTGAGTATGTGGTGTGGCCTTTCATTGACGGTTTCCTTAGTTTGAGGTGTTGCATTAGTTTGAGGTGTTGCATTAGTTTGAGGTGTTGTATTAGTTTGAGGTGCTGCATTAGTTTGAGGTTTTGCTTTAGTTTGAGTTGCAGCCTTCGTTAGTGGGTTGCCTTTGTTTGAGGGTTACCTTTGTTTGAGGGTTCCCTTAGTTTGAGGGTTCCCTTAGTTTGAGGTGTTGCATTAGTTTGAGGTGTTGCCTTAGTTTAAGGGTCTGCATCTGTTTGAGGGGTTGCCTTAGTTTCAGGTGTTGCCTTAGTTTGAGGTGTTGCCTTAGTTTGAGGTGTTGCCTTAGTTTGAGGGTTCCATTAGTTTGACGGTTGCCTCAGTTTGAGGTGTTGCCTTACTTTGAGGTGTTGCCTTAGTTTGAGGTGTTGCCTTAGTTTGAGGTGTTGCATTATTTTGATGTGTTGCATTATTTTGATGTGTTGCCTTAGTTTGAGGGGCTGCGTTAGTTTGAGGGGCTGCCTTAGTTTGAGGGTCTGCGTTAGTTTGAGGGGCTGCATTAGTTTGAGGGGCCGCCTTAGTTTGAGGGTCCGCCTTAGTTTGAGGGGCCGCCTTAGTTTGAGGTGTTGCCTGAGTATGAGGTGTTGTCTTTGATTGACGGTTTCCTTAGTTTGAGGTGTTTCATTAGTTTGAGGTGTTGCATTAGTTTGAGGTTTTGCATTAGTTTGAGGTGTTGCATTAGTTTGAGGTGTTGCATGAGTTTGAGGAGTTGCATTAGTTTGAGGTGTTGCATTAGTTTGAGGTGTTGCATTAGTTTGAGGTGTTGCATTGGTTTGAGGTGTTGCATGAGTTTGAGGTGTTGCATTAGTTTGAGGTGTTGCTTTAGTTTGAGTTGCAGCCTTCGTTGGTGGGTTGCCTTTGTTTGAGGGTTCCCTTAGTTTGAGGGTTCCCTTAGTTAGAGGTGTTGCCTGAGTTTGAGGTGTTGCCTTTGTTTAAGGGGCTGCATCTGTTTGAGGGGTTGCCTTAGTTTCAGGTGTTGCCTTAGTTTGAGGTGTTGCCTTAGTTTGAGGTGTTGCATTGGTTTGAGGTGTTGCCTTAGATTGAGGTGTTGCATTATTTTGATGTGTTGCCTTAGTTTGAGGGGCTGCCTGAGTTTGAGGGGCTGCCTTAGTTTGAGGGGTTGCCTTAGTTTGAGGGGCCGCCTTAGTTTGAGGTATGCCTTAGTTTGAGGGTCCGCCTTAGTTTGAGGGGCCGCCTTAGTTTGAGGTGTTGCCTGAGTATGAGGTGTTGCCTTTGATTGACGGTTTCCTTAGTTTGAGGTGTTTCATTAGTTTGAGGTGTTGCATTAGTTTGAGGTTTTGCATTAGTTTGAGGTGTTGCATTAGTTTGAGGTGTTGCATGAGTTTGAGGAGTTGCATTAGTTTGAGGTGTTGCATTAGTTTGACGTGTTGCATTAGTTTGAGGTGTTGCATTAGTTTGAGGTGTTGCATGAGTTTGAGGTGTTGCATTAGTTTGAGGTGTTGCTTTAGTTTGAGTTGCAGCCTTCGTTAGTGGGTTGCCTTTGTTTGAGGGTTCCCTTAGTTTGAGGGTTCCCTTAGTTAGAGGTGTTGCCTGAGTTTGATGTGTTGCCTTAGTTTAAGGGGCTGCATCTGTTTGAGGGGTTGCCTTAGTTTCAGGTGTTGCAGTAGTTTGAGGTATTGCCTTAGTTTGAGGTGTTGCATTGGTTTGAGGTGTTGCCTTAGATTGAGGTGTTGCCTTAGTTTGAGGGGCCGCCTGTGTTTGAGGGGCCGCCTTAGTTTGAGGTGTTGCCTGAGTATGAGGTGTTGCCTTTGATTGACGGTTTCCTTAGTTTGAGGTGTTGCATTAGTTTGAGGTGCTGCATTAGTTTGAGGAGTTGCATTAGTTTGAGGTGTTGCATTAGTTTGAGGTGTTGCTTTACTTTGAGTTGCAGCCTTCGTTAGTGGGTTGCCTTTGTTTGTGGGTTCCCTTAGTTTGAGGGTTCCAGTAATTTGAGGGTTCCCTTAGTGAGAGGTGTTGCATTAGTTTGAGGTGTTGCCTCAGTTTAAGGCGCTGCATCTGTTTCAGGGGCCGCCTTAGTTTGAGGGGCCGCCTTAGTTTGCGGTTTTGACTGAGTATGAGGTGCTGCCTTTCATTGACGGTTTCCTTAGTTTGAGGAGATGCATTAGTTTGAGGTGTTGCATTAGTTTGAGTTATTGCATTAGTTTGAGGTGTTGCATTAGTTTGAGGTGTTGCTTTAGTTTGAGTTGCAGCCTTCGTTAGTGGGTTGCCTTTGTTGAGGGTTCCCTTAGATTGAGGGTTCCCATGGTTTGATGGTTCCTTTAGTTTGAGGTGCTGCCTTAGTTTGAGGTGTTGCCTTAGTTTAAGGGGCTGCATCTGTTTGAGGGTTGCCTTAGTTTCAGGGTCTGCATTAGTTTGAGGGTCTGCATTAGTTTGAGCGTTGCCATATTTTAAGGGTTGCCTTAGATTGAGGTGTTGCATTAGGTTGAGGGGTGCCTAAGTTTGATGGTTGCCTCAGTTTGAGTGGCTGCATTAGTTTGAGGGTCTGCATTAGTTTGAGCATTGCCATATTTTAAGGGTTGCCTTAGTTTGATGTGTTGCCTTAGTTTGAGGTGTTGCCTTAGTTTGAGGTGTTGCCTTAGTTTGAGGGTTCCATTAGTTTGACGGTTGCCTCAGTTTGAGGTGTTGCCTTACTTTGAGGTGTTGCCTTAGTTTGAGGTGTTGCCTTCGTTTGAGGTGTTGCATTATTTTGATGTGTTGCATTATTTTGATGTGTTGCATTATTTTGATGTGTTGCCTTAGTATGAGGGGCTGCGTTAGTTTGAGGGGCTGCCTTAGTTTGAGGGGCTGCCTTAGTTTGAGGGGCCGCCTTAGTTTGAGGTGTTGCCTGAGTATGAGGTGTTGTCTTTGATTGACGGTTTCCTTAGTTTGAGGTGTTTCATTAGTTTGAGGTGTTGCATTAGTTTGAGGTGTTGCATGAGTTTGAGGAGTTGCATTAGTTTGAGGTGTTGCATTAGTTTGAGGTGTTGCATTAGTTTGAGGTGTTGCATTGGTTTGAGGTGTTGCATGAGTATGAGGTGTTGCATTAGTTTGAGGTGTTGCTTTAGTTTGAGTTGCGGCCTTCGTTAGTGGGTTGCCTTTGTTTGAGGGTTCCCTTAGTTTGAGGGTTCCCTTAGTTAGAGGTGTTGCCTGAGTTTGAGGTGTTGCCTTAGTTTAAGGGGCTACATCTGTTTGAGGGGTTGCCTTAGTTTCAGGTGTTGCCTCAGTTTGAGGTGTTGCCTTAGTTTGAGGTGTTGCATTGGTTTGAGCTGTTGCCTTAGATTGAGGTGTTGCATTAGTTTGAGGGGTGCCGAAGTTTGATGGTTGCCTCAGTTTGAGGTGCTGCATTAGTTTGAGGGTCTGCATTAGTTTGAGCATTGCCATATTTTAAGGGTTGCCTTAGTTTGATGTGTTGCCTTAGTTTGAGGTGTTGCCTTAGTTTGAGGTGTTGCGTTAGTTTGAGGGTTCCATTAGTTTGACGGTTGCCTCAGTTTGAGGTGTTGCCTTACTTTGAGGTGTTGCCTTAGTTTGAGGTGTTGCATTATTTTGATGTGTTGCATTATTTTGATGTGTTGCATTATTTTGAGGTGTTGCCTTACTTTGAGGCGTTGCCTTAGATTGAGGCGCTGCCTCAGTTTGAGGCGTTGCCTACGTTTGAGGCGTTGCCTTAGTCTTTGGGCTGCCTTAATTTGAGGGTTCCCTTAGTTTGAGGGTTCCCTTAGTTTGAGGGTTGCCTTTGTTTGAGGGGTTGCCTTTGTTTGAGGGGTTGCCTTTGTTTGAGGGGTTGCCTTTGTTGAGGGTTGCCTTAGTTTGAGCGTTGCCTTAGTTTGAGGGTTGCCTTAGTTTGAGCGTTGCTTTAGTTTGAGGGTTGCCTTAGTTTGAGGGTTGCGTTAGTTTGAGGGTTGCATTAGTTTGAGGGTTGCCTTAGTTTGAGGGTTGCCTTAGTTTGAGGAATTGCCTTAGTTTGAGGAATTGCCTTCGTTTATGGGTTGCCTTAGTTTCAGGTGTTGCATTCGTTTGAGGGTTGTCTTAAATTGAGAGTTGCCTTGTATTGACTGCTGCCTCAGTCTGAGGTTTGCCTTAGATTGAGGATTGCCTTAGTTTGAGATATTGCTTAGTTTGATGGGAGCCTTTGTTTGAGGTGTTGGCCTATTTTGAGGTGTTGCCTTAGTTTGAGGTGTTGCCTTAGTTTGAGGTGTTGCCTTAGTTTGAGGTGTTGCATTAGTTTGAGGTACTGCATTAGTTTGAGGTATGGCATTAGTTGGAGGGTTGACTTAGTTTGATGTGTTGCCTTAGTTTGATGTGTTACCTTCGTTTGATGTGTTGCCTTAGTTTGATGTGTTGCCTTAGTTTGATGTGTTGCCTTAATTTGAGGTGTTGCCTTTATTTGACGGCTGCCTTAGTTTGAGGTGTTGCCTTAGTTTGAGGTGTTGCCTCAGTTTGAGGTGTTTCCTTAGTTTGAGGTGTTGCCTTAGTTTCAGGTGTTGCCTTCGTTTGAGGTGTTGCATTTGTTTGACGGTTGCCTTAGTTTGAGGTGTTGCCTTAGTTTGATGTGTTGCCTTAGTTTGAGGTTTTGCCTTAGTTTGAGGTGTTGCCTTCGTTTGAGGTATTGCCTTCATTTGAGGTGTTGCCTTAGTTTGAGCTGTTGCCTTATTTTGACTGTTGCCTCAGTTTGAGGTGTTGCCTAAGTTTGAGGTGTTGCCTAAGTTTGAGGTGTTGCCTTTGTTTGAGGTGCTGCCTTTGTTGAGGGTTGCCTTTGTTTGAGCGTTGCCTTAGTTTGAGCGTTGCCTTAGTTTGAGCGTTCCCTTAGTTTGAGGTGTTGCCTGAGTTGTTGAGGGTTGCCTTAGTTTGATGTGTTGCCTTAGTTTGATGTGTTGCCTTAGTTTGAGGTGTTGCCTTAGTTTGAGGTGTTGCCTGAGTTTGAGGTGTTGCCTTCGTTTGAGGTGTTGCCTTAGTTTGAGGTGTTGCCTTAGTTTGACTGTTGCCTCAGTTTGAGGTGTTGCCTTAGTTTGACTGTTGCCTCAGTTTGAGGTGTTGCCTTAGTTTGAGGTGTTGCCTTAGTTTGACTGTTGCCTCAGTTTGAGGTGTTGCCTTAGTTTGAGGTGTTGCCTTCGTTTGTGGTGTTGCCTTCGTTTGAGGTGTTGCCTTTGTTGAAGGGTTGCCTTTGTTTGAGGGTTGCGTTAGTTTGACGGTTGCGTTAGTTTGAGGGTTGCGTTAGTTTGAGGGTTGCCCTAGTTTGAGGAATTGCTTTAGTTTGATGAATTGCCTTCGTTTACGGGTTGCCTTAGTTTCAGGTGTTGCATTCGTTTGAGGGTTGTCTTAAATTGAGAGTTGCCTTGTATTGACTTCTGCCTCAGTCTGAGGTTTGCCTTAGATTGAGGATTGCCTTAGTTTCAGACATTGCTTAGTTTGATGGTAGCCTTTGTTTGAGGTGTTGCATTAGTTTTAGGTGTTGCCTTAGTTTGAGATATTGCTTAGTTTGATGGGAGCCTTTGTTTGAGGTGTTGGCCTATTTTGAGGTGTTGCCTTCGTTTGCGGTATTGCCTTAGTTTGAGGTGTTGCCTTAGTTTGAGGTCTTGCATTAGTTTGAGGTATTGCATTAGTTTGAGGTATGGCATTAGTTGGAGGGTTGCCTTAGTTTGATGTGTTGCCTTAGTTTGATGTGTTGCCTTAGTTTGATGTGTTGCCTTAGTTTGATGTGTTGCCTTAATTTGATGTGTTGCCTTTGTTTGAGGTTTGCCTTTGATTGAGGGTTTCCTTTAATTGAGGGTTGCCTTAGTTTGAGGGTTGCCTTAGTTTGAGGGTTTCCTTAGTTTGAGGTTTTGCCTTAGTTTGAGGTGTTGCCCGAGTTTGAGGTTTTGCCTTAGTTTGAGGTTTTGCCTGAGTTTGAGGTATTGCATTAGTTTGAGGTGTTGCATTAGTTTGAGGTGTTGCCTTAGTTTGAGCTGTTGCCTTAGTTTGAGGTGTTGCCTCAGTTTGAGGATTCCCTTAGTTTGAGGGTTTCCTTAGTTTGAGGGTTGCCTTTGTTTGAGGGGTTGCCTTTGTTTGAGGGGTTGCCTTTGTTGAGGGTTGCCTTAGTTTGAGCGTTGCCTTAGTTTGAGCGTTGCCTTCGTTTGAGGGTTGCCTTAGTTTGAGGCTTGCATTAGTTTGAGGGTTGCCCTTGTTTGAGGGTTGCCTTAGTTTGAGGAATTGCCTTAGTTTGAGGAATTGCCTTCGTTTATGGGTTGCCTGAGTTTCAGGTGTTGCATTAGTTTGAGGTGTTGCCTTAGTTTGAGGTGTTGCCTTCGTTTGAGGTGTTGCCTTCGTTTGAGGTGTTGCATTTGTTTGACGGTTGCCTTAGTTTGAGGTGTTGCCTCAGTTTGATGTGTTGCCTTAGTTTGAGGTGTTGCCTTAGTTTGAAGTGTTGCCTGAGTTTGAGGTGTTGCCTTCGTTTGAGGTGTTGCCTTCGTTGAGGGTTGCCTTCGTTTGAGCGTTGCCTTAGTTTGAGCGTTGCCTTAGTTTGAGGGTTGCCTTAGTTTGAGGGTTGCGTTCGTTTGAGGGTTGCATTAGTTTGAGGGTTGCCTTAGTTTGAGGGTTGCCTTAGTTTGAGGAATTGCTTTAGTTTGAGGAATTGCCTTCGTTTATGGGTTGCCTTAGTTTCAGGTGTTGCATTAGTTTGAGGGTTGTCTTAAATTGAGAGTTGCCTTGTATTGACTGCTGCCTCAGTCTGAGGTTTGCCTTAGATTGAGGGTTGCCTTTGTTTGAGATATTGCTTAGTTTGATTGTAGCCTTTGTTTGAGGTGCTGCATTAGTTTTCGGTATTGCCTTAGTTTGAGATATTGCTTAGTTTGATGGGAGCCTTTGTTTGAGGTGTTGGCCTATTTTGAGGTGTTGCCTTAGTTTGCGGTGTTGCCTTCGTTTGAGGTGTTGCCTTAGTTTGAGGTGTTGCATTGGTTTGAGGTATTGCATTAGTTTGAGGTATGGCATTAGTTTGCGCTGTTACCTTAGTTTGATGTGTTGCCTTAGTTTGATGTGTTGCCTCAGTTTGATGTGTTGCCTTAGTTTGATGTGCTGCCTTAATTTGAGGTGTTGCCTTTTTCTGACGGCTGCCTTAGTTTGAGGTGATATCTTAGTTTGAGGTGTTGCCTTAGTTTGAGGTGTTGCCTTTATTTGAGGGTTGCCTTTGATTGAGGGTTTCCTTTGATTGAGGGTTTCCTTTGATTGAGGGTTGCCTTAGTTTGAGGTTTGCCTTTGTTTGAGGGTTGCCTTAGTTTGAGGTTTTGCCTTGGTTTGAGGTTTTGCCTTAGTTTGAGGTGTTGCATTAGTTTGAGGTGTTGCATTCGTTTGACGGTTCCCTTAGTTTGACTGTTGCCTTAGTTTGAGGTGTTGCCTTAGTTTGACTGTTGCCTAAGTTTGAGGTGTTTCCTTAGTTTGAGGTGTTGCCTTAGTTTGAGGTGTTGCCTTCGTTTGAGGTGTTGCATTATTTTGATGTGTTGCATTATTTTGATGTGTTGCCTTAGTTTGAGGGGCTGCCTTAGTTTGAGGGGCTGCCTTAGTTTGAGGGGCAGCCTTAGTTCCAGTCGCTGAACGTAAGCATGCAAGTGCAGGAGGCAGTAAAAAATGGCAAATGGTATGTTGGCCTTCAGAGCGAGAAGATTCGAGTACAGGAGCAAGGATGTCTTGCTGCAATTACACAAGGCCTTGGTGAGACCACTTCTTTAGTATTGTGCGCAGATTTAGTCTCCTTCGCTGAGCAAGGGTATTCTTGCTATGGAGGGCGTGCAGCGATGGTTCACCAGACTGATTCCTGGGATGGCAGGAATGACTTATGAAGAGAGCTTGGGTCGATTAGGCTTGTGTTTGCTCGAGTTTAGAAGAATGAGAGGGGATCGCATAGAAACCTGCAAACTTCTAACAGGACTGGGCTGTCTAGATGCAGGAAGGATGTGCCCGATGGCGGGGGAGTCCAGGACCAGGGGTCATAGTCTAAGGATAAGGGGTAATCCATTTAGTTCTGAGATGAGGAGAGATTTCTTCACCCAGAGAATGGTGAACCCGTAGAATCCTCTACAAATGGAAAGCAGGTGGGGGAAAATCATTAAATATATTCAAGAAAGAGTTGGACATAGTCCCTCGGTCTAATGGGATCGAGGAATACGGGGAGATAGCGGGAACAAGTTACTAAGTTTGGATGATCGGCCATGATCGTATTGAATGGTGGAGCAGGCTCGAAGGGCCGAATGGCCTACTCCTGCTCCTATTTTTCTATGTTTCTATGTTTATTCCATCACTTTGCTGATGACCGACAGCACACTGATGTGGTCGTAATTAAGTGGGTTCAATTGTTCCTCCTTTTTGTGGAGAGGGCATACCTGGACAGTTTTCCACATTGAAATGTAGCTGCCAGCTGTTCTGGAACCACTTGTTAGTGGCATAGCAGGAGTGGGCCATTCGGCCCCTAAAGCCAGCTGCACCATTCAATAAGACCATGGATGATCGATTTGTATCTCAACTCCACATTCCCACCTACCCTGAATAATATTTTGCCCTCTTGCTTATCAAGAATCTATCAACCTCCACCTTAAAGAATATTCAAAGACTCTGCTTCAACCGCCTTTTAAGGAGGAGAGTTCCAAAGACTCACAACCTTTTGAGAAAATAAAATAACCTCATCTGTGTAATAAATGGGCGATTCCTTATTTTCAACAGTGATTCGTGTTCTAGATTCTCCCACAAGTGGAAGCTTCATTTCCACACTGTCAAGATCCCTCAGAATCGTTTATGTTTAAATCAAGTCGCCACTTATTTTTCTTAAATCCGGCCGATACAAACCTATCTGTCCAACCATTCTTCATTAGACAGCTCGCCCATTCCAGGTATAAGTCATGAAAACCTTCTGTCGTCTGCTTACAATGCGTTTACGCCCTTCCTTAAATAAGGAGACCAATACTGTGCAGAACAATCCAGATGTGGTCGCACCAATGCCCTGGAAAGCTGACGCATAGCATTCTTACTTCTGTATGCAGTTCCCCTCGCAATAAATGATAAAAGTCTTTTAGCTTTCCTTATTAATTGCTGTACCTGCATACTAATCTTTTGTGATTCATGCACGAGGCCACCCAGAGCACTTTGCAATTTCTCACCATTTAGATAAATGATTATTTTTTTATTTAATCTGCCAAAATGGACGATTTCACATTTTTTCTCGTTAACTCCATTTGTTGGATATTTGACCACTCGTTTAACCTATCCATTTCGCTTTGTAGCCTCCTGATGTCCTCTTTGCAGCTTATTTTCCTACCTATCTTTGTGCCACCAGTAAATTCAGAAAACATATCATCGGTCCCTTGATCCAAGTCATTTATATAAATTGTGAAACGTTGATGTCCCAGCACTGATCCCTTTGGCACGCCATTCGTTCCATCTTGCCAACAAGAAAATGGCAATTTTATTCTACTCTCTGTTTCCTGTTAGCTTACCAATCTTCTATCCATGCCATAATGTTACCCCCTACTCTATGAATTTTTAAATTCCACGGAAACCTTTGATGTGCCACCTTATCATATGCCTTCTGCAAATCTAAGTACGGTGCAACCACAGGTCCATCTTTATCCACAGCACGTGCTACTTCTTCAAAGAACTCCAATAAATTGGTTAAACATGATTCCCTTTTCAGCAAACTATGTTGACGGTGCCTGATTCCCTTGAATTTTTCTTAGTGCCCTCTATAACGTCTTTAAGAATAATGTATAACATCTTCCCTATGACAGATGATAAGCTAATTGACTTATAGTTTCCTGTTTTCTGTCTCCCTCCTTTTCCGAATAAATGAGTTACGTTGGATATTTTACAGTCTAATATAATCTTCCCCGAATGTAGGGAATTTGGCGAAATGAAAATCAACGCATCAATTATCTCACGAGCCACTTCTTTTAAAGACCCGAGGATGAAGTCCATCAGGACCCGAGGACTTGTCATTCCGCAACTCCAACAATTTGTTCTGCACCACTCCCCTGGTGATTGTAATTTTCTCACGTTCTTCCTTCCTTTCCATTTCCTGATTTACAGCTATTTCTGGGATGCTGCTTGTATCTTTTATTGTAAAGACCAATGCAAAGTATCTGTTCAATTCATCTGCCATCTCCTTATTTTCCCTTATTGTTTCCCTATAAACACTTTCCATAAGACCAATGATCTTTTGGTTGAATCTTTTTTTTTTAAACAGAAACGTTTTCTATCTGTCTTAATATTTCTTGTCAGCTTTCTCTTGTGCTCTATTTTCCCCTCTTTATTAATTTTAGTCGTTCTTTGCTGCTTTTTATATTCTGTCCAATCTTCTGACCTGTTACCCAACTTTGCACAATTATATGTTTTTTTTTCCTTTCAGTTTGATACTATCTTTAACATTTTTGTTAACTACTGATGGTGGGTCCTCCCCTTGGAATTTGTTTTTTTCTTGTTGGAGTGTATCTATTCTGTATATTCTGAAATACCACCTTAAAGTTCTGCAACTGCAACTCTGCAACTGCATCGCCCTTGACTTGCACCTAATCTGCTTTGCTACTTCACCTTTGCTAGCTCTGTTTCCATGCCCTCATAATTGTTCTTATTTAAGTTTCAAATATTTGTCTTAGACCCACTCTTCTCTCCGTCACGCTGAGTGTAAAAATCAATCATATTATGCTCGCTGCTGCCTCGTGGGCAATCCACGATGATCTCATTAATTAATCCTATCTTGTTGCACAATACCAGGTCTAGTATAGCCTGCTCTCTGGTTGGCTCCAGAACGTGCTGTTGTAAGAAACTATCCTGAAGACATTCGATGAACTTCTCGTCTTGGATACCTTTGCCCACCTGATTTCTTTTCCAATCTATATGTAGATTAATTTCTGCCCTTAAATATCGCCATACCTTTCTGACAAGCACCGAATATTTATTTCTTTATAGGCCGTCCTACATTGGAGTTACTGTTCGGGGAGCTGTTCAACTCTCCCACTGGTGACTTTTTGCCTTTACCGTTTCTCATTTCCACCTAAACCGCGACTACATCCTAGTTTCCTGAGCATAGGTCATTCATATCACATGTGCTAATACCAACATTAATTAACAGAGCTATCCTTCCACATTTTCCTAACTTCCTGTTCTTCCTAAATGTCATGTCCCCTTCAATATTCAGATTCCAGGCTATGTCATCCTGCACCCATGTCTCCATCATGGTTATCAGATTGTTTAGTTAATTCTATTTGCGATATCAGTTCATCTGTTTTGTTTTCAAATGCTACGTGCATTCAGATACGCAACCTTTAGTTTTGTCCTGTTATTATTTTTGTAAACTCTAGCCTTGTCTGCCGATTTACGCTTAGATTTGTCATTACTGTCCAATCCTGTCACAGTCTGTTTATCTTTTCCATATTCATCCCTTTCTCTCTTGCCTTGTCTCTACTCTTTGATTGAGCACATCATTCCTTGCCTCAACTCTTTAGTTTGCAACCTTCTCTGCTTTCCCAGTTATGCGATTCGCTAGAGCTATGGGCCCAGCATGGTTCAGGCGCAGACTGTCGATACAGCCCCCTCTTTCCCCCGTTCTGGTGTCAAAGTCCATGGATAGGAATCCACTTCGCCAACAGTCTTTGAGCCACACATCCATTTCTCTGATCTCATTTGACCTAAATTTGTTTGCACATGGCGCAGGTAATAAGCCTGACATTAGTACATTTGTGGTTCTGTTTCATAATTTGTTGCTTGGCTCCTCATACTGACTAAGCAGAAGCTCTTTCCTTGTCCTCCTTATTTTGTTAGTACCTACATGGACCACGATCAGTGGATCCTCCCCCTCCCACTGTAAGTTACTCTCCAGCCCTGAGAAGAGTGCAGAACCCCGACACCAGAAGGCAACACAGCTTTCTGAACTCTCCATCTTTGCTGCAGAGAACAATGTCCACCCCCTCACTATACTGTCCCCTCTACAACTGCATTCGATTTTGCTCCCGCCACTTGAACGGTTTAATGTACCATGGTGCCACGGTCAGTCAGCCAATCCAAACTACAGCCCTCGCTGCAAGGACCTCAAACTTGTTTGCCAATTGCAAGGGCCGAGGATCCAGGTCTGCAGCAATGTTCCTGCCTCCAGGCCTGGTGTCGAATCAGTAATGGGTCCCACTCCCACACTGATCCAGGTGACACGCCACACCTGCTGTTTGGGACTCCAGTGATAGACCTGGTTCTGAGGGCTGATGTAGCATCGTCAGTGGCTGCTGCTCGGCGGTTGCTTTTTGGCATCCCTACAACATTTATCGGGGATTCATATGCCCAGAAATGGTCTTGGTTCCAGGCCTGCTGCAGTAATGGCAATGGCTCCAACGCCGAACAGGCCCCAGTGACACCACCACACTTATCAATGGTCTGGTTCTGCAGCTATAGTCCTGGTCCCAGGCTTGGTTTAGTGCCTGCAGTGGTCCCAATCCCAATTCTGAAGAAGTGTCCCTAACCTGAAACGTTAACTCTTCTTCTCTCTGCACAGATGCTGCCAGACCAGCATTTCTTGCTTTTATGCCCTAAACCCTGTATAGCCCTGGAGATGCTGCGGTACTCAACCGAAGTCTGTCGCTCCTTTTCTGGATTTTCTCCTAGGGCTGGTCCAATATGGCCAGTGGCCTCCGATTCCTGACTGTCGCTGCTGATCCTGTGTCACTTAACTGAAGTCGAGATTCCAGCTATAGTCCTGGTAACGGGCCTCGTCTGGTGCCAACAGTGGTTCCCCTGCACCCTGATGGTTCCCGGCCCCCTTTCTTCACTTACCTGGGTTCCGTGTCTCCAGAAATGCTCTTGGCCTCAATCCTGGTTTAGTGATGGCAGTACCCACCCCCTACTGTTCCCAGCAAATCTGTCTCACTTTTCTACGGTCCATGGCTCCAGCGATGTATCAAATTCCAGGTCTGGTGTCGTCTCGAACATTCGGCCATTCCCTGTCTGGCTCCGGTGACTTTGCCATATTTACCTGGAGTTCAGGTCACCACGATGGTCCTGTTCTCAAGTTCAGTACCGGTAGTGGTCCTGGCCTCCAGCGACTGTCCTGCTCCTAGGCCTAGTGCTCTAATGGTAGAATTGCCTGTACCCTGACTGACCCTGGTGACCGCATCACATTATCCGTGGCGTGAACTTCAGCAGTAATCTTTATCCCAGTACCAAAAATGGCCCCAACTCACTCACAGGCCCCAGTGACTCTGCTACTCTCACCTGTTCCCATGTTTGGTGTAGTATAGTTAGTGACGCCGCTACCTGATGGGTCGCAGTGGTGCTGACACATTTATCTGTAGTCTGGTCTCCAGGGATAGTTGTCATCACAGGCCTGCTGTAGTGCCAGCAGCTCCACTGCTTCCAGTGGCATTGCCAATAGTACTGAGCTATTGGTCCTGTGACTGTTTAAGTCGTTTAAGCAGGCGGGATCTCCTTGATTAAATAGATCGGGACCAGGCACCGGGCAGTTAATTGCCCTAGTGCCGTTCAACTGGATGAACTGAGGATCATTCGGGAAGCTGAGGGGTTGATAGATAGAAGCTACACGGAGGTCGTTACTCCACAAATCAAAGGCAGCTGGGTAACAGTTAGAGGTGGGAAGAGGTCAGTGCAGGGATCTCCTGTGGTCGTTCCCCTCAACAACAAGTATACAGTTTTAGATACTGTTGGGGGGGACGGCCTATCGGGGGCAGGCTGCAGTGACCGGGCCTCTGGCACGGGGTCCTGCACTGTGGCTCAGAAGGGAAGGAGAGAGAATGGGAGAGCACTAGTCATCGGGGACTCGATGGTGAGGAGTACGGACAGGCGGTTCTGTGGGCGCAGGCGAGACGCACGGATGGTTTGTTGCCTCCCTGGTGCCAGGGTCCGTGATGTTTGTGATCGCGTCTTCAGGATCCTTAAAGGGGAGGGGGAGCAGCCAGAGGTCGTGGTGCACATTGGCACCAACGACGTAGGAAGGAAGGGTGGCACAGATGTTAGAAGTGAGTTTAGGGAGTTAGGCTGGAAGCTGAAAGCTCGGACGGACAGAGTTGTTATCTCTGGTTTGTTGCCGGCGCCACGTGATAGTGAGGCTAGGAATAGGGAGAGAGCACAGCTGAACACGTGGCTGCAGGAATGGTGTAGGAGGGAGGGCTTCCAGTTCTTGGATAATTGGACTGCATTCTGGGGAAGATGGGACCTGTTCAAACAGGACGGGCTGCATCTGAACCAGAGGGGCACCAATATCCTGGGAGGGAGGTTTGCTAGTACTGTTCGGGAGGGTTTAAACTAGTTTGGGAGGGGGATGGGAACCGGACTTGTAATCCAGGGACCAGTGGGTCCACTCAGAAAGACAAAGAGTGTAGTGAGGTATTGGGGAAGGTAGCACTGTCACAGAGGACAGATGGGCACGGAGAAGGGTTAAAGTGCGTATACTTCAACGCAAGAAGCATCAGGAATAAGGTGAGTGAATTGAAGGCGTGGATGGGCACTTGGGACTACGATGTTGTGGCCATCACTGAAACGTGGATAGGTGAGGGGGAGGAATGGTTTTTGGAGGTACCTGGTTATAGATGTTTTCATAAGATTAGGAATGGTGGTAAAAGAGGTGGGGGGGTGGCATTGTTAGTTAGAAATAGTGTAACAACTGCTGAAAGAATTTTCGAGGAGGATCTGCCGACTGAGGCACTGTAGGTTGAGGTCAGGAACAGGAAAGGAGCAGTCACCTTGATGGGAGTTTTCTATAGGCCCCCCAATAGCAGCAGGGAGGTGGAAGAGCAGATTGGGAAACAGATTTTGGAAAGGAGCAGAAGTCACAGGGTAGTAATTATGGGGGATTTCAACTTCCCAAATATTGATTGGCAACTCTTTAGATCGAATAGTTTGGATGGGGTAGTGTTTGTGCAGTATGTCCAGGAAGCTTTTCTGACTCAGTATGTAGACTGCCCGACCAGAGGGGAGGCAATATTGGATTTGGTACTAGGTAATGAACCAGGGCAAGTGATAGAGCTGTTGGTGGGCGAGCACTTTGGAGATAGTGATCACAATTCTGTAGCATTCACTGTGGTAATGGAGAGGGATAGGTATGTGCAACAGGGCAAGGTTTACAATTGGGGGAAGGGTAGATATGATGCTGTCAGGCAGGAACTGAGGAGCATAAGTTGGGAGCATATGCTGGCAGGGAAGGGCACGGTCGAAATGTGGAACTTTTTCAAGGAGCAGATAGTAGGGGCCATTGATAAGCATGTCCCTGTCAGACAGGGAAGGGATGGTCATGTGAGGGAACCGTGGTTGACAAGAGAGGTTGAGAGTCTTGTTAGGAAGAAGAAGGATGCGTATATAAAGTTGAGGAAAAAGGGCACAGGCATAGCTCTGGAGGGATACAAGATGGCCAGGAAGGATCTGAAGAAAGGGATTAGGAGAGCTAAGAGAGGGCATGAAAAATGCTTGGCGGGTAGGATAAAAGAAAACCCCAAGGCCTTTTACACGTATGTCAGAAATATGAGGATGACTAAGGGGACCGTAGGTCCGGTCAAGGACAATAGCGGGAGACTGTGTGTTGAGCCGGAAGAGATAAGTGAGGTTTTGAATGAGTACTTCTCTTCGGTATTTACGAATGAGAAGGGGTGTATTACTGAAGAGGACGGTGGGAAGCAGACTGGTAAGCTCGAGGAAGTGCTCGTTAGGAGGGAAGATGTGTTGGGGTTTTTGAATAACTTGAAGATAGACAAGTCTCCCGTGCCTGACGGGGTATATCCAAGGATGTTATGGGAAGCAAGGGATGAAATTGCAGAGCCGCTGGCAATGATCTTTTCATCTTCTCTGCTGACGGGGGTGGTACCAGGTGATTGGAGGGTGGCAAATGTTGTGCCCCTGTTCAAGAAAGGGAATAGGAACAACCCTGGGAATTACAGGCCAGTTAGTCTTACTTCGGTGGTAGGCAAGTTGATGGAAAAGGTGCTGAGGGATAGGATTTCTGAGCATCTGGAAAGACACTGCTTGATTCGGGACAGTCAGCACGGTTTTGTGAGGGGTAGGTCTTGCCTCACAAGCCTGATTGAATTCTTTGAGCAGGTGACCAAGCAAGTGGATGAGGGTAAACCAGTGGATGTGGTGTACATGGATTTTAGTAAGGCATTTGATAAGGTCCCCCATGGTAGACTTATGGAGAAAGTCAGGAGGCATGGGATAGTGGGGAATGTGGCCAGTTGGATTAAGAATTGGCTAACTGATAGAAGGCAGAGAGTGGTCTTAGATGGTAAATACTCAGCCTGGAGCCCAGTTACCAGTGGCGTGCCGCAGGGATCAGTTCTGGGTCCTCTCCTGTTTGTGATTTTTATTAACGACTTGGATGAGGAAGTCGAAGGGTGGGTCAGTAAATTTGCAGATGATACAAAGGTTGGTGGAGTTGTGGATACCGAGGAGGGCTATTGTCGTCTGCAAAGGGACTTGGATAGGTTGCAGTGCTGGGCTGAAAAGTGGCAGATGGAGTTTAACCCTGAAAAGTGTGAGGTCGTCCATTTTGGAAGGACAAACATGAATGCAAAATACTGGGTTAACGGTAGGGTTCTTGGGCATGTGGAGGAGCAGAGAGACCTTGGGGTCTATGTGCATAGATCATTGAAAGTTGCAACTCAAGTGGATAGGGCTGTGAAGAAGGCATATGGGGTGTTAGCGTTCATTAGCAGAGGGATTGAATTTAAGAGCCGTGAGGTGATGATGCAGCTGTACAGGACCTTGGTAAGGCCTCATTTGGAGTACTGTGTGCAGTTCTGGTCGCCTCATTTTAGGAAGGATGTGGAAGCCTTGGAGAGGGTGCAGAGGAGATTTACCAGGATGTTGCCTGGAATGGAGAATAAGTCTTACGAGGAAAGGCTGAACATTCTAGGCCTCTTCTCATTAGAAAGGAGAAGGATGAGGGGTGACATGATAGAGGTTTATAAGATGATCAGTGGAATAGATAGGGTAGACAGTCAGAAACATTTTCCCCGGGTGGAGCAAAGCGTTACAAGGGGTCATAAATTTAAGGTGAAGGGTGGGAGATATAAGGGGGTTGTCAGGGGAAGGTTCTTTACCCAGAGAGTGGTCGAGGCATGGAATGCCTTGCCCGGGGAAGTTGTTGAGTCAGAAACTTTAGGGACTTTCAAAAGGCTTTTGGATAGGTATATGGATAAAGGAGAATGATGGGGTATAGATTAAATTGTCCTTGACAGAGGACAAAGGATCGGCACAACATTGTGGGCCGAAGGGCCTGTTCTGTGCTGTATGTTCTATGTTCTATGTTCTATGAGTACCGCAGCATCTCCAGGGCTATACAGGGTTTAGGGCATAAAAGCAAGAAATGCTAGTCTGGCAGCATCTGTGCAGAGAGAAGAAGAGTTAACGTTTCAGGTTAGGGACACTTCTTCAGAATTGGGATTGGGACCACTGCAGGCACTAAACCAAGCCTGGGACCAGGACTATAGCTGCAGAACCAGACCATTGATAAGTGTGGTGATGTCACTGGGGCCAGTTCGGCGTTGGAGCCATTGCCATTACTGCAGCAGGCCTGGAACCAAGACCATTTCTGGGCATATGAATCCCCGATAAATGTTGTAGGGATGCCAAAAAGCAACCGCCGAGCAGCAGCCACTGACGATGCTACATCAGCCCTCAGAACCAGGTCTATCACTGGAGTCCCAAACAGCAGGTGTGGCGTGTCAGCTGGATCAGTGTGGGAGTGGGACCCATTACTGATTCGACACCAGGCCTGGAGGCAGGAACATTGCTGCAGACCTGGACCTCAGCTAAGCATGGCGGGTTCGCTGGGGCCAGTCACTGAACGGCATTACTGATGTTACTGAACCAGGCCTGGGACCAGGCCATCACTGGAGCCGCAGTTACTATGACTTTGCATTGTGATTACCAGAGCCAATCTGGGATAGGCGGCCGCTGCCGGTACTACACCAGGTCTGGGAGCATCCATTTGTCTTGAGACCCAGTACCAGGTAAGGGTGGCGGGGATGGCAGGAAAGACAGGAAGCAGGCCCTATTTCTTGTACTACACCAAGCCAGGGACCAGACCCATCGCTGGATCCCCAGACAAGTAGTGTGGTCAGTCACTGAGGGAGCGGGGCCACAGTCAGTACTACACCAGGACTTGGACCAGGTCAATGGCTGGAGACTCAGATGCCTCTTAAGTATGATGGTGTTCCGTTGACATTCAGGGTGCATTGCGTGTCCTACACCTGATCTGGAACCATAACCATCGCTGGACACCCGGATCTCCAATGATTGCGCAGGGTCAGCGATCACAGATAGGGAAGGCTAGCCCTTGCCATTAATTAAGAGATGTCCTTCTTTTTCTTTCATTAAATAAAGCTTAGAGTTTAAAACGTACAAGCATTGCAAAACAAATCAAAAATAAATTCCATATTCTACAACAAGCATCGCATTGATTTTTGTAAGAAATTTGACAAAGTCTCACATGGCACACTGATCAGTGAAATGAACGCCTACGGGATTCAGGAGAATGCCGCACGTTGGATCCATAAATGGCTCAGAGATAGGAAACAAAGGCTAGACTTTGACGGTTGTTGTTGATAATGGAAAGCTGATTGCAGTGGCATTCCACAGGGCTCAGTGTTGGGACCTTTGCTGTTTGCGGTATATATTAATGATTTGGAATTAAATGATTGGGAAATTTGCCGATGGCACAAGAATTGGGAGTCGATAGTGGAGAGGATAGTTATAGACTCCTGAAAGATATCAGTGGGTTGGTTGAGTGGGCAGAAAAGTGGCATATGGAATTAAACCCAGATAAGTGTGAGGTAATGCATTTGGGGAGGGCAAATAAAGCAAGAAAATATATAATAAACGTGAGGATATTGAGAGGATTAGAAGAGGTGAGAGACGTTGCAGGTCGCTGATGGTGTAGATAGATCGGTAGATAGAGTGGTGAAGTAGGCGCATGGAATGATTTCCTTTATTGGTCAGGTATAGAATACAACAACAGGGATATAATGCTCCCACAGTATAAAAGACTGGCTAAGTCACAGCTGGAGTACTCCATACAGTTCTGATCACCACATGGCAGAAAGGACATAATTGCTCTGGAAGATGTCCAGAGGAGATTTACAAGAATGTTGCCAGATCTTGAAAGTTTGAGCTATGAGGAAAGATTAGATAGGCCAGGTTTGTTTTCTTTGGAACAGAGAAGGCTGTGGGGTGAATTAATTGACGTGTGCATAATGATGAGGGGCCTAGATAAAGCAGACAGGAAGGACCTGGTTCCGCTAGTGGGGTGGTCAATTACCAGGGGAACACATTTAAGTTGATTGGTAGAAGGATTAGTGTGGACATGAGGGACGATTTTCACCCAGAGGGTGGTAGTTGTCTAGAGTTCACTGCCAGGAACGGTAGTGGAGGCAGAAAGCATCAATTCTTTTAAAAGGTACGTGGACAAGCATCTGAAGTGCTGGAACGTGCAAGGCTATGGACCAGGTGATGGAAGGTGGGATTAGATTGGGCGGCTAGTTTTTTTTTGGGCAGGCACAAACACAATGGGCTGACTTGCCTCCTTCGGTGCTGTAATTTTTCGATGGTTCTTTGCCAGACACCTCCAGGACGAAGGAAAATGTCTTTGTACAGGCGGTGGAGGCAGGGTGTTGAATATTATTCAAGGCGAGGTGGATAGATTACTGTTAGATGAGGAAATCAACGGTTATCGGGGTCGATGAGATTGTGGAATTCGAGACAGAAACAGATCATCCCTGATCTTATTGAATAGTGGAGCAGGCTCGAGGAGCCGCTTGGTCTCCTTCTATTGTTAATTCTATTCCTGTGATGGAGCGTATCTGATGTCCCCTCTTTCTCTTACTCTTGCTGAATGGGTGAGTCATTGGTGCAAGAAAAAAGTTATCCCATTTGTACTGGAGTGTTGTCAGGAACTTTCTCACAACTTGTCTGGGTTAAAGGGATCCAGATAATATCCTCCTCCTCCTCCACTGCATGAGTGGGCTTCCGATTTCTGTGTTGCCATGATGGCAATGATATGAAGGGTGCATCAGAGAACCACAAAGTTGTGCACCTGTTCCAGCGTGTACTGGAGTGCGCACCCTGGGCGGTTCACGCATTGGAAGCAGTGCTTCATCACGCCGATTGTTTGCTCCACGATGGATCTGTTGGCTCCATTTTTAACGTTAAAGATGCGTTATTTTTGCATGGTTGGTTGGCGACAAAAGGGTGGGTGTATGGGCGAGGAGAATTCATTAGCTATGGATCGAGTTGGTGGTCTTTGTCTCTGGAAAACCACATTTTGGTTCTCCTTGGAGGGTCGAAGACGTTGGGAATACCCACTGCTTCGAATGAAGGTATCATGGCTGCTTCCAGACTAGTGGACATTCACCGAAATGATATATTGTGCATGGTCACACGGCAGCTGTACAATAATGGAGTGAGAGTTCTTTCAGATCCTTTACCTTTCCCCATCGACATGCGAGGCTCCACAGAGCCACGTACACCATTGGGAAACCCGCTGTCCTGGCAAAGCCCTGGGACCTCACATCGTGCTGCTCCCTGCAGAGGGAGAAAACAATATATTCGCCTCACCCAGTATTAGATGACATCTGTCATCTCCCGGACGCAACGATGAACAGTATACAGTGAAACACTGGATACGTTGCCGGCTCCTGCCTGCATAGCTCCGAGTGCAGAGAAGTTCAATGAAACTGTAACAGTAAAGGCCACTGGCTGCGCCATCCTTGCCCTGGTACGCATCTCCTGGTCGTTTTGCAGAAGGTGAAACAGCTCTGTGACTACCTCCTTATTGAATCAAAGAGAATTGATGAATGAATATGGGAAGCGGATAGGGGAATGGGATTAATTGGAGGGGGAGGCCATGTATGGATTCAAACACAAGACTAAGAGTATTAAAACTGAGGTTCTGCTGGATGGGGAACCATTGTAGTTCAGTCAGCACAGGAGCGACTGTCGATTGGGATTTGTTGTGAGCTGGGATACGGGCAGTACATTGTTAGGTGGGCTGTAATTTATGAAGGTAGTATCTGGGAGGGTGCACAGGGAAGCATTGGGAATCTGTATTAAGCAAATGTTTGGATGATGATTTGTGCAGCAGACAGGTTTATACAGAGGTGGAAACGGGTGATATTAGGTAGGTGGTAGTAGATATAATGGGTACTGAAGAGGATATAGGATCAGAACTCAGTTGCGGGTCATAGAGATCGTCGAGGTTGTGAACAGTCTGGTTCAGCGTCAGTCATTGGTCTAGTGGGGGGATGGCGACATTAGATAGGGAAAGGAATTTGTGATGTTGACCAAAGCCACTGTGCTAAATGGGATAGATATAGAACAGATAGAGAAATGCAAAAGTGGGCATACATGAGGCGCCGTGGGCCAGCAACAGGAGCAGAATTGTACTCAACCACAATCTATAACCTCATGGTCCGGCGTATCCCCCAGTCTGCAATTACCATCAAGCCAGAAGACTGGTTCAATGAAGAGTGCAGGAGAGCATGACAGGAGCAGCACGAGGCGTACCTCAAAATGAGGTATCAACCTCGTGAAGCTGCAACACATGACTTCTTGCGTGCCAAACTGTGTAAGCAGCATGCGATAGACAGATATAAGTAGTCCTATAACCAGCGGATCAGATCTAAGCTCAATAGTCCTGCCACATGAAGCCGTGACTGGTGTTGGACAATTAAACAACTAACTGGAGGAGGTGGCTGCACAAATATCCCGATCCTCAATGATGGGGGAGCCCAGCACATCAGTGTGAAAGATAAGGCTGAAGCATTTGCAACAATCTTTAGCCAGAAATGCCGAGTTAATCATCCATCTTGGCCTCCTCCTGATCTCCCCAGCGTCACAACTGCCAGAATTCAGCCAATTCACTCCACACGATATCAAGAAATAACTGAAGGTACTGGATACTGCAAAGGCTATCGGCCCTGACAATATTCTGGCAATTGAACTGAACACCTGTGCTCCAGAACTAGCCGCACCTCTAGCCAAGCTGTTCCAGTACAGAGACAAAATTGGCATCTACCCGGCAATGTGGAAAATTGCTCAAATATGTCCTCTACGCAAAAAGCAGGACAAGTCCACCCGGTCAATTACCACACCATCAGTCTACTCTCAACAATCAGTAAAGTGATAGATGCTGTCATCAAAGGTGCCATCAAGCAGTACTTGCTTCGCAATAATCTGATCAGTGACGCTCTGTTTGGCTTATACCAGAGCCACTCAGCTCTTTATCTCTTTGCAGCCTTGGTTCAAACATGGACACAAGAGCTGAACTCAAGAAGTGAGGTGAGAGTGACTGCTCTTGACAACAAGGCAGCATTGGTCCGAGTATGGCATCAAGGAGTCCTCGCAAAACTGAAGTCATTGGGAATCAGAGAAAAAAAAATATCCGCTGGTTGGAGACATACCCAGCACAAAGGACGATGGTTATGGTTGTTGGAGGTCAATCATCTCAGCTCCAGGACATCACTGCAAGAGTTCTTCAGTATAGTGTCCTGGGCAAAACTGTCATCAGCTGCTTCATCAATGACCATCCTTCAATCATAAGGTCAGAAGTGGGGATGTCTGTTGATGATTGCACAATGTGCAGCACCACTCGTGACTTTTCAGATACTGAAACAGTCCATATAGAAATGCAACAAGACCCGGACAATATCGATTCTTGGGCTGATAAGTGGCAAGTAACATTCACGCCATCCAAGTGCCAGGCAATGCCCATATCCAACAAGAGAGAATCTAACCATTTCTTCCTGACATTCAATGGCATGACAATCGATGAATCCCCCACCATCAACATCCTAGGGGCTACCATTGAGCAGAACCTGAACCGGATTAGCCATATAAATATCGTGGCTACAGGAACAGGTCGGAGGCTAGGAACCTGCGCCGAGTAACTCAATCGCCTGACTCCCAAAACCTGTCCTTCATCGACAAGGCACAAGTCAGAGTGTGATGGAGTGCTCTCCGATTACTGGATCGGTGCAGCTCGGACAACACTCAAGAAGCTCGACACCATCCCGGACAAAGCAGCCCTCTTGAATGGCACCCCATCCACTGCCATTCATTCCCTCCACCACCGACGCTCAGTGGAAGCAGTGTGTACCATCTACAAGATGCACTGCAGCAATGTACCAAGACTTCTAAGACAGCACCTTCTAAAACTACGACCTCTACCAACTAGAAGGAGAAGGGCAGCACTTGCATGGAAACACCACCACCTGAAATTTCCCCTCCAAGTCACACACCGTCCTGACTTGGAACTATGCAGCCATTCCTTCACTGTCGCTGGATCAAAGTCCTGGAATCTCCCTTGCTAACAGCACTGTGGATGTACTTGTGGTTCAGCAAGATAGCTCACAACTACCTTCGCAAGGGCAATATGGGATGGGTACTAAATGCTGGCCTAGCCAGCGACGCCCACATCCCATGGTTGAATAAATAAAAAAACAAAATAAATACAAAGCTTAGATGAGAAGAACAGTAATTCCATGAAATGTGGTCTGCACATATAATGAATCAGTTTTAAAGGGCTAATAGCTGCATATAGAATATTAGCAGAGACACCAACAGTAGTAAAGATGAGAGTATATTAAAACAGTATATTAGAAGTACAGTTAGCAATGTTTCTTAGAGTTAAGAGCCATATGCAGAGACTTATCAGGAATAACAACAACAAGGAGGGCAGAGTAAATGGCAGGAGAAGTAATACAGTTAAACATGGTTTATAAAATCAATAGCTGGATAGTGAAGCCTACCAGGGACAGCAACAATAGCCAGGATGGGGTAATAAAAGTATTGAATAATCGCAAGTGCGAGCATAATCCGCCAGTCCAGAGATAGCTGATCATAATATGCAGAAAGATAGACAAACTCCCAGTAGAAACTCCTATCCATTGTTGCAGCATTCCGATCTATTGTTCTCAGATTATGGCCCATTGTTGTAATATTCCAATCTATTGTTCTCAGATTCTGACCCATGGTTGAAGCATTAAAATCTATTGTTCTCAGATTCCAATGTATTCCCTCCCTCTCTGTGATGCCGCCGAACGCTATTAGTGCAGAGGCGATGTTCCCTCTGACATGATGGCGCAACACATTGAAAGGTGTCCCTTGTTAATAGAAGAGGTAAAATTTCCAGTTACACAATTTGGGTCCATGGAGACTGACATTAATCACAGTCACTGAACAAACAGGTGCAGTTAACTCCTTCCAATCCAGGACAGCTTGTAACTCAATAAAGTGGGAGCGGTGCTGGAGGGCTGGGGGTTACAAATGTTAAGCACTGTTTAACAAAAAAGTAGCGATAGGATACACCATGTAATTACAGCCCCATTCGGCAAACCTCGTGAAATGTTGGGGAAATTCTTCGCGTCTATAATCTGGGACGAGATAATTGCGGTTTACTAAAAGCATGAGATTATAAATGAGAAGCAACACAGATATGTTCATGGTAAATCTTGTCTGTCAATGGCGGTGTAGTCGTTTGCTGTCGCATTGGAGAGAGTTGATGAGGATTGCACTGTTGATGCTTTTTATATGGACTATGAAAAGCCGTGGAATCAAGTAACATTTAATAAACTCATTGGGAAGTCTGAACCTCGTGGATTAAAGGGGCAGTGAGGGTATGGAGATGATATTGGCTGAGGAACATAATACAGAGAGAAGCGGTGAACATTTGTTGTTCCGACACTAGAGGGGTGAGTATAGAGCCTTGGCATCTGTATTAGAAGCTCTGCATAGACTGATATCGAACGGGTATAATTTAAAATTCCTCAGACGATAGAGAATCAGGAATATAAAAGAAAATGTGAATGAAATGTGGTAAGAAAGAGGATGAGGTCCTGAAAGCAGACTTTTAGGGAACGAGGAAGTTTATGAACAGGCAGGACCTCAAAATAAGTAATCTCAGTATTACTCCCAGTCCCACGTGCAAGTAAGCATAATAATTGAAGAATCCAACGATTGAACACGTGGTTGGAGAACTTGTATAGAAGGGAGGACATCAGATTTCTGAGACATTGGGTGTGCTCCTGGAGCAGATGGGACCAGTACCTTGTACCTGCACAAGGTTGCATCTTAGCAGGACTGGGCCGATTATCCTGGCAGGGAGATTTGTTAGTGCTGTTGGGAAGGGTTTAATTTAAATTGTCAGGGGGATGCAAACGTGAGAGAGAGCTCAGGGAAGGAGAACTGGTAACTTGACTGGGATTGGGAAACAGGAGCAAGTATCAGAGAGGAATACCAAGGAGCACAGAATACTGGAGGAGATAGATAGCACGAGAGTAGAGAATAATACATTGTTAGGTGGGTTAGAGTAAGGGACACAGTAATAAAGTCTGAATCAGGTTTAATGTGCACGTATGTGAATCCCCGGAGTGTAATTAATAAGCCTGGTTAGGTACAGGCGCAGATATCTTTTTGGAAATATGATGTTGTGGCTGTAACAGAGACCTGGCTCAATGATGGGCAGGACAGGGTGATAAATATAACCTGATACAAGGTGTTCAGTAAAGGTAGGAAAGGGATAAAAGAGGCCGGAGTAGTGGTATTGATTAACGTGGGCATTGTCGTGCTGGAGAAAAAGGATGTCCCAGAGGGGTCGAGGGCAGAATCAATTTGGCTGGAGCTCTGGCACAAAACAGGTTCAATTATATTGCTCAGTGACTTCTATAGGCCACCAGTTAGTAGGAAGGAGGTGGAGGAACAAAACTCCAAGGAAATTACAGAGAAGTGCAAAAATTATAGGGTAGTTTTAATGGGGGACTTTAATTAACCAGCATCGACTGGGAGAATCGTCGTGTCAAGGGCAATGAGGAGCAAGACTTCCTGGAGTGTGTTGATGAAAATTTTCTTGAACAGTATGTTGCTAGTCCAACAAGAAAGGATCACTGCTAGACCTGGTTCTTGGGAATGAGTGGATCAAGCGGATCAAGTGTCAGTAAGAGAGCATTCAGAAGATAGTGATCATTTTATCATAATGGTTAGGCTGACTATAGAAAAGGACAAAGAGCAATCCAGGGTAAGAATAACTAATTGGGGGAAGGCCAATTTCAATGGGGTAAGAATGAAGCTGAGGCAAATAAATTGGAGTCCAAACCTGGCAGGAAAACCGATGCATCAACAATGGGCTAACGTGGATGAAGAAATAGTTCAAACGCAGTCAAGGTGTCTTCCTTCGAGGGGGAAAATTAGGGCAAACAAACCCAGAGCTCCTTGGATGACAAAAGAGATAGAGATTAAGATAAAGAAGAGAAGGGTGTTTGTGACAAATGCCAGGTAGAAAACAATATTGAGAACCAGGCCGAATATAAAAGGTCCACAGGGGAAGTTGAAAAGTAATGAAGAGAAGCAAAGAGATCGCATGAAAAGAGACTGACAGCTAGCATTAAAGGAAATGTACACGTTTTCTATAGTCAACGGGTGGTGAAAGGAGGAGTTGTGCCATTTACTGACCAGAAAGGGGATTTATACATGGAAGCAGAGGGCACAGCTAAAGTATTAAATGAATTCTTTGCATCTGTCTTTACCAAGGAAGAAGATGCAACCAAGGCAGTGTTGAAAGAGGAAACAGGTCAGACACTAGAGGGGTTTAAAATTGATAAAGAGGAAGTATTAGATAAGCTGTCTGTACTTAAAGTGGCTAATGCACCAAAGCCGGATGAAGTGCATCCGAGGATACTGAGGGAAGTGAGCGTGGAAATCGTAGATGCACTTGCCATAATTTTTCAGTCTTCCTTAGACTCTGGGGTGCTGCCAGATGATTGAAGAATTGTAAATGTTGCAGCTTGTTCAGAAAAGGGTGTAAAGATAAGTAGAGCAACAGCAGGATATCAGTTTAACTTTGGTGGTGGGAAAACTTCTTGAAAAATATTTTGGAACAAAACCAATAGTCACATGGACAAATGCGAGTTAACTAAGGAAATCCAGCAAGGATTTCTTAAAGGGAAATCATGTTTAACTAACTTGCTGGAGTTGTTTTTGCGGAGGGAACAGAGCGAGTTGATGAGGACAATGATGTTGATGTGGTGTACATGCACGTTCCAAAGGCATTTGATACAGTGCCACATAAAATGAATTGTGAGAAAACTGTATCTCATAGAATAACAAGGTTGGTAGCAATATGGATGCAAAATTGGCTGAGTGACAGCAAGCAAGTGGATAATGGATGTTATTCGGGCTGATTCCTGGTATGAAGGGGTTGACTTATCAAGAAGGGCCAGAAATGTTAGGCCGTTATTCATTACTGTTTAGAAGGATGAGGGGTGATCTTATTGAAACGTACTAGATTCTGAGGGGGCTTGACAGGGTAGATGTTGAGAAGATGGTTCCACTAGCGGGGGAATCTCAAACTAGGGGACATAGTTACAGAATAAGGGGACAATCATTTAAAACTGAGATGCGAAGAAATTTCTTCGATCAGAGGGTAGTGAACGCCTGGAATTGTTGTGGAAGCTAGATCATTAAAAATATGTAAAGAGGAGGTAGATAGATTTATTGAAATATCGGGAAGTTGAGGGCGAAGAGGAGCTGGCACAAAAGAGGAGCTGAGGTCTGGGGTAGGTCAGCCACGAACTTATTGAATGGTGGGGTAAGCTTGCGGGGCTAAATGGACTATTTCTGCTCCTATGTTTATTTTCTTATATAAGTATTTTCCTATAGTCTACAGGCAGGTGAGGTCGTAGTTTCAAAATGTCTGCTTTTTGTCCAACTCACTGGTTTCTAAAAGTCCCAAGTGAAAACAAAAAGCCGTCAATAGACGATCACGTGACCAGGCACAGTGTCTCCACTGTCATTCAAAATGAGTTTTTGAGGAGGTCAATCCCCGCCCCGCCCCCCCCCCCCCCCCCCCCCCGCCGGCCCGGTTGACTTCTTTGTGACTGCTTGCTGTCCTATTATTGTGTACAAAGCCATCATCCAAAATGTGCAGCTATTTGTAAGTCCACTGAAAATCGTTTTTCTCCTCCTTTTTTAACACACCGAAGTCGAGGATTTTAGAACAAAAATAACACTTTATTTTTAGCAGAGTTCTGTTCATGAATGGTCACAGATAAAGAGGGCAGCCACATCACAGAGAGCAATAGATCAGTCCTGAGAGAGACACCCTAACATTTGGCGTGCAATTAATGGTGTGTAATTAATGAATAGACACAATTGTGGAGCACAGCCACAATGAAGGGTGTCGTAGAGAGGCCCTGAAATAGACACCCTAACAGCTGGAATTCAGTAACTAAATGGACACAGTTGAAGAGTATAACCACATCACATTCTTTCTTTCTTTCTTTTGGGCCTCCTTATCTCGAGAGACAATGGATACGCGCCTGGAGGTGGTCAGTGGTTTGTGAAGCAGCGCCTGGAGTGGCTATAAAGGCCAATTCTGGAGTGACAGGCTCTTCCACAGGTGCTGCAGAGAAATTTGTTTGTTGGGGCTGTTGCACAGTTGGCTCTCCCCTTGCGCCTCTGTCTTTTATCCTGCCAACTACTAAGTCTCTTCGACTCGCCACCACATCACATAGTGCAATGGAATAGATCTGAGAGTGGCACTCTAGCCTTTGAAATTTTGATGAATTATCATGGTTGAATTAGACAGCCACATCCCAGAGTGCAGTAGATCAGTTCACAGAGGGACACTCTAACATTTTTACTATAATTACTGAACGAAAGCAGGCAGAGGGCAGCCACATCGCAGAGGGCAGTGGAGCAGCTCTGAGAGAGGCACTCTCACATTTGTCGTTTAATTGCTGACAGATCACAGTCAAAGAGGACACCCACACCCACAGTGCAGTCGAAAAGCACGGAGGGGGACCCTCTAATATTTTTAAATTAATTGCCCAATGAACAGAGTTAAAGAGGGTAGCCACATCCAAAATTGCAGTCGATCAGTCCGGAAAGAGACACTCCCACTTTTGGAATTTAATTATGGAGTGATCACAGTTGCAGAGAGGAGCGACATTTCATAGTATAGTAGAACAGCCATGAAAGAGACACTTTACCATTTGAAATTTCATTACTGAATTGCAAATGTTAAAGAGGACAGACACATCCCAGAGTGCAGCAGATCTGTTCTGAGGGAGGCATTCTAATATTAGGAGACTAATTACCGAATACAAGCAGGTACAGAGGAGAGCCACATAGACTCATAGAGTTATAGGGCTAGAGAGCACATTAACAGGAATTTCGGCCCATCGTGTCTGTGCTGGCCATGAAGCACCCATTGTGATCCCATTTTCCAGCCTTTTACGACACAGTTGAGGGAGGGGCAGTACCGGCAGCTCAATATTTCAGCGTGCAGGATCTTCAGCCATGACAGGGGAAGAAACAAAAGAGGTTGTGGCATTGCACTGTAGATCAAGGAGTCAATTACTGCAGTAGGGAGGGATGAGACCTTGGAAGGTTCTTCAAATGAGGCCAAAAGGGTAGAACTTAAAAACGAAAAGGGGCAATCATTTGGCTGGGAATGTACTACAGGCCTCCAAACAGGCAGGGAGAGATAGAGGAGCAAATATATAGGCAAATCCCAGAGATGTGTAAAAATAATCAGGTATTATTTGTTGGGGATTTCAACTTACCTAATATTAACTGGGATAGTCTTCGTGTAAAAAGGTTTAAAGGGGGCAGAATTCTTAAAATGCTTACAGGAGATCTTTTTTCAGCCAGTACGTAGAAAGTCCGACAAGGGAAGGGGCAATACTGGACCTAATCCTAGGGGATAAAGCCGGGCAAGTGGTAGAAGTGTAGTGTTGGTGGGAGGGGTGTGGGGGTGGGTTGGAAGGGGTTTGTGTCGGGGGGCACTTCGGGGATAATGACCTTAACTCTGTAAGATTTAAGGTAGTTATGGAAATGGACAAAGCCGGGCCGGAAATCAAGGGACTGAATTGGGGGAAGGTCGATTTCCAAATGGTAAAACAGTATCTGGCCAGACTGGACTGGGAGCAACTACCTGTAGGAAAGTTTACATCAGACCAGTGGGAGTCATTCAAAGAGGAATTAGTGAGGGATCTAAGCCAACGTGAACCCATTAAGGCGAAGGGAAGGACGAACAAGTCCAAGGACCCCTAGATGTCAAGGTAGATAGATAATTGGATCTGGGAAATAAAGGAGGCTTATGGCACATTCGGAGCACTGAAAACAGCGGAGGCATCAGAGGAGTATAGAATGTGCAGACGGGTAACAAAAAAAAGCTGTTAGGAGAGCGAAGAGGGGGCATGCAAAACAATGGAAAACAAGATAAAGGACAATCCTAAGGCGTTTTATATGTGTATTAAGGGCAAGAGGATTACCAGGGAAAGAGTGGGACCCATTAGGGACCAATTTGGCAATCTGTGTGTGGAGACAGAGGATATAGGTGAGGTTTTAAATGGTTATTTTTCATCTGTGTTCACTATGGAGAAGGACGATGTGGGGAAAGGGGATTGTAAAATATTCGAACAAATTAGCATTGGAAGGAAGCAGGGATTAGCTGGTTTAGCGGGCTTAAAAGTGGATACAGTCCTAGACCCAGATGAGATCTATCCCAGGCTGTTATGTGAGGCAAGGGATGAGATAACAGGGACTCTGACACATATTTTCATATCCTCTCTGGCCACAGGAGAGGTACCAGATAATACAGCGTTGCATTATTCGCTGCTGCCTGAACAGGTCTATATTTGATCTGCCTTCCGGGCTGACATAGCTTCTCTTCTATATTTGACTATGCATCACCCTCTACTCCACCTCCAGCCTATATCCCATCCTCCTGTCAAATTAGATTAACCGCTCACCACCCCCACCCACACCCGAACCAACAGCATGAGCAAATCTCTCAGCAAGAACGTTGGTTCCATTCTGGTTCAGGTACAACACATCCAACCTGCACAGGTCCCACATTTGGCAGAAACAGACCCAGTAATCCAGGAATCTAAAACTCTCTCTCCTGCACCATCTTTTCAGCCTCGCATTCATATGCCCCTATCCTGCTATTCGTACCCTCACTAGCACGTGGTACGGGGAGGATTCCAGAGATTACAAGCTTTGAGGTCCTGCTTTTTAATCTGCCACCTAGCTCCCCAAATTCTTGTTGCAGGACCTCATCCTTCTTTCGACCGATGTCGTTGGTACCAATGCGAACCACGACCTCGGACTGTTCACCATCCCCCTTCAGAATGTCCTGCAGCCACTCCATATCCATGAGTGTAATAGAACAGCCCTGAAACAGACACACAAATAGTTGGAATTTACTTACTGAATGTCCGTGGAGACCGTGGAGAGCCACATCACCAAGTTCTGTCGATCAGCTCTGAGAAATAAACTAACATGTGGATTTTACATAATTAAAGGACACAGTTAACGTGCACAGCCACATCCCACACATAATCTACCTCTCAAGAATTGCCTTCACAGCCATCAACTAAGGTACAACAAGAGAATACATCCCACTTAAATGGATTGTTTGCTGCTTGTCCATCACCTTTCTTAGATAGAAAGATGCTAACCATTATAAAGGATGCGATATCTAGATATTAAGAAAATAATGATATGATTGGGAAAAGTCAGCATGCGGTTATGAACGGGAAATCATGTTTGTCATACCTGTTGGAGTTTCACGAGGATGTTGCTTGTAAGATTGATAAAGGAGAATTAGTTGATGTGGTGTATATTGGATTTTCAGTAACTGTTTGATAAGGTCCCACACAGCAGGTGAGGTAATAAAATTAGAACATATGGGATTGGGATAATAGACTGCAACGGACTGAGAATTGGTTAACAGACAGAAACGGAGAGTAAGAATAAATGGTTCATTCCCAGGATGGCAGGTTGTAACTAGTTCTGTGTCACAAGAATCAATTCTGGTGCCACAGCTATTCATAGTCTATAAAAAATAATTCGGATATGGTGACCAAATGTAATATCTAAGAAATTGATGACACAAAACTAGTTGGAAATGTAAGTTATGAGGATGATAGAAGGAGACATCAAGGAAACTTGGACAGGCGAAGTGAATGGACAAGAACTGGACAAATGTAATATAATATGAGCGCGTGTATTTGTCCTCTTTGATAAAAAAAACAGAAAGGTAGAGTATTTCCTAAAAGGTGAGAGGTTGGAAAATGTTGATGTCCAAAGGGAACTGGGTGTTGTTATTCAGGAGTTAGGAAAAGCTAGCATGCGGGTGTAGCAAGCAATTAATTAGGCAAATGGCACATTGACCTTCATCACAAAAGGGTTTTGAGTACAAGAGCAAATATCAAAGATTGTTTGTCAGACTCAGCAGGTCTGTGGAGAGCGAAGCAAAGCTAACATTTCAGGTCTGTGACCTTTCATCAGAAATGGCAAAGGTTAGAAAATAATTCACATTTTATTTTTTAACCATGTGCCTGCTTTTCATGTAGTCAGAGCTGCTCAGTATTCTGCTATTAACACTCTCTCTGGACTAATGCTTTGTCTTTCACCACAAGTACTAAGACACTCTTTGCCTTTGTCCCAGGACTGCTTTGTTATTTAATCTCTCCTGCCCTCTGTCCTATCAAACACCTTCACCTTTGTTCTTCCACCCATCGCAATCCCGTGCACTTGCTTGCAACCTAATTCTTTTCGAACCTTTGCCAGTTCTGATGAAAGGTCACAGACCTGTAAAGTTAACTTTGCTTCTCTCTTCACAGATGCTGCCAGACCTGCTGAGTATTGCCAGCACTTGTTGTTTTTATGTTAGATTTTCAGAAACTGCAGTATTTTGCTTTTATTTTAGTGTTTAATTCACAGCCACCTCTTTTCCAGGAATGCCTACGTTGAAGAACTTCTGCTCTTCTCTCCGGTGGATTTCCGTTTGTCACTTTTACCTTGTTCACCTTCATTGTGTTCTATTTCACTCCTGGTATTTGATAAGTTCTCGACCAAAACACGTTTTCACAACCACATCTCCTTCCTCAGTGATTGTCTCCGGTTCAGAAGTATTCCACGTGTATTCCAAATGAAGTTTCATCCTTCATGTTTTGAATCCACCGAAGAGTACAGCTATCTGTGAGAAATACAGCATTCCTCGGACTGCTGTGCTTGCCGCATCCTGAGTTCCACAAGCAGTGCTATGTGCTGCCACATGTGCACACTGGACCTCTCTCTCTCCTGAAGCACCACCTCACCTTTTCTCAAAGCTGTTCTATTCCGCAGTTTCATTTCATCCTTCATCGTATCCGACGCATTAACAAAAACTTGTTTTCTTCCTTTCAGGTGGAAGCTCCAACAGCTGATGGGGACTAATGCACCTCCAGATCCTTCTTCCCCTACACTCCCCTCTGAGCACACCCTTTTTGATCAGACCCCTTGCCATGTATTCACTGTACCCTCTGACCTTCCTCTCCGTAACGCTGAACCTTCTGCAGTCCGGAAAGGTCTCAGCTCTGTCCTCCGACGCCCCTATCTCAATGAATTCCTCGCTTGACATGTCTTTGAGTTCTTCTTCCATCGCCTTCGCCTCTGGGCTCACTTCTTCCCCCACCCCACCCCACCACCGACCAGCAGATCCTTTCACATGCCTCCAGCATTTTCCCTCCTCCTGGACACCTCCCTCCGACCTCTTACCCGCTCTTGATCTTTTTTTGAATAATATCGGCTAGACATTGACCATCTCAATTTCTCGATGCCCTCCCTCCCTCACTCACTCTAACCCGTCCTCCTCTGAACTTGCTGCTCTCCGTTCTCTCACGTCTCACCCCGACATTGTCATCAAAACTGCAGACAAGGGTGGTGCTGTTGTTGTTTGGCGCACCGACCTCTTCCTTGCAGAGGCTCAGTGCCAACTTTCAGACTGGTATTTCTTCCCACTTCCTCCTGGACCATGACCCCACCACTGACCATCGAGCTACTGTCCACAGTACTGTCCATAGGACTGTCACTGGCCTCATAGCCTCTGGAGATCTTTTTTCTACAGCTTCTGACCTCATAGTCCTGCAACCCTGGACAACCCTCTTCTACCTCCTTCCTAATTTCCAACAACAGGACTGTCCCAGCAGAGCCATTGTTTCAGCCTGTTCCTGCCCCACTGAACTTATTTCATCCTATCTTGACTCTATCTTTTCTCCCCAGATCCAGCCGATTCCAACCTGCATCCGTGACCCTTCTGATGCACTACATCAGTTTGGCAATTTCCAGTTTCCTGGCCCAAACCGCCTGCTCTTCACTATGGACGTCCATTATTTTCTACACCTCCATCCCCCACCAGGACGGTTTGAGGGCCCTCTGCTTCTTCCTTGAACAGTGGTCCAACCAGTCTCCATCAGCCACCACCCTCCTCCGCTTGGCTGAACTTGTTCTCCCATCGATCAACTTCTCCTTCAACTCCTCTCATTTTCTTCAAGTAAAAGGTGTTGCTATGGTTAACCGCATGGCTCCCAGTTATGCCTGTCTTTTTGTGGAGAGTGTCGAACATTCCTTTTTTCCAGTCCGAATCAGGATTCCTCCGCCAACTCTTTTTCTGGTAAATTGATGACTGTATCGTTGCGGTTTCCTGCTTCCGCCCCGAACTGCAAAACTTCATCAACTTTGCTTCCAATTTCCGCCCTTCTTTCACCTTTACATGATCCATCTACGACACCTCCATTCCCTTCCTCGACCTCTCTGTCTCCATCTCTGGGAATAGACTGCCTACTAATATTCATTATAAGCCCACCGAACCATAGCCACATCGTCTACACGTCTTTACACCCTGCCTCCTGCAAAGATTTAATTCCATTTCCGAGCTTCTCTGGATCTGGAACAGCAGCTCTGGTGATTCAACCTTCCACGATCGTGCTTCTCATATACCTTGTTTTTTCCTCAGCAGAGGATTCCACCCCACCACCCCGCCTCCCCCTGCCTTTGATTGACAAGGCCGTCAACCATGTCCAGCACATTTCCCACACCTCTACCTTCACCCCTTCTTCTCCCTCTCAGAACCACGACAGTGTTTCCCTTGTCCTCACTTACCACCCCACCAGCCTCCACATATGAAGGGTCACCCTGCACCATTTCCTTCATGCCACGACATCATGGCATGATTCCACGACCAATCACAACATCCCCCCTCCCCTGTCAATATTTCTAAGGGATCATTCCCTCTGCGAGACCCTGGTCCACTCCTTCATTACTCCCACCACCTCGTCCCCTTCCCACGGCATCTTCCCATGCAATCGCAGGAAGAGTAGCACCTGCCCTTTTACCTCCTCTCTCCTCACTATCCCAGGCCCCAAACACTCCTTTCAGGTGAAGCAGCGATTTACTTGTACTTCTTTCAATTAATATATTGTATTCTCTTCTCACAATGTGGTCTCCTCTACAGTGGTGAGACCAAAATGAGATTGGGTGACCGCTTTGTGGAACACATCTGCTCAGTCCAAAAGCATGACCCCAAGTTTCCGGTTACCTGCCATTACAAGCCGCCCCCCCCACACCCCCACAACAACCCCCCCCCTCCAAACCCCGCTTTCATGCCCACTTATCTGTCCTGGGTTTGCTGCAGTGTTCCAGTGAACATCAATGTAAGCTCGAGGAACGGCACCTCATTTACCGATTAGGCACGCGACAGCCTGCTGGAGTGAACATTGAGTTCAATAATTTCAAAGCATAATGGGCCCCCTTTTTATTTTAGTTATTTTTTTTATTTTTTCTTATTCATTATTTTAATTTGTTTATTTTATTTTAGTTTGTTTCATCATTAATTTTTACCATGTGCTTACCCACGGTTTCTTTCATGTTTTTGCTTTGGGCTAGAGCTGTTCATTTGTCTGTCAATTAACACCCTCGCTGCACGAATGCTTTGTCTTTCAGCATCCGTTTGCCTTTACTCCATAACCTTCTGTCTGTTATTTTCTGTGACCCTCTGTCCAACCAACACCTTACCTTTTGTTATCTGTTGACCCACCCCCGCTGTATTTGCTTAAAACCTATTGCATTTCTAATATTTGCCAGTTCTAATGAAAGGTCAGTGACCTGAAACGTTTACTCTGTTTCACTCTCCACAGATGCTGCCAGACTTTCTGTGTATTTCCAACAGTTCTTGTTTTTATTTCAGCTTCCCAGCATCTGCAATAGTTTGCTTTTATTTCAAAGATTCTGTAGGGATAAGCTAGGATGTACAACCTTAGCAGCACATGATGTGAATATAGGGAAATCTTCTACTTTATAACAGCATCATTACCGCTAAAGTCCAGACAAACAGTCCCAAGGAGAAACAGAAATCCAATGCATGCTGGAAAAAAATAATTGAACCGAGTCAAAGCAGCTGAAGTTCACCAATAGTCTTCGTGCATAAACATGATGGGGAAACCGGACTTTGCATAGACTACAGAAAAGACAATGCAGTAACGAAGGCAGACTCCTGCCCAATTCTCGCTGTATTGACAGAGCGGGCAGTGCCTTGTTTTGTACAAAGATAGGTTAGTTAAAGGGATACTGGCAGGTTCCTTTGAGACCACAAGCTAAAGAAATATCAGCTTTTGTCACACCAGATGGTCTTTATCAGTGCTGGTTGAAGCCATTCGGGCTGTAAAATGTGCCAACAACTTTTCAGAGACGAATGGATCAAGTGATAGCCAGTTTTCCCAATTATGTCGTGTATCTTGATGCTGTACTAATATACAGTAAACCTTGGAAGGAACACTTAAAACTTGAAACCCTGTTTATAGAATTAAAAGCCGCTGAACTAATGGTAAATTTGGCGCAAAGTGAATTTGGAAAAGTCAGAGTAACCTACCTCGGACATACGGTGCGGCAAGGACAAGTGCTGCCAAGAACGGCAAAAGTACAAGGCTTAGTGGAGTTCCCTATCCCTAAAATTAAGCGTGAAATCATGAGGCTTTTGGGGATGTGTGGTTTCTACAAAAATGTTCTACCCAAGCTTAACGCTGTAGCTATTCCACTAACCGATTTGCGACTGAAAAAGTAAACCATGGTAGAATGGTCACTTGAATGCCAGGCAGTTTGTGAAAACATAGAGGCAATCTTAACGAAGGCTACTGCAAATTTTGATGAACCCTTAAGTATAGTGATTGATGCTAGCGACATGGGGGTTGGTGCAGCCCTGTCTCAGGATGACGAATCGGGCATAGAAAAAACAGTCAGGTACATTTCAAGAAAACTGAATAGGCACCATAAAAGTGTTCCACTGTGGAAAAGGAAACGTTAGGAATATTTATGGCTCTTAAACATTTTGCAGTATGCGTCCGCCACGACTACAAAGAAAGGCTGATAGACACTGACTATAACCAGTAACCTTTGTGGCAAAATTGAAACGCCAAAATGCCAGAAAAAGATGAAGTTTATTTTTACAGCCTTCTCACTTGGAAAGTGTACATATTTCGGGTACAAAGAAAATGTTAGCACAGATGTTTTATCACGACTTTAAATTCATTGATTCACATGTGTAATCATGGTACCAAAAAATTGTTAACTACCAGCATAGCGAGTGCGTGGCATGAGTGCTAAAAATGTGTAAAATGTTTTCAATTTACGTTATACATTGTAATAAAATGCATTCAAGAATACTATTTCATTTCGCCAAGGACGGCCGTGTGACAAAATGTTTTTTTTGTACTAAAATCTTGAACTTCTATGTGCTTCAAAAACAAAATGAAAGAAGTATGTTTGTCAGTGAAAGACACCAGCGAAAATAACTTCCACTTCTGCAATATTTCGAAAGGAAGTTCCAAACAAAGAGGTCAACTTTATGGGTGTTTTGAAAGGAAATTAAACGTGTAAAAGGGCAGAAAGGGCAACAGTTTCAAAGGAATCTCAGGGGTTAGAACTTTCTTCAGAGACGCTTGACTGGCAAGGGGTAACATTGTGTCTGGACATATGGTCAAGTTCAGGAAGGTGTTTATATTCATTTTAGACCCTTTAAAAGCCAATGAATTGGACAAAGAGAAGACAGTTACATTTTTTCCTTGATCTGCTTGTCACAAGAGAAAAAAGGCTCAGAAGAGTGTTTCCGCTCTCTCTGTAAAGGAGACTCGCATCTCATGAAAAGGAATTCTGTGAATGAAAGGTAGCGGATTGCTGTTACCTCTGTGCTCTGAAGAATTTCTGCATCCACTGAGGTTCCTGCTGTCTCCTGTGTTCTCAGAAAATCCTGAAACCTGAAGAATATTTCAACTGCTAGTCTGTTGTTTCAAAACCCAAGCAGACCTATTGTTACACCCTGATGAAAGACCTATGTCACGCCTGCCGCAGTGAAATTGCCATGAACACCTACCCATCACAGACTGTTCATCAAACCCTGAGAGAGACTTTGAGTGGCATCCGACTATTTGACTCTGGGACATCTTACCAAACCAGAAACATCCTGCCAGAGTGGAACCTCATTTTTTGTTTCATTCTTTCTTCTATTCCTAAGAAACATTTATAACACAAATCCCCCTTGTGAAACCAGTTAACCGCTTCTTTTTGAATGTATGTGTGTGTTCGTGCATGAGGGTTAGGGGATAAGGGTTTTCCATGTATAGATTTATCTCGTTAGTAGTTAAGACCTATTATTTATTTTCTAATAAATAGGTAATGTTGTTGCTGTTTAAAGGGACCTAGTTTGGTATGCTTTACTCTCGGGGAAAATAGAGCGTTTAATTTGGCTAGTCTTGGGTCGCTGGAAAACTTTATTTGATTTACTCTGACCTGTGGGACTGAATTAACAGTGCATTACTCCCACCTGGTCGTAACAGCATTAACAGGCTGTTACAGAATGCGGAAAAGAACAAATCACCCATCTCCCAGTAACAATCCAGTCACATCTTTCTGACCCTGATAACGGCCAGTTCCACAATGCTGGAATGGGTAAATCCCCGTCCTTATTGGACAATACCAGCTGCTCTCTCTGCCCCAGATACCAGAAAATTAAACAATGTGGCAATGAGCAAATCCCTCATCTCCATTTAACAATCTCAGCTACTCTCTCTGACCTAGATAATAGGCAGTTCTGCAATGCAGGATAAATCGTGTCCCCATCTGCATTTCACAGTCACAGTCCTCTCTCTGGCCTGGATAACAGACTGTTCCACAATCTGGGAATGAACAAACCCCCAATCTCCATTGAACAAGCCCAGCTCCTCGCTCTAGCCCAGATAACATGCAGTTGCATAATGCAGAAATGAACAAATCCCTCATATCAATTCAACAATCACAGCTCCTCTCTGTCACCAGAAAACAGGCCATTCTACAAAGTGGAATGCAAAGATACTATCCCCATTTAAAATTCCCTGCTCCTCTCACTGGCCTGGACAGCAGGCAGTTCAACAATGCGGGAATGAACAATTCCGCAGTTTTCTCTGAGTAATCCCAGCTCCTCTCTCTTGCCTTGATAACATTCAGTTCCACAAGGCGGGAATGAAAATCTCTATCTACAGTGACCAGTCGCAGCTCCTCTTTCTGAAACAGAAGACAGGCAGTTCCACCTCTCAGAATGAACAAATCACTTCGTACAATTGAACAAACCCAGCTCCTCTCCCTAGCCCATTAACACACAGTCTTCCAAAGCGGGAATGAACATATCCCCACCTGCAGTGAGCAATCCCATCTCATTTCTCTGACCTGAAAAACAGGCAGTTGCACCATTCGCATCTGAACATGTCCCCGTCTCCATTTCAAGATCCCAGATTCTCTCCCTGACACCGATTATAACAGTTCCACAATGTAGGAATGGATAAAACCCCCATCTTTATTGAACTGTCCCAGCTCAACTCTCTGGCCTGGATAATAGGCGTTCCTCAGAGTCGGATTGAAAAGATTCCCGCCTCTCAATTGAACACCCCAAGCTCCTCTCCCAGGCTGGATAACAGGCAGTTCTGCAACGTAGGAATGAAAATAAATTACCCATCTCCATTGAACAATGCCAGCTCCTCGATCTGTCCCAGAAAACAGGCAGCTCCACATTGTGGAATGAACAGATCCCCATTTCCACAGACCGATCCCAGCTACTCTTTCTGGACTGGACAACAGGCAGTTCCACAATGTAGAAATGAACGAATACCTACCTCTCTCTCAGGCATGGATAATATGCAGTTGCACAATGAAGGAAAGAATAAATACCCCATCTCCATTGAACAAGCTCAGCTGCTCCCACTGGCCTGCATTGCATATCCCAACCCCCATTGAACAACACTAGGTCCTCACTCTGGCCTGGAGAACATACAATTCAACAGTATGTTGAACCTACAAATCCCCATCTCCATTGAGCAAGTCCAGCTTCTTTCTGTGACCGGACAGCAAGCAGCTCTATTAAGTGCGAATGAACAAATCCCATCTCCACTGAACTTTCCCAGAACCTCTCTCTGGCCTGGAAAGCACTTCCCCAATGCAGGGATAAACATATTCCACTCTGCATTGAACAAGCCATGCTCCTCTGTCTGGTGCAGATAACAGGCAGTTTCACGATGCAGGCATGAGCAAATACCACAAATCCTTTGAAAAATCCAGCTCCTGTCTATGGACTGGATATCAGGCAGTTCCACATTGCGGAAATGAACAAATCACACATCTCCATTGCATACTTCCAGCTCCTCGCTCTGGCCTTAATAGCAGGCAGTTGGACGATGCTGGAATGAACAATTGTCCCATCTCTGTTGAACATGCCTAGCTTCTTGTTCAGAACATTATAGCAGGCAGTTCTACAATGAAATGGATTCAACAAATCCCCTTCCTTATTAGACAATATCTTCTCCTGTCTCCGACCCGGATAACAAGCATTTCAACAATGCAGGAATGAACAAATCACCATATCCATTGAAAATTCACAGCTCCTGCCTCTGACCAGATTATAGGCAGCCCCCGATGTGTGAATGAAACAATTACCCATCTGCAGCGAACAATCACAGCTCCTATCTCTGGCCTTAACAACAGTTATTTCCACAATGGCTGAGCCAACAAACCCCCATCTCCGCTGGACAATCTCAGCTTCTCTCGCTCTCTGCCCTGGATGACAGGCAATTTCACAATCCAGGAATTAACAGATCCCCCATCTCCACTGAACAACCACAGCTTCTTGCACTCTGCTTAATAGAATACAATTCCAAAATGCAGAATGAACAAATGCCCATCCTTATTGGAGAATCCCAGCCCCTCTATCAGATAACAGGTAAATCCACAATGTTAGAATGTGAAAAAAACAACATCTCCACTGAACATTCACAGCAGATCCCTCTGACACAGATAGCAGACAACACCAATGCGTGAATGAACATGTCCCCATCTGCAGTGAACAATCCCAGCTTCCCTCTCACACACGGAATACAGGCATTTCCGCAATGCCCGATTGATCAAAATCGTAATATCCATTGAGAATTGACACCTCCTCCCTCTAAACCGGATAAGTGGCAGTCCCCCAATGTGGGAATGAACATATCCCTACCTACAGTGAACACTATCAGCTCATCTTTGTGACCCAGAAAACATCCATTTCTCAATTTGTAACTGAACATACCCCCATATGAATTGCAAGATCCCAGATTCGCTCCCTGACACCGATTGCACGCAGTTCCACAAAGCAGGAAATAATAATTCCCCGAAAAAACTCAGCTCCTCCCTGTTGCCTGGAGAACAGGCAACTCCACAATTTTGGATTGAAAATACCCTATCCCAAATGCACAATCCCAGCTGCTCTCTTTGGCATGGAATGCCAGCAGTTCCACATTGCGGGTATCAACAAATCACCCACCTCTATTGAAGAGTCTTTGCTCTTCTTTCTGACCTGGATAGCAGGCCATTGTAGAATGGGAGAATGAGTAAATCCTCCCTCTCCATTGAACAATCCAAGCTGCTTTCTCTGGCCCAGTTAACTGCCCAGGTAACTGGCACTTGCACAATGCGGGAACTAAAATGTTGTCCATTTCCATTCGACAATCATCACCCGCCTCTGTGACCGAGTTAACTGGTAGTCCCAGATATTGAAATGAGCAAGTCGCCATATCAGATGTACAATCCAAGCTCCTGGCTATGATCCGGGTAACAGGCAATTCCACAATGCTGGTATGAACAAATGCCCCATCTGCTTCATTGAGCAATTCCAGCTCATCTGTGAGACCCAGATCGCACAGAGTCTCACAATGCAAATGTGAACAAATATCCCATCTCCAATGAACAATCCCAGCTCCTCTCTCTAACGCGGCTCCCAGCTCCTCTTACTGACCCGGATAGCAGATAGTTTCACAACGCTGGAATTAACAGAACCCCATGCGCATTCGACAATTCCAGCTCCTCTCTTTGGCGCAGATCACAGACAGCTCCACAATAAGAGAAAGAAGAAATTTCTCATCATAACTGAGCAATTTCATTTCCCCTCTCTGACACGAATATCAAGCAGTTCAACAATGTGGGAATGAGGAAATCCACGAGCTCCATTGAATCCTTGCTCCTCTCACTGACCCGGGTAACAGGAAGTTCCACAAAGTAAGAATGAACAAATCCCCTAACTCCATTAAACACTGCCAATTGCATCCTCTGACAGATGGTAGTCAGTTCCATAATTTGACAAGAAACATTTATCCATCTGCAATGAAAAATACCTGCTGCTCTCTCGGACCCAGATAACAGGCTGTTGCACAGTGTGAGACTGAACAATTCCACCAACTTGCATTGAACAAACCCAGATCTTATCTCTGGCTCGGACAACTGGTTCCACAATGTGTGAATGCTCAAGTCCCTCATCTCAATTGAACAATTCCAGCTGCTATATCTTGGCGGCATTACAGGCAGTTCCACAATGTTAGATTGAATAGATGTCACATCGCCATTGAACAAACCCAAATCCTGTCTCAGGACCGGGAAATTGGCAGTTCCACAATGCGAGAATGAAGGAAATCAAGATCCCCATTGAACAATCTCAGCTCCTCTCCCTCTCCCTCTTCCAATAGCGGGCACAATGCGGGAATGAAAGAATCCTGGTCTCCATTGTGCAGATCCATCTCCTCACTCTGAACCCAATAACAGGCATTTCTATAAGGTGGGAATCAACAAATCCCCATGTACAGTAATCTATCCCAGCTCTTTCTCTGGCCAGAATAACAGGCGGTGCCCTAATGCAGAAATTAATACGTCCCCATATAATAAGTCCCCGTAGTAGTCGCAGGCACGTATTGCAGGAGTCTCCTGTGGCCATCCCCCTCTCAAACAGATATACTGCTTTGGATTCTGTTGGGGGATATGACCTCCCAGGGGAAAGCAGCAACAGCCACGTCCGTGGCACCACGGAGGTCGCTGCTGCACAGCAGGGGAGGAAAAGCCGTGGAAGAACTATAGTGATAGGGTACTCGATCGTGAGCGGTGCAGCTTGGCGTTTCTGTGGCCACAAACGAGACTCCAGGATGGTATGTTGACTCACTGATGCGAGGGTCAAGGATGTCTCGGAGCCGCTGCAGCACATTCTGAAAGGGAAGGATGAGCATCCAGAGGTACCAAAATCATTAAGAGGAAGAGAGATAAGGTCCTGCGAAGTGAATATAGGGAGTTAGGCAGAAGGTTAAAAATCAGGACCTCGAGGGTTGTAATCTCAAGATTACTCCCTCTGCCACGTGCTGGTGAGGGTAGGAATAGGAGGATAGAACAAATGAATGCGTGGCTGAAGTGTTGGTGTAGGCGGGACAGCTTCAAATACTTGGATCATTGGGATCTCTGCTGGTGCAGGGGTGACCAGTACAAGAGGGACGTGTTGCATCTGAACTGGAAGGGGCCAATATCCTTGCGGGAAGGTTTGCTATTACTACCCAGGAAGGCTTAGACTAGTCTGGCAGGGGTGTGGGACCCAAAGTAGTAGTCTCTCCGATGAGATAGTTGAGACAAATGTAGAGGCTAAAGCAAGAAAGTCCTGTAGGCAGGCCGGGCAGGGGCAATACAGGGAGCGTGGATGGTCTGGTAGTCTAAACTGCATTTACTTTAATGCAAGAAGCCATACAGGTAAGACAGTTGAACTCAGAACATGGATCAGTACATGGAATTGTGATATTATAGCTATTACGGAAACGTGGTTGAGGGATGGGCAGGACTGGCAGCTCAATGTTCTGGGGTACTGATGATTCCGAGGTGAGGTGGAGTTAAGAGAGGAGGGTCAGTTGCACTATTGATTAGGGAGGACATCACGGCAGTACTTAGCGAGGATATCCCGGGTGGGGGATGGGGGGTGGGGGGGGGATGTCCAGCGAGGCCACATGGGTAGAACTTAGAAATAAGAAAGGGGCGATCACATTGATGGGATTATACTATAGGCCCCCGAATAGTCAGAGGGAATTGGAGGAGCATATATGCAGGGAAATCACAGATAGGTGTATGAATTATAGAGTTGTAATAGTAGGTGATTTTAACTTACCTAAAATTGACTGGGACTACCTTAGTGCTAAGGGATCAAATGGGGAAGAATTTTTTAAGTCTGTCCAGGATAGCTGGCTGAGGCAGTATGTGGATGGACAAGAGTTACTCTTAATACTTAATACATACTTTATACTGAGGCAGTATGTGAATCCTCTGCTGAGGATAAAACAAGGTATATGAGAAGCACGATCGTGGAAGGTTGAATCACCAGAGCTGCTGTTCCAGATCCAGAGAAGCTCGGAAATGGAATGGAATCTTTGCAGGAGGCAGGGTGTAAAGACGTGTAGACGATGTGGCTGTGGTTCGGTGGGCTTATAATGAATATTAGTAGGCAGTCTATTCCCAGAGATGGAGACAGAGAGGTCGAGGAAGGGAATGGAAGTGTCGTAGATGGGTCATGTAAAGGTGAAAGAAGGGCGGAAATTGGAAGCAAAGTTGATGAAGTTTTGCAGTTCGGGGCAGAAGCAGGAAACGGCAACGATACAGTCATCAATTTACCAGAAAAAGAGTTGGCGGAGGAATCCTGATTAGGACTGGAAAAAAGGAATGTTCGACATACTCCATAAAAAAGACAGGCATAACTGGGAGCCATGAGGGTAACCATAGCAACACATTTTACTTGAAGGAAATGAGAGGTGTTGAAGGAGAAGTTGTTCGATGGGAGAACAAGTTCAGCCAAGCGGAGGAGGGTGATGGTGGATGGGGACTGGTTGAACCTCTGTTCAAGGAAGAAACAGAGGGCCCTCAAACAGTCCTGGTGGGGGATGGAGGTGTAGAAAATAATGGACGTCCATAGTGAAGAGCAGGCGGTTTGGGCCAGGAAACTGGAAATTGCCAAACTGATGTAGTGCATCAGAAGGGTCACGGATGTAGGTTGGAATCGACTCGATCTGGGGAGAAAAGATAGAGTCAAGATAGGATGAAATAAGTTCAGTGGGGCAGGAACAGGCTGAAACAATGGCTCTGCTGGGACAGTCCTGTTGTTGGAAATTAGGAAGGAGGTAGAAGAGGGTTGTCCAGGGTTGCAGGACTATGAGGTCAGAAGCTGTAGAGGAAAGATCTCCAGAGGCGATGAGGCCAGTGACAGTCCTATGAACAGTACTGTGGACAGTAGCTCGATGTTCAGTGGTGGGGTCATGGTCCAGGAGGAAGTGGGAATAAATACCAGTCTGAAAGTTGGCACTGAGCCTCTGCAAGGAAGAGATCGGTGCGCCAGACAACAACAGCACCACCCTTGTCTGCAGTTTTGATGACAATGTCGGGGTGAGACGTGAGAGAAAGGAGTGCAGCAAGTTCAGAGGAGGACGGGTTAGAGAGAGTGAGGGAGGGAGGGCATCGAGAAATTGAGATGGCCAATGTCTAGCCGATATTATTCAAAAAAAGATCAAGAGTGTGTAAGAGGTCGGAGGGAGGTGTCCAGGAGGAGGGAAAATGCTGGAGGCATGTGAAAGGGTCTGCTGGTCGGTGGTGGGGTGGGGTGGGGGAGGACTCCTGGTCAAAGAAGTGAGCCCAGAGGCGAAGGCGATGGAAGAAGAACTCAAAGTCATGTCAAGCGAGAAATTCATTGAGATAGGGGCGTCGGAGGACAGAACTGAGACCTTTCCGGAGTGCAGAAGGTTCAGCGTTACAGAGAGAAAGGTCAGAGGGTACAGTGAATACATGGCAAGAGGTCAGATCAAAAAGGGTGTGTTCAGAGGGGAGTGTAGGGGAAGAAGGATCTGGAGGTGCATTAGTCCCCATCAGCTGTTGCAGCTTCCACCTGAAAGGAAGGAAACACGTTTTTGTTAATGCGTCGGATACCACGAAGGATGAAACGAAACTGTGGAACAGAACAGCTTTGAGATAAGGTGAGGCGGTGCTTCAGGAGAGAGAGAGAGGTCCAGTGTGCACATGTGGCAGCACATAGCACTGCTTGTGGAACTCAGGATGCGGCAAGCACAGCAGTCCGAGGAATGCTGTATTTATCACAGATAGCTGTACTCTTCGGTGGATTCAAAACATGAAGGATGAAACTTCAGTTGGAATCCACGTGGAATAATTCTGAACCGGAGACAATCACTGAGGAAGGAGATGTGCTTGTGAAAACGTGTTTTGGTCGAGAACTTATCAAATACCAGGAGTGAAATAGAACACAATGAAGGTGAACAAGGTAAAAGTGACAAACGGAAATCCACCGGAGAGAAGAGCAGAAGTTCTTCAACGTAGGCATTCCTGGAAAAGAGGTGGCTGTGAATTAAACACTAAAATAAAAGCAAAATACTGCAGTTTCTGAAAATCTAACATAAAAACAACAAGTGCTGGCAATACTCAGCAGGTCTGGCAGCATCTGTGAAGAGAGAAGCAAAGTTAACTTTACAGGTCTGTGACCTTTCATCAGAACTGGCAAAGGTTCGAAAAGAATTAGGTTGTAAGGAAGTGCACGGGATTGCGGTGGGTGGAAGAACAAAGGTGAAGGTGTTTGATAGGACAGAGGGTAGGAGAGATTATATAACAAAGCTGTCCTGGGACAAAAGCAAAGAGTGTGTTAGTGCTTGTGGTGAGAGACAAAGCATTAGTCCAGAGAGAGTGTTAATAGCAGAATACTGAGCAGCTCTGACTACATGAAAAGCAGGCACATGGTTAAAAAATAAAATGTGAATTATTTTCTAACCTTTGCCATTTCTGATGAAAGGTCACGGACTTGAAAAGTTAGCTTTGCTTCGCTCTCCACAGACCTGCTGAGTATTTCCAGCAATCTTTGATATTTGCTCTTGTACTCAAAACCCCTTGTGATGAAGGTCAATGTGCCATTTGCCTAATTAATTGCTTGCTAGACCCGCATGCTAGCTTTTCCTAACTCCTGAACAACAACACCCAGTTCCCTTTGGACATCGACATTTTCCAACCTCTCACCTTTTAGGAAATACTCTGCCTTTCTGTTTTTCCTATCAAAGTGGTCAAATACACGCGCTCATATTATATTAAATTTGTCCAGTTCTTGTCCATTCACTTCGCCTGTCCAAGTTTCCTTGAGGTCTCCTTCTATCATCCTCATAACTTACATTTCCAACTAGTTTTGTGTCATCAGTTTCTTAGATATTACATTTGGTCACCATATCCGAATTATTTTTTATAGACTATGAATAGCTGTGGCACCAGAATTGATTCTTGTGACACAGAACTAGTTACAACCTGCCATCCTGGGAATGAATCATTTATTCTTACTCTCCGTTTCTGTCTGTTAACCAATTCTCAGTCCATTGCAGTCTATTATCCCAATCCCATATGTTCTAATTTTATTACCTCACCTGCTGTGTGGGACCTTATCAAACAGTTACTGAAAATCCAATATACACCACATCAACTAATTCTCCTTTATCAATCTTACAAGCAACATCCTCGTGAAACTCCAACAGGTATGACAAACATGATTTCCCGTTCATAACCGCATGCTGATTTTTCCCAATCATATCATTATTTTCTTAATATCTAGATATTGCATCGTTTATAATGGTTAACATCTTTCTATCTAAGAAAGGTGATGGACCAGCAGCAAACAATCCATTTAAGTGGGATGTCTTCTCTTGTTGTACCTTTGTTGATGGCTGTGAAGGCAATTCTTGAGAGGTAGATTATGTGTGGGATGTGGCTGTGCACGTTAACTGTGTCCTTTAATTATGTAAAATCCACATGTTAGTTTATTTCTCAGAGCTGATCGACAGTACTTGGTGATGTGGCTCTCCACGGTATACACGGCCATTCAGTAAGTAAATTCCAACTATTTGTGTGTCTGTTTCAGGGCTGTTCTATTACACTCATGGATATGGAGTGGCTGCAGGACATTCTGAAGGGGGATGGTGAACAGTCCGAGGTCGTGGTTCGCATTGGTCGAAAGAAGGATGAGGTCCTGCAACAAGAATTTGGAGAGCTCGGTAGCAGATTAAAAAGCAGGACCTCAAAGCTTGAAATCTCTGGAATACTCCCCGTGCCACGTGCTAGTGAGGGTACGAATAGGAGGATAGGGGCATATGAATGCGAGGCTGAAAATATGGTGCAGGAGGGAGAGTTTTAGATTCCTGGATTACTGGGTCTGTTTCTGGCAAATGTGGGACCTGTGCAGGTTGGATGTGTTGTACCTGAACCAGAATGGAACCAACATCCTTGCTGAGAGATTTGCTCATGCTCTTGGTACGGGTGTGGGTGGGGGTGGTGAGCGGTTAATCTAATTTGACAGCAGGATGGGATACAGGCTGGAGGTAGAGTAGAGGGTGATGCATAGTCAAATATAGAAGAGAAGCTAAGTCAGCCCGGAAGGCAGATCAAATATAGACCTGTTAAGACAGCAGCGAATAATGCAACGCTGTATTATCTGGTACCTCTCCTGTGGCCAGAGAGGATATGAAAATATGTGTCAGAGTCCCTGTTATCTCATCCCTTGCCTCACATAACAGCCTGGGATAGATCTCATCTGGGTCTAGGACTGTATCCACTTTTAAACCCGCTAAACCAGCAAATCCCTGCTTCCTTCCAATGCTAATTTGTTCGAATATTTTACAATCCCCTTTCCCTACATCGTCCTTCTCCATAGTGAACACAGATGTAAAATAACCATTTAAAACCTCGCCTATATCCTCTGTCTCCACACACAGATTGCCAAATTGGTCCCTAATGGGTCCCACTCTTTCCCTGGTTATCCTCTTGCCCTTAATACACTTATAAAACGCCTTAGGAATGTCCTTTATCTTGTTTTCCATTGTTTTGCATGTCCCCTCTTCGCTCTCCTAACAGCTTTTTTTTGTTACCCGTCTGCACATTCTATACTCCTGTTATGCCTCCGCTGTTTTCAGTGCTCCGAATGTGCAATAAGCCTCCTTTATTTCCCAGATCCAATTATCTATCTACCTTGACATCTAGGGGTCCTTGGACTTGTTCGTCCTTCCCTTCACTTTAACGGGTTCACGTTGGCTTAGATCCCTCACTACTTCCTCTTTGAATGACTCCCACTGGTCTGATGTAAACTTTCCTACAGGTAGTTGCTTCCAGTCCAGTCTGGCCAGATACTGTTTTACCATTTGGAAATCGACCTTCCCCCAATTCAGTCCCTTGATTTCCGGCCCGGCTTTGTCCATTTCCATAACTACCCTAAATCTTCTCGAGTTAAGTTCATTATCCCCGAAGTGCCCCCCGACACCACCCCCCCCAACCCACCCCCACACCCCCTCCCACCAACACTACACTTCTACCACTTGCCTGGCTTTATCCCCTAGGATTAGGTCCAGTATTGCCCCTTCCCTTGTAGGACTTTCTACGTACTGGCTGAAAAAAGATCTCCTGTAAGCATTTTAAGAATTCTGCCCCCTTTAAACCTTTTTACACGAAGACTATCCCTGTTAATATTAGGTAAGTTGAAATCCCCAACAAATAATACCTGATTATTTTTACACATCTCTGGGAGTTGCCTATATATTTGCTCCTCTATCTCTCCCTGCCTGTTTGGAGGCCTGCAGTACATTCCCAGCCAAATGATTGCCCCTTTTCGTTTTTAAGTTCTACCCTTTTGGCCTCATTTGAAGAACCTTCCAAGGTCTCATCCCTCCCTACTGCAGTAATTGACTCCTTGATCTACAGTGCAATGCCACAACCTCTTTTGCTTCTTCCCCTGTCATGGCTGAAGATCCTGCACGCTGAAATATTGAGCTGCCGGTACTGCCCCTCCCTCAACTGTGTCGTAAAAGGCTGGAAATGGGATCACAATGGGTGCTTCATGGCCAGCACAGACACGATGGGCCGAAATTCTTGTTTCTGTGCTCCATAACCCTATAACTCTATGAGTCGATGTGGCTCTCCTCTGTACCTGCTTGTATTCGGTAATTAGTCTCCTAATATTAGAATGCCTCCCTCAGAACAGATCTACTGCACTCTGGGATGTGTCTGTGTCTCTTTAACTTTTGCAATTCAGTAATGAAATTTCAAATGGTAAAGTATCTCTTTCATGGCTGTTCTACTATACTATGAAATGTCGCTCCTCTCTGCAACTGTGATCACTCCATAATTAAATTCCAAAAGTTGGAGTGTCTCTTTCAGGACTGATCTACTGCAATTTTGGATGTGGCTACCCTCTTTAACTCTGTTCATTGGGCAATTAATTTAAAAATATTAGAGGGTCCCCCTCCGCGCTTTTCTACTGCACTGTGGGTGTGGGTGTCCTCTTTGAATGTGATCTGTCGGCAATTAAACTACAAATGTGAGAGTGCCTCTCTCAGAGCTGCTCCACTGCCCTCTGCGATGTGGCTGCCTTCTTTGACTGCTTTCGTTCAGTAATTATAGTAAAAATGTTAGAGTGTCCCTCTCAGAACTGATCTGCTGCACTCTGGGATGTGGCTGTCTAATTCAACCATGATAATTCATCAAGTAAATTTCAAAGGCTAGAGTGCCACTCTCAGATCTATTCCATTGCACTATTTGATGTGGTTATACTCTTCAACTGTGTCCATTTAGTTACTGAATTCCAGCTGTTTGGGTGTCTATTTCAGGGCCTCTCTACTGCACCCTTCATTGTGGCTGTGCTCTACAATTGTGTCTATTCATTAATTACACACCATTAATTGCACGCCAAATGTTAGGGTGTCTCTCTCAGGATTGATCTATTGCTCTCGATGATGTGGCTGCCCTCTTTATCTGTGACCATTCATGAACAGATCTCTGCTAAAAATAAAGTGTTATTTTTGTTTTAAAAACTTAGACTTCGGTGTGTTAACAAAGGAGGAGAAAAACGATTTTCAGTGGACTTACAAATAGCTGCACATTTTGGATGATGGCTTTGTACACAATAATAGGACAGCAAGCAGTTACAAAGAAGTCAACTGGGCGGGGGGGGGGGGCGGGGCGGTGGTTGACCTCCTCAAAAACTCATTTTGAATGACAGTGGAGACACTGTGCCTGGTCACGTGATCGTCTATTGAAGGCTTTTTGTTTTCACTTTGGACTTTAAGAAACCAGTGAGTTGGACAAAAAGCAAACATTTTGAAACTTCGACCTCACCTGCCTGTAGACTATAGGAAAATACTTACATAAGAACATAAACATCGGAGCAGAAATAGCCCAGTTAGCCCCTCAAGCTTACCCCACCATTCAATAAGTTCGTGGCTGACCTACCCCAGACCTCAGCTCCTCTTTTGTGCCAGCTGCTCTTCGCCCTCAACTTCCCTCAACTTAGCGGGTGGCACAGTGGTGCAGTGGTTAGCACTGCAGCCTCACAGCTCCAGGAACCCGGGTTCGATTCTGGGTACTGCCTGTGTGGAGTTTGCAAGTTCTCTCTGTGTCTGCGTGGATTTTCTCCGGGTGCTCCGGTTTCCTCCCACAAGCCAAAATACTTGCAGGTTGGTAGGTAAATTGGCCATTAAAAAAAAAAATTGTCATTAGTATAGGCAGGTGGAAGGGAAATATGGGGACATGTGGGGATGTTTGGTAGGAATATGGGATTAGTGTAGGATTAGTATAAATGGGTGGTTGATGGTCGGCACAGACTCGGTGGGCCGAAGGGCCCGTTTCAGTGCTGCATCTCTAATCTAAAAAAAATATAATCTTCCCGATATTTCAATAAATCTATCTACCTCCTCTTTACATATTTTCAATGATCTAGCTTCCACAACAATTCCAGGCGTTCACTACCCTCTGATCGAAGAAATTTCTTCGCATCTCAGTTTTAAATGATTGTACCCTTATTCTGTAACTATGTCCCCTAGTTTGAGATTCCCCCGCTAGTGGAACCTTCTTCTCAGCATCTACCCTGTCAAGCCCCCTTAGAATCTAGTTCGTTTCAATAAGATCACCCCTCATCCTTCTAAACTGTAATGAATAACGGCCTAACCTTTCTGGCCCTTCTTGATAAGTCAACCCCTTCATACCAGGAATCAGCCCGAATAACATCCATTATCCACTTGCTTGCTGTCACTCAGCCAATCTTGCATCCATATTGCTACCATCCTTGTTATTCTATGAGATACAGTTTTCTCACAATTCATTTTATGTGGCACTGTATCAAATGCCTTTGGAACGTGCATTTACACCACATCAACAGCATTGTCCTCATCAACTCGCTCTGTTCCCTCCGGAAAAACAACTCCAGCAAGTTAGTTAAACATGATTTCCCTTTAAGAAATCCTTGCTGGATTTCCTTAGTTAACTCGCATTTGTCCATGTGACTATTGGTTTTGTTCCAAAATATTTTTCAAGAAGTTTTCCCACCACCAAAGTTAAACTGATGGCCTGCAGTTGCTCTGCTTATCTTTACACCCTTTTCTGAACAAGCTGTAATATTTACAATTCTTCAATCATCTGGCAGCACCCCAGAGTCTAAGGAAGACTGAAAAATCATGGCAAGTGCCTCTACGATTTCCACGCTCACTTCCCTCAGTATCCTCGGATGCTCTTCATCCGGCTTTGGTGCATTAGCCACTTTAAGTACAGACAGCTTATCTAATACTTCCTCTTTATCAATTTTAAACCCCTCTAGTGTCTGACCTGTTTTCTCTTTCAACACTGCCTTGGTTGCATCTTCTTCCTTGGTAAAGACAGATGCAAAGAATTCATTTAATACTTTAGCTGTGCCCTCTGCTGCCATGTATAAATCCCCTTTCTGGTCAGTAAATGGCACCACTCCTCCTTTCACCACCCGTTGACTACAGAAAGCGTGGACATTTCCTATAATGCTAGCTGTCAGTCTCTTTTCATGCTATCTCTTTGCTTCTCTTCGTTACTTTTCGACTTCCCCTGTGGAAATTTTATATTCGGCCTGGTTCTCAATATTGTTTTCTACCTGGCATTTGTCACAAACACCCTTCTCTTCTTTATCTTAATCTCTACCTCTTTTGTCATCCAAGGAGGTCTGGGTTTGTTTGCCCTAATTTCCCCCCTCGAGGGAACATACCTTGACAGTGTCTGAACTATTTCTTCATTCACGGTAGCCCATTGTTCATGCATCGGTTTTCCTGCCAGGTTTGGACTCCAATTTATTTGCCTCAGCTCCATTCTTACCCCATTGAAATTGTCCTTCCCCCAATTAGTTATCCTTACCCTGGATTGCTCTTTGTCCTTTTCTATAGTCAGCCTAACCATTATGATACAATGATCACTATCTTCTGAATGCTCTCTTACTGACACTTGATCCACTTGATCCACTCATTCCCAAGAACCAGGTCTAGCAGTGCCTCCTTTCTTGTTGGGCTAGCAACATACTGTTGAAGAAAATTTTCATCAACACACTCAAGGAACTCTTGCTCCTCATTGCCCTTGACACGACTATTCTCCCAGTCTATGTTGGTTAATTAAAGTCCCCCATTAAAACTACCCTATAATTTTTGCACTTCTCTGTTATTTCCTTGCAGTTTTGTTCCTCCACCACCTTCCTACTAACTGGTGGCCTGTAGACATCACCGAGCAATATAATTGAACCTGTTTTGTTCCAGAGCTCCAGCCAAATTGATTCTGCCCTCGACCCCTCTAGGACATCCTTTTTCTCCAGCACTATAATGCTAACCTTAATCAATACCACTACCCCAGCCTCTTTTCTCCCTTTCCTACCTTTACTGAACACCTTATATCCAGTTATATTTAACACCCAGTCCTGCCCATCATTGAGCCAGGTCTCTGTTATAGCTACAACATCATATTTCCAAAAGGAAATCTGCACCTGTACCTAACCACGCTTATTAATTACACTCTGGGGATTCACATACGTGCACATTAAACCTGATTCAGACTTTATTACTGTGTCCCTTACTCGAACCCACCTAATAATGTATTATTCTCTACTCTCGTGCTATCTATCTCCCCCAGTATACTGTGCTCCTTGGTATTCCTCTCTGATACTTGCTCCTGTTTCCCAAACCCCAGACAAGTAACCAGTTCCCCTTCCCTGAGCTCCCTCTCACGTTTGCATCCCCCTGACAATTTAAATTAAACCCTTCCCAACCGCACTAACAATTCTCCCTGCCAGGATAATCGTCCCAGTCCTGCTAAGATGCAACCTTGTGCAGGAACAAGGTACAGGTCCCACCTGCTCCAGGAGCACACCCAATGTCTCAGAAATCTGATGTCGTCCCTTCTATACCAGTTCTCCAGCCACGTGTTCAATCGTTGGATTCTTCTATTCTTATGCTTACGTGCACGTGGGACTGGGAGTAATACTGAGATTACTGATTTTGAGGTCCTGCCTGTTCATATCCTTCCTCGCTCCCTAAAAATCTGCTTTCAGGACCTCATCCTCTTTCTTACCACATTTCATTCACATTTTCTTTTATATTCCTGATTCTCTATCGTCTGAGGAATTTTAAATTATACCCGTTCGATATCAGTCTATGCAGTGCTTCTAATACTGACGCCTCGGATCTATACTCACCCCTCTAGTGTCTGAACAACAAATGTTCACCGCTTCTCTCTGCATTATGTTCCTCAGCCAATATCATCTCCATACCCTCATTGCCCCTTTAATCCACGAGGTTCAGACTTCCCAATGAGTTTACTAAATGTTACTTGATTCCACGGCTTTTCATAGTCCATATAAAAAGCATCAACAGTGCAATCCACATCAACTCTCTCCAATGCGACTGCAAACGACTACACCGCCATTGACAGACATGATTTACCATGAACATATCTGTGTTGCTTCTCATTTATAATCTCATGCTTTTTGTAAACCGCAATTATCTAGTCCCAGATTATAGACGCGAAGAATTTACCCAACATTCCTCTAGGTTTGCCGAATGGGGCTGTAATTACATGGTGTATCCTATCGCTACTTTCTTGTTAAACAGGGCTTAACATTTGCAACCCCCAGCCCTCTAGCACCACGCCCACTTTATTGTGGTACAAACTGTGCTGGATTGGAAGGAGAGAACTGCACCTATTTGTTCAGTGACTGTGATTAATGTCAGTCTCCATGGACCCAAATTGTGCAACTGGAAATTTTACCTCTTCTATTAATAAGGGAAACCTTTCAATGTGTTACCCCATCACGTCAGAGGGAACATCGCCTCTGCACTAACAGCATTCAGCAGCATCAGAGAGAGGGAGGGAATACATTGGAATCTGAGAACAATAGATTGTAATGCTACAACAATGGGCCATAATCTGAGAACAATAGATTGGAAAGCTGCAACAATGGATAGGAGTTTCTCCTGGGAGTTTGTCTATCTTTCTGCATATTATGATCAGCTATCTCCAGACTGGCGGATTATGCTCGCACTTGCGGTTATTCAATACTTTTATTACCCCATCCTGGCTATTGTTGCTGTCCCTGGTAAGCTTTCCTATCCAGCTATTGATTTTAAAAACCATGTTTATCTTTATTACTTCTCCTGCCATTTACTCTGGCCTCCTTGTTGTTGTTATTCCTTATAAGTCTCTGCATATGGCTCTTAACTCTAAAAAACATTGCTAACTGTACTTCGAATATACTGTTCTTATATACTCTCATCTTTACTACTGTTGGTGTCTCTGTTAATATTCTATATGCAACTATGAGACCTTTAAAACTGATTCATTTTATGTGCAGACCACATTTCATGGAATTACTGTTCTTCTCATCTCAGCTTTGTATTTATTTTTTTACTTTATCTATTCATCCATGGGATGTGGGCGTCGGTGGCTAGGTCAGTATTTATTGCCCATCCCATATTGCCCTTGCGAAGGTAGTTGTGAGCTATCTTGCTGAACCGCTGCAGTCTTTGTGAGGTAAGTACATCCACAGTGCTGTTAGCAAGGGAGATTCCAGGATTTTGATCCAGCGACAGTGAAGGAATGGCGATATAGTTCCAAGTTAGGACGGTGTGTGACTTGGAGGGGAACTTTCAGGTGGTGGTGTTTACATGCAAGTGCTGCCCTTCTCCTTCTAGTTGGTAGAAGTCGTAGTTTTGGAAGGTGCTGTCTAAGAAGTCTTGGTACATTGCTGCAGTGCATCTTGTAGATGGTACACACTGCTGCCACTGAGCGTCGGTGGTGGAGGGAATGAATGGCAGTGGATGGGGTGCCATTCAAGAGGGCTGCTTTGTTGGTGATGGTGTCGAGCTTCTTGAGTGTTGTCGGAGCTGCACTGATCCAGTAATCGGAGAGCACTCCATCACACTCTGACTTGTGCCTTGTAGATGAAGGACAGGTTTTGGAAGTCAGGAGGTTGAGTTACTCGGCGCAGGTTCCCAGCCTCCGACCTGTTCCTGTAGCCACGATATTTATATGGCTAATCCGGTTCAGGTTCTGCTCAATGGTAGCCCCTAGGATGTTGATAGTGGGGGATTCATCGATTGTCATGCCATTGAATGTCAAGAGGAAATGGTTAGATTCTCGCTTGTTGGATATGGGCATTGCCTGGCACTTGTATGGCGTGAATGTTACTTGCCACTTATCAGCCCAAGAATCGATATTGTCCGGGTCTTGCTGCATTTCTATATGGACTGTTTCAGTATCTGAAGAGTCGCGAGTGGTGCTGCACATTGTGCAATCATCAACAGACATCCCCACTTCTGACCTTATGATTGAAGGATGGTCATTGATGAAGCAGCTGATGACAGTTTTGCCCAGGACACTAAACTGAAGAACTCTTGCAGTGATGTCCTGGAGCTGAGATGATTGACCTCCAACAACCATAACCATCGTCCTTTCTGCTGGGTATGACTCCAACCAGCGGAGAATTTTTTTTTCTCTGTTTGCCAATGACTTCAGTTTTGCCAGGACTCCTTGATGCCATACTCGGACCAATGCTGCCTTGTTGTCAAGAGCAGTCACTCTCACCTCACTTCTTGAGTTCAGCTCTTGTGTCCATGTTTGAACCAAGGCTGTAAAGATATAAAGAGCTGAGTGGCTCTGGTATCAGCCAAACAGAGCGTCACTGATCAGGTTATTGCTGAGCAAGTACTGCTTGATGGCACCTTTGATGACAGCATCTATCACTTTACTGATTGTTGAGAGTAGACTGATGGTGTGGTAATTGACCGGGTGGACTTGTCCTGCTTTTTGCGTACAGGACATATTTGAGCAATTTTCCACATTGCCGGGTAGATGCCAATTTTGTAGCTGTACTGGAACAGCTTGGCTCGGGGTGCGGCTAGTTCTGGAGCCCAGGTGTTCAGTACAATTGCCAGAATATTGTCAGGGCCAATAGCCTTTGCAGTATCCAGTACCTTCAGTTATTTCTTGATATCGTGTGGAGTGAATTGGCTGAATTCTGGCAGTTGTGACGCTGGGGAGACCAGGAGGAGGCCAAGATGGATCATTAACTCGGCATTTCTGGCTGAAGATTGTTGCAAATGCTTCAGCCTTATCTTTCACACTGATGTGCTGGGCTCCCCCATCATTGAGGATCGGGATATTTGTGGAGCCACCTCCTCCAGTTAGTTGTTTAATTGTCCAACACCAGTCACGGCTTAATGTGGCAGGACTATAGAGCTTAGATCTGATCCGCTCGTTACAGGATTACTTATGTCTGTCTATCGCATGCTGCTTACACAGTTTGGCACGCAAGACGTCATGTGTTGCAGCTTCACGAGGTTGATACCTCATTTTGAGGTACGCCTCGTGCTGCTCCTGTCATGCTCTCCTGCACTCTTCATTGAACCAGTCTTCTGGCTTGATGGTAATTGCAAACTGGGGTATACGCCTGGCCATGAGGTTATAGATTGTGGTTGAGTACAATTCTGCTCCTGTTGCTGGCCCACGGCGCCTCATGTATGCCCAGTTTTGCATTGCTCGATCTGTTCTATATCTATCCCATTTAGCACAGTGGCTTTGGTCACCATCACAAATTCCATTCCCTATCTACTGACTCCATCCCCCCACTAGACCAATGACTGACGCTGAACCAGACTGTTCACAACCTCGACGATCTCTATGACCCGTAACTGAGTTCTGATCCTATATCCTCTTCAGTACCCACTATATCTACTACCACCTACCTAATATCACCCGTTTCCACCTCTGTATAAACCTGTTTGCTGCACAAACCATCATCCAAACATTTGCTTAATACAGATTCCCAATGCTTCCCTGCGTACCCTCCCAGATACTACCTTCATAAATCACATCCCACCTAACAATGTCCTGCCCGTATCCCAGCTCACAACAAATCCCTATCGACAGTCGCTCCTGTGCTGACTGAACTACAATGGTTCCCCATCCAGCAGAACCTCAGTTTTAATACTCTTAGTCTTGTGTTTGAATCCATACATGGCCTCCCCCTCCAATTAATCCCATTCCCCTATCTGCTTCCCATATTCCTACAAGTTGTCCCCCTTTAAGCATTCATCAATTCTCTTTGATTCAATAAGGAGGTAGTCACAGAGCTGTTTCACCTCCTGCAACACGACCAGGAGATGCGTACCAGGGCAAGGATGGCGCAGCCAGTGGCCTTTAATGTTACAGTTTCATTGAACTTCTCTGCACCCCGAGCTATGCAGGCAGGAGCCGGCAACGTATACAGTGTTTCACTGTATACTGTTCATCGATGCGTCCGGGAGATGACAGATGTCATCTAATACTGGATGAGGCGAATACATTGTTTTCTCCCTTTGCAGGGAGTAGCACGATGTGAGGTCCCAGGGCTTTGCCAGGAGAGCGGGATTCCCAATGGTGTACGTGGCTCTGTGGAGCCTCGCATGTCGATGGGGAAAGGTAAAGGATCTGAAAGAACTCTCACTCCATTATTGTACAGCCGCCGTGTGACCATGCACAATATATCATTTCGATGAATGTCCACTAGTGTGGAAGCAGCCATGATACCTTCATTCGAAGCAGTGGGTATTCCCAACGTCTTCAACCCTCCAAGGAGAACCAAAACGTGGTTTTCCAGAGACAAAGACCACCAACTCTATCCATAGCTAATGAATGCTCCTTGCCCATACATCCAACCTTCTGTCCCCAACCAACCATGCAAAATTAGCACATGTTTAGCGTTAAAAATGGAGCCAACAGATACACCGTGGAGCAAACAATCAGTGTGATGAAGCACTGCTTCCAATGTGTGAACCGGTCATGGCGAGCACTCCAGGACACGCTGGAACAGGTGCACAACTTTGTGGTTTTCTGATGCGCCCTTCATATCATTGCCATCATGGCAACACAGAAATCGGAAGCCACTCATGTGGTGGAGGAGGAGGAGGATATTATCTGGATCCCTTCAACCCAGACAAGTTGTGAGAACGTTCCTGATAACACTCCAGTGCAAATAGGATAACTTTTTTCTTACACCCATTCTGCAAGAAATATCCATCAGAGACGCCCCATCAAATGAATTGAATTAATAATTGAAGTAGACCTAGCGGCTCCTCGAGTCTGCTCCACTATTCAAAAGATCAGGGCTGATATGCTTGTGTCTCCAATTCTACAATCTCCTCGACCCCCGATAACCGTTGATATCCTCACCTAACAGTAATCTATCCACCTCGCCTTGAATAATATTCAATACCCTGCCTCCACCGCCTGTACAAAGAAATTTTTCTTGGTCCTAGAGGTGTCTGGCAAAGAGCCATCGAACAATTACAGCACAGAAGGGGGCAAGTCTGCCCATCGTGCTTGTGCCTGCCAAAAAGCTAGCCACCCAATCTAAGCCCACCTTCCATCACCTGGTCCATAGCCCTGCAGGTTCCAGCACTTCAGATGCTTGTCCAGGTAACTTTTAAAAGAATTGATGCTTTCTGCCTCCATCACCGTTCCTGGCAGTGAACTCCAGACACCCACCACCCTCTGGGTGAAAAGCGTTTCCTCATGTCCCCACTAATCCTTCTACCAATCACCTTAAATCTGTGCCCCTGGTAACTGACCACCCCACTAGCGGAACCAGTTCCTTCCTGTCTGCTCTATCTAGGCCCCTCATCATTATGCACACGTCAATTAATTCACCCCACAGCCTTCTCTGTTCTAAAGAAAACAAACCTCGCCTATCTAGTATTTCCTCATAGCTCAAACTTTCAAGATCTGGCAACATTCTTGTAAATCTCCTCTGTACATCTTCCAGAGCAATTATGTCCTTTCTGCAATGTGGTGACCAGAACATTATGCAGTACTCCAGCTGTGACTTAGCCAGTGTTTTATACTGTTGCAGCATTATATCCCTGTTGTTGTATTCTATACCTGACCAATAAAGGAAATCATTCCATGTGCCTTCTTCACCATTATATCTACCTAACTATCTCCACCATCAGCGACCTGCAAGGTCTCTCACCACTTCTAATCCTCTCAATATCCTCACGTTTATTGTATATTTTCTTTCTTTATTTGCCCTCCCCAAATGCATTACCACACACTTATCTGGGTCTAATTCCATGTGCCACTTTTCAACCAAACCACTGATATCTTTCAGGAGTCTATGACTATCCTTTCCACTATCGACTGCCAATTCTTGTGCCATCAGCAAATTTCCAAGTCATTTAATTCTAATTCATAATATATACCGCAAACAGCAGAGGTCCCAACACTCAGCCCTTTGGAATGCCACTGCAATCAGCTTTCCATTATCAAAAACAACCGTCAAAGTCTAGCCCTTGTTTCCTATCTCTGAGCCACTTATGGATCCAACGTGCAGCATTCTCCTGATTCCCATAGTCTTTCATTTCACTGATCAGTGTGCCATGTGAGACCTTGTCAAATGTCTTACAAAAATCAATGAGATGCTTGGTGTAGAATATGCAATTTATTTTTGATTTGTTTTGAAATGCTTTTAAGTTTTAAACTCTAAGCTTTATTTAATGAAAGAAAAAGAAAGACATATCTTAATTAATGGCATGGTCCAGCCTTCCCTTTCTGTGCTCGCTGACCCTGCCACAATCATTTGAGATCCGGGTGTCCAGCGATGGTTATGGTTCCAGATCAGGTGTGGGACACGCAATGCACCCTGAATGTCAACGGAACACCACCATACTTAAGATGCATCTGGGTCTCCAGCCATTGACCTGGTCCAAGTCCTGGTGTCATACTGACTGTGGCCCCGCTCCCTCAGTGACTGACCACACTTACTTGTATCTGGGGATCCAGCGATGGGTCTGGTTCCTGGCTTGGTGTAGTACAAGAAGCAGGGTCTGCTTCCTGACTTTCCCACCAACCCCGCCCCCCTTACCTGGTACTGGGTCTCCAGACAAATGTATGCTCCAAGTCCTGGTGTAGTACTGGCAGCGGCCGCCCATCCCAGATTGGCTCTGGTGATCACAATGCAAATACATAGTAACTGCAGCTCCAGTGATGGCCTGGTCCCAGGCCTGGTTTAGTACCATCAGTAATGCCTGTTCAGTGACTGGCCCCAGCGAACCCGCCATGCTTAGCTGGGGTCCAGGTCTGCAGCAATGTTACTGCCTCTAGGCTGGTGTCGAATCAGCAATGGGTCCCACTCCCGGACTGATCCAGGTGACATGCCGCACCTGGTATTTTGGACTCCAGTGATAGACCTGGTTCTGAGGGCTGATGTAGTATCGTCAGTGGCTGCTGCTCGGCGGTTGCTTTTTGACATCCCTGCAACATTTCTCGGGTATTCATATGCCAAGAAATCGTCCTGGTTCCAGGCCTGCTGCAGTAATGGCAATGGCCCCTATGCCGAACAGGCCCGAGTGACACCACCACACTTATCAATGGTCTGGTTCTGCAACTATTGTCCTGATTCCAGGCTTGGTTTAGTGCCTGCAGTGGCCCCAATCGCAATTCTGAAGATGTGTCGCTGACCTGAAACGTTAACTCTTCTTTTCTCTGCACAGATGCTGCCAGACCAGCATTTCCTGCTTTTATGCTCCAAACCCTGTATGGCCCTGGAGATGCTGTGGTACTCAACCAAAGTCTGTACCTTCTTTTCTGGATTTTCTCCCAGGGATGATCCAATATGGCCAGTGGCCTCCTATCCCTGACTGTCGTTGCTGACCCTGCGTCACTTCACTGCAGTCTAGATTCCAGCCAGGGTCCTGTTCACGCGCCTAGTGTAGTGCCAGCAGTGGCTCCCCTGCACCGTGATAGTTCCCGACCACCTTTCTTCACTTACCTGGCTTCCGCATCTCCAACAATGCTCCTGGCCTCAATCCTGGTTTAGTGCTGGCAGTACCCACCCCTACTGTTCCCAGCAATATGTTTCACTTTTCTATTGTCCTTGACTCCAGCAATGTATCAAATTCCAGGTCTGGTGCAGTACGAGCATTTGGTCGTTCCCTGTCTGGCTCTGCTGAATTTGCCATATTTACCTGGAGTTCAGTTCACCACGATGGTCCTGTTCCCAAGGCTAGTTCAGCACCAGTAGTGGTCCTGGCCTCCAGCGACTGTCCTGCTCCTAGGCCTAGTGCTCTAATGGTAGAATTGCCTGTACCCTGACTGACCCTGGTGACCGCATCACATTATCTGGGGCCTGCACTTAAGCAGTAATCCTTTTTTGCCAGTACCAGCAGTGGCCCCAACTCTCCGACTGGCCCCAGTGACTCTGCTACACTCCCCTGGGGTCTGAGGCTTTTGGGATGGTCCCAGTCGCAGGTCTGGAGCATTACCGGCAGTGGCTCCCCCTCCATGATTGTTCTGAGCGACCTCACCACAGAAATCTGGGTCTGTATCCCCAACAATGGTCCTGGCCCATGGCCTGTCTTCGTACTGTCAGTAGCCCACGCTTACTGGCTGGCGCCAGCAAACTAAACTGTGGTCTGGAGCTCCAACAACTCATCTGTTCCCATAAATAAAAGCAAAATACTGCGGATGCAGTTCCGAAGAAGGGTCACTGACCCGAAACGTTAACTCTGCTTCTCTTTCCACAGATGCTGCCAGACCTGCTGAGTGATTCCAGCATTTCTTGTTTTTGTTTCATCTGTTCCCATGTCTGGTGTAGTATAGTTAGTGGCGCCCGCTACCTGATTTGTCGCAGTGGTGCAGACACATTTATCTGGAGTCAGGTCTCCAGTGATGGTTCTCATCACAGGCCTGCTGCAGTAGCAGCAGCTCCACTGCTCCCAGTGACATTGCCAATAGTACTGAGCTATTGGTCCTGTGACTGTTTACCTCGTTTAGGCAGGCGGGATCTCCTTGATTAAATAGACTGGGACGAGGCACCGGGCAGTTAATTGCCCGGGATGGTCCAAAAGACCGCGGTGGGGTTTCGTTCACCTTTTTGTCCTGCCATGGGGACCCTCGTTGGCTCCACTAGATTGTGCCCCAGTCTCTAACAGCAAACTCTCTCAAAGGTAGAGTAATTGACTCCATCACTGAATGTGTAACAAATCTACAAATGTAGCCCATACTTCTTCAAACTGCTGCTGTTATACCCAAACTGATGTTAAGTTTATCTTCTTCATAGTTAACTTAGTGATAATTGGGATTATTTGTTTCATTGATTGTTCAGTGTTACCTGTCACAGGCGAGGGAAGCTCCCAGTCAATCCAGCACTGAACGTTCTGTATAGGACCAAAGTGCAGCGGATGCTGGAAAGCTGAAATTAAAAATAAACAGAATGTGCTAGAGATGCTGAGCACGTCTGGTACCATCTGTGGAGGGAGAAATAGACTTAATCGTTTAGGCCGCTGACCGTTTGTCAGGACTGCGAGTTCTTTGAGACAGAACAATCTTCAAACCAGGTAGGGAATGGCCGGATGGGGAGGATTATAATCAGCGTTGATTTGAAAAACTTCAGCATCATCCTTTTGTCCTTTAATCTCTCCTTCCTTCCAAGTTGTCACAGGTATTCTCATTTTTTCCTTCAGTATCAATCAATGAATCGCTGGACGCAGTAACACATTTGAAAATCTCAGTCAGTGCTCAATCAAAGTGGCAACTTTACTCACAGCCTGATAAATAATTTGTCTGTTTATTTCCCTTCCTCACAGTTAACTTGATGACGATTGTCATCCTGTCTCGAGGCAAGTGCGGTCTTTCCAAATGTGTCACTCACTATCTGGTGGCCATGGCAGCAGCGGATCTACTGGTCATTATTTTCGACGTGATACTGAGGCACATTCCCGTTGTTTACACTGAACATTTTTATTTCCGGGAGTCCATCCACGTTTGCAATATCCACGCCGTCCTGCTTTATGCAGCCACAGACTGTTCTGTCTGGTTCACCGTCACTTTCACCTTTGATCGATTTGTGGCCATTTGCTGCCAGAAGTTGAAAATAAAATATTGCACCGAGAAAACGGCAGCTGTGATTCTGGGAACAGTGACTGTGCTGAGCTGTTTAAAGAACATCACCTGGTATTTTATGTTAACAGGTCAGTATATGATGTACAACCAACCCTGGTTTTGTTATATAACAGATGATGTTGTCTTCTCTCTGGTCTGGGGAGCAATCGAGTTCCTCCATAACATTCTAACCCCGGGGGTTCCATTTGTGGTGATTCTGCTGTTAAATGCTCTCACTATCAGGCACATTTTGGTGAGCAGCAGAGGGCGCAGGAGACTCCGGGCTCACAGCAGTGCCAAGAGTCCGAGAGACCTAGAAATGGAGAGCCGACGGAAATCTATCATTTTACTGTTAGTTATCTCAGCCAATTTCATACTTTTATGGGCAATGCAAATGGTAGTTTTGATATGCACCAGAATACAGTATATGAACTTTCATTCTGGGGCTGGGGCTGAAATTCCTGGTTCTGTGCGGCAAATGGCCTTCATGCTGCAGCCCCTTAGCTGCTGCACAAACACTGTGATCTATGCCATGGTCCAGACTCAGTTCAGAGAGCAGTTGAAGAAAATGCTGAAATATCCCTTTATGCGAATTATTAAGTTCATTCAATGATAAGACGGACTGTAATCACTGACCGTTTCTAAAAGATTTTCATTTTATTTCATTTTTTCAAACAACCGGAGGCTGGGTCTGTCACAGCAAGGGCAGGGTCTGTTCACAAGGTGACGGAATAGTTGGGCAGGGATTGTTGCTCATGCTAACAGGGTAGTTTGACCGGGCCTCTTCCGCATGCTGTGGAGGTAGTTGGCGGGTGTTGCTCTACAAGTGGAAGGGGTAGTTCGCCTGGGCCTGTTCCACTTGCTGACCGGGTAGTTGGTGGATATTGTTTTGCATGCTGACAGGGTAGTGGGAGTGGGGCGCTTTGCAATCAGAAAAGAGCGAGTGTGGGACCAGTCATTATACGGTGACATGGCGGGGAAGGTGTCCTTTTCCCATGGTGATGGGGTTATGGCCGCGGGACATGTTCTCCAAAGTAATGCGGGAATGGGGTCGGAGCTGTTCTGAAGAGTGACGGGCCAGGGGGTGGGACATGTTCCACATGGGGATGGGGCTTTGCTGCAGGTTCCTTTTCCCATGGTAATGGGAGAGTGGGGGCGAGTGCTGTTCCCATCGTGACCAGAGTGGGGGCGACGCCTGTTCCCAATGCGGAAGGAAGAAGGGACAGGGGGCGGTGTCTGAGGTCCCCAGCCCCACCCACCGTGCTCAAGCATTGGAGCAGAGCGACAGCGCGAGGGTAACCCGTCAGGAGCGGCCCCACCTACCAGCCGTCTCCATAGTAAGTAGGATAAAAACAATTGAAAGAGAAATGATAGTGGGAATCTTCAACCTGAATTCTTCATCATCATTTACAACACATTAGAACATTTTATAATTCTTTGTAACATTTTGTAATACTTTATAACGCATTATGAAATGCTCTAACACTTTATAACGCGTTGTTAGCCTTTATAATCCTTTACCATCCTTTAAACTTATTTATAATCCTTTATAGCCCTTCAGATACTTCACAGCACATGGTAATCCTTTATGACAATCATAATCCTTCATAAATAGTTATAGCACAGTATAACACTTTATAGTAGCTAAAACCTTTCCAAAGCATGGTTGAATTTCAGAATCTTCAGAAGCTTTTCTAATCTTTCAATTCGTTTATAATCCATTAGAATCCTTCAAAATTATTTAACTTCCTTTATAATCCTTTCTAATTCTTTTTAACCCTTTGTAGCCCTTAATATTCTTCATAACAATTGATAGCAATTTATAAATCTTTGCAGCCCTTTGGCCTCTACTGAGTGTTGCAGGAGGGCACAGAGTGTAACGAAGGGAGTTTGGTAAGTGGGTATTTTTTAAGGCTGAACCTTTTTAAAATCTACTTTTTATTGTGTATACATTTGGCAATTAATTGAAATTACTCTTTATGTTAAGAGGCATGTGAGGTGTCTTACAATTTTAAACAGGGATGTGCTAGCCCTCTCAGCCAAGTTGTAGCTATTTAATTAGGTAGCTAGCTTAAACTGGTTTCTGAGCTCCAGCAAAGCTGACAGGTCATTGTTTTCAGACAGTGTCAAATCAGTGAAGTCTCAGAGCTGCGCGTTTGCATTGAGTGCTGCTTTTATTTATTTAGAGATACAGCACTGAAACAGGCCCTTCGGCCCACCGAGTCTGTGCCGACCAACAACCACCCAGTTATACTAACCCGACAGTAATCCCATATTCCCTATCAGTTACCCACACTAAGGGCAATTTACAACGGCCAATTTACCTATCACGTGCAAGTCTTTGGATGTGGGACGAAACCAGAGCACCCGGCGAAAACCCACGCAGACACAGGGAGAACTTGCAAACTCCGCACAGGCAGTACCCAGAATCGAACCCGTATCCATGGAGCTGTGAGGCCGCGGTGCTAAACACTGCACCACTGTGCGGCCCTCCTTTCTTCCCTCCTTTCCATTTCCTGATTTGCAGTCATTTCTGGGATGCTGATTGTATCTTCTATTGAGAAGACCAATGCAAAGTATCTGTTCAATTCATCTGCCATCTCTTTATTTTCCCTTATTTCTTCCCTATACGCACTTTCCATATGACCAGCGATCTTTTGGTTAAATCGTTTCTTTAAAAAAAGGGAACTCTTGCGCTCGGTCTAAATAGTTCTTGTCAGCTTTCTCTTGGATGCTAATCTTTCCCTACTTATTAATCTTTCAGTCGTTCTTTGCAGCTTTGTATATTCTGTCCAATCTTCTGACCTGTTACCCAACTGTGCGCAATTATCTTTTTTTCTTCAAAGTGATTCCTGACAACACAGCCAGCCGCTGACAACATCAGTCTGCGCCAAATGCGCTCATGTGCAGATGGGCTCCAGTTCTCTTCGCGTGCGTGGCGTTCCGACTAGCCATGATTGTTTACCGCATGCGTAGGCAACTTCATCACGTAAAGTGTACATCTTCATGCAACGCGCCTGGTCGGCTGCTCTTCCCCACAACCCCTCCTACCCCGCCGCTCTCTCCGGCCGCTCCGCTCCATTCCCTACCCCGCCTCTCTCCCCCCCACCACCCGCTCTCTCCCCCATTCCTCCAGACGCTTGCTCGAGGCGGCGCCACCTCTCTCCTCTCTGCCACGTGCTCCTACATCGCTTGATTCTTAGGGCGGTGCGGAAAGGAAACAGGGGGTAAGGAGCGAGCGGCCAGAGTGGAATGGCACGGAAAAAAATTAGAAATGTGCAGCACTGTCAGAGGTGCTGTACTTTGGATTTCCATTGCGTGCTGCCATATGTTTACTTTGCCATTCTCTGATTATTTGAGCAGCACCATCTTTAGTCATGGCAGCTGCCTTAACATCGCAGACTGTGAACTTTCAGTGGCACAGACTGCATTTGCGCATGTGCCAGTACAGCGCCAACTAGTGGTTGCGTTGCCAGCAAATGCAGCCATAAGTAAAACGTGAGAACATTGCAATCACCAGGGGCGAGGTGCAGAGCAAATTGTTGGAGTTGCAGACTGACAAGTCCTCGGGTCCTGATAGACTTCATCCTAGGGTCTTTAAAAGAAGTGGCTGAGAACATCGATGCGTGATTTTAATTTCCCAAAATTTCCTACATTCGGGGAAGATTACATTAGATTGGAAAATTCCAACGTAAGTCCTTTTTTCAAAAAAGGAGGGAGACAGAAAGCAGGAAAGTACCTGCCTATTAGTTTAACATCTGTCATCGGGAAGATGTTATACGTTATTCTTAAAGACGTTATAGAGGACACTTAGAAAAATTGAACAGAATCAGGCAGCGTCAACATAGTTTGGTGAAAGGGAAAACATGTTTAACCAATTTATTGGCGTTCTTTGAAGAAGTAACATGTGCTGTGGATAAAAGGGGACCTGTGGTTACACTGTACTTAGATTTCCAGAAGGCATTTGATAAGGTGCCACATCAAAGGTTTCTGTGGAGTATAAATGTTCATAGAGTAGGGGGTAACATAATGACATGGATAGAAGATTGGTTAACTAACGGGAGAGTCGGCATAAATGTGTCTTTTTCTGGTTGGCAAGTTGTAACGAATAGTGCACCACAGGGATCAGTGAAGGGCCTCGCCTTTTTACAATTTATATAAATGACGTGGATCAAGGGGACCGATGATATGGTTGCTGAATTTGCTGGTGACAAACAGATAGGTAGGAAAATAAGTTGTGAAGTGGACATAAGGAGGCTACAAAGGGATATAGATAGGTTAAATAAGTGGGAAAATGTCCGACAAATGGAGTTAACGAGAAAAAAATGTGAAATTATCCATTTAGGCAGGTTGAATAACAAATAATTATTTATCTAAATGATGAGAAATTGCAAAGTGCTATGGGTGTCCTCGTGCATGAATCACAAAAGGTTACTTTGCAGGTACAACAATTAATAAGGAAAGCTAAAACACTTTTATTATTTATTGCGAAGTGAATTGCATACAACGGTAGGGATGTTATGCTTCAGCTATACAGAACATTGGTGAGACCATTGTACAGTATTGGTCTTCTTATTTAAGGAAGGATGTAAATGCATTGGAAGCATTTCACAGAAGGTTCACAAGAATGGGCTGGTTATCTAATGAAGAAAGTTTGGACAGATAGGCTTGTATACACTGCATTTAAGAAAAGTAAGAGGCGAATTGATTGAAACTAAAAATATTCTGAGGGTGTTGATAGAGTGGATGTAGAAATGATGTTTCCTCTTGTGGGAGAATCTAGAACGAGGATCAATGCTTATAAATAAGGGGGACGCCCATTTAATACACAGATGAGGATTTCTTTATCACACAAAGGATCGTGAGTCTTTGGAACTCTCTTCTTCCAAAGGCCTCAGAAGCAGAGTCTTTAAATATTTTTGAGGCGGAGGTAGATTGATTCTGGATAAACAAGAGGGTGAAAGGTTATTCAGGGTAGGCAGGAATGTGGAGTTGAGGATACAAATCTATCAGCCATAATCTTATTGAATAGCGTAGCTGGCTCTAGGGGCGTGAATGGCCTAATCATGCTCTTAATTCATATGCTCGTATGTTCATATGTAACTGGCTATGTCCCTAAATGCCGTTCCAGAACAGCTACAACACTGGAAGCTACGCATCAATGTGGAAAACTATCACGCTATGTCCTCTCCACAAAAAGCAGGAACTGAACCAGGTTAATTGCGACCAGATCAGTGTGCTGTCGGTCATCAGCAATGTGATGGAATAAACATAGAAACATAGAAAAATAGGAGCAGGAGTAGGCCATTCGGCCCTGCTCCGTCATTCAATACGATGATGGCCGATCATCCAAACTCCGTAACCTGATTCCGCTCTCTCCCCGTAACCCTTCATCCCATAAGCCCCAAGAACTATATCTAACTCTTTCTTGAACATACTTAATGATTTGTCCTCAACTGCTTTCCTTGGTAGATAATTCCACAGGTTCACCACTCTCTTGGTGCAAAAATCTCTCCTGCTCTCAGCCCTAAATGGCTTACTCCTAATCCATTGTCCTGGACCCCTGGTCCTGCACTCCCCGCAATCGGGAACATCCTTCCTGCATCTAGACTGTACAGTCCAGTTAGAATGTTGTAGGTTTCCATGAGATCCCCTCTCATTCTTCTAAACTCTCGCAACTACAAGCCTAATCGACACAATCTCTCTTCATACCTCAGGCCTGTCATCCCAGGAATCAGTGTGGTGAGCCTTCCCTGCACTGCCTCCATAGCAAGAACACTCTTCCTCAGATTAGGAGACCAAAGCTGCACACAATACTCCAGATGTGGGCTCACCAAGGACTTTTTTGTTTATTTTTTTAAGAGGCCCTTCAGCCCACCGAGTCTGTGCCGACCAACAACCACCCATTTATACTAATCCTACATTAATCCCATATTCCCAACCACTTCCCCACCATTCTCCTACCACCTACCTACACTAAGGTCAATTTATAATGGCCAATTTACTATCAACCTGCAAGTCTTTGGCTGTGTGAGGAAACTGGAACACACGGCAGAAACCCACGCTTTCACAGGGAGAACTTGCAAACTACGCACAGGCAGTACCCAGAACTAAACGCGGGTCGCTGCAGCTGTGAGGCTGTGGTTCTAACCACGGCGCCACTGTGCCGCCCACCACGTCGACTTGTGTAATTGCAGCAGGATGTCCTTGCTCATGTACTCGAATCCTGTCGCTATGAAAGCTAATATACCATTTGCCTTCTTAACTGCCTGCTGCCCCCGCATGCTTATTTTCAGCAACTGGTGCACAAGGTCACTCAGGTCTCGCTGCACCTCCCCCTTTCCCAATCTATTTGCCTTTCTGTTTTTGCCACCAAAGTGGATAGCCTTACATTTATCCACATTATACTGCATCTGCCATGTATTTGCTCACTCACTCAACCTGTCGAAATTGCAATGGAGCCTCTCTGCATCCTCCTCATAGCTTCCACTCCCAACTAGTGTTGTGTCGTCTGCAAACTTGGAAATATTACATTTAATTCCCTCATCTATATCGTTAATATATACTGTGAATAGCTGGGGTCCAAGCACTGATCCCTGTGCTAATCCACTATTCACTGCCTGCCACTCAGAAGAAGACCCGTTTATTCCTACTCTTTGTTTCCTGTCAGCCATCCAGTTCTCTATCCATGTCAGTACCTTTCCCCCAATGACATGTGCTTTAATATTACACGCTTATCTTTTATGTGGGATCCTATCGAAAGTCTTCTGATGTCCAAATACATCACATCCACTGCTTCTCCCTTACCTGTTCTATTAGTTACATCCTCAAAATATTCAGGTAGATTTGTCAAGCATGATTTGCCTTTCGTAAATCCATGTTGACTTTGTCCATTCCAGTCATTACTTTACAAGTGCTCTGTTATTACATCTTTTATAATGGACTCTAGCATTTTCCACACAACTGATGTCCGGCTAATTGAATGGTGGAGCAGGATTGATAGGCCGAATGGCCTATTTCTGCTCCGAACTTGCATGGTCTTCTGGTCGCGGGTTTAGAAAGTGCTCTTTTAGTAGCCTCAGTGCGTTGCTGCAGTGTATCTTGCATATGGTACACACTGTTGCCACTGGGCATTGGTGTTGGAGGGAGTGAATGTTTTTGGATGAGTTGCCGATCAAGAGGAGTGCGTTGTGTTGAATGGTGGCGAGCTTCTTGAGTGTTTTCTATCTGCACCCATCAGGCCAAAGGGAGAGTATTCCATCACAACCCTGAATTTTTCCTTGTAGATGGTGGACAGGCATTGGGGAGACATGCGATGAGTTACATGCTGCAGAACTCCTAGCCTCTGACCGGCTCTTGTAGTCACTTTGTCCCCCTCTTTCTCTCTCTGCCTTCCTCTCTCGCTGCCCCCTTCCTCTGTGCTGTGCGCTCTCTCTCTCTCCCTCTATTTATTTTTCTGCTCCCTCTTTTCACCCCTTTCGCTCTCCCCTTCTCTTCCTCCTCCCTTTTCGCTCTCTCTGCTCCCCTCTCTCTATCCCCATCTCTCCCCCTCACCTCTCTCCCCCTTACCTCTCTCTCCCAACCCAGTCGCCACTCTCTCTCTCTGCCACCTCTCTCTCTTAATTTGTCTGACTGCTCCACTCGCTCTTTCTCTCTTTTCCACCTCCTTCTCTGTCTCCTCTCCTCTTTCTCTCTCTGAGTCTCTCTCTCTGTACATCTCTCGCGTCCCCTTCTCTCGCTCCCTGTTCCCCCCTGTCAGGCAGTCCCCCACCTGCCAAGACTGAGGCACACATGATTTCGTCACATGAACATTAAAACTTAAAATTTCAAGCCCCTGATAGGAAGGCTATTTGCATAGTACTAGCAGTGTTGGAAAAAAAGAGATCCTGTAGTTGCTTCCCCAATAGACAGAAGAAGTGGTCAGAACAGAGCACCTTTAGTCATAGAGATATACAGCGCAGAAAGAGGCCTTTCAGCCCATCGTGTCTGTGCCGGCCATCAAGCACCTACCGATTCTAATCCCCTTTTCTAGTACTTCGAACGCATCCTTGTCTGCAATGGAATTTCAAGTGCTCATCTAAATACTTCCTAAATATTGTGTGGGTTCAGGCCTCTACCACCCCTTCAGGCAATGTGTTCCTGATTCCAAACACTCTCTGCTTGAAAAAATATTTCCTCAAATCTTCTCTAAACCTCCTGCCACTGACCTTAAGTCTATGCCTCCTGGTTATTGCCACCTCTCTTAAGGGACACGTTTCTTGCTATCTACGGCCCTCATAATTTTGTATACGGCACTCAGCCCCCCCATCAACCTTCTCTGCTCTAAGGAAAACAACCCTAGCCTTTTCAGTCTCTCTTCATAGCTGAAATGCTCCAGCCCAGGCAACATCCTGGTGAATCTCCTCTGCACCCTCTCCAGTGCAATCACATCCTTCCTATAGTGTGGCGACCAGAACTGTACACAGTACTCAGTCTATGGCTGAACTAGCATTTTATACAACTCCATCATAACTTCCCTGCTCTCATTGTCTATGCCTCTGCGAATAAACGCAAGTATCTGTATGCCTTCATTACCACCTAGTCTAACTGTGCTGCTGCCTTGAGTGGCGCAGTGGTTAGCACCGCAGCCTCACAGCTCCAGCGACCCGGGTTCAATTCTGGATACTGCGTGTGTGGAGTTTGCAAGTTCTCCCTGTGACTGCGTGGGTTTTCTCTGGGGGCTCCAGTTTCCTCCCACAAGCCAAAAGACTTGCAGGTTGATAGGTAAATTGGCCATTATAAATTGTTCCTTGTACAGGTAGGTGGTAGGGAAATATATAGGGATAGGTGGGGATGTGATAGGAATACGGGATTACTGTAGGATTAGTATAAATGGGTGGTTGATGTTCGGTACAGACTCGGTGGCCCGAAGGGCCTGTTTCAGTGCTGTATCTCGAAAACTAAAATAAAAAAACTATGGACAAGTACACCAGGTTCCTCCGACCTTCTGTAATACATATGGTCCTTCCAGCCAGTGTATTTTCCCTTGCCTTGTTAGTCTTTCAAAAATGCATCACCTCACACTTCTCAGGATTAACTTCCATTTTCCACTGTTCTGCCCATCTTTCCAGCCCATCGATACCGTCCTGGAATCTAAGGCTTTCCTCCTCACTATTAACAGCACCATCAATTTTCGTGTCATCTGCGAACTTACTGATCATACCTCCTATATTCACGTCTAAATCATTAATGTGCACCACAATCAGCAAAGGTCCCAGCACCGATCCCTGCGGCACACCAGTAGTCACAGGCTTCCAATCGCAAAAACAATCATCGACCTTCACACTCTGCCTCCGGCCACTAGTCCAATTTTGGATCCAATCTGCCAAATTGCCCTGGTCCCCATGGGCTCTTACCTTCTTAACAATCTCCCATGTGGGACCTTATCAAAAGCCTTACTGAAGTCCATGTGGACTGCAACGACTGCTTTACCATTATCTGCATACCTAGTCGCATCGAAAAATTCAATCAAGTTAGTTAGACATGATGACTATCCTTGATTAATCATTGCTTCTCCAAGTGAGGTTATTCCTGCCCCTCAGAATTTTTTTCCAATGGTTTGCCTATCACTGTTGTTGTTCAGACCACTGGCCTGTAATTACCTGGTTTAACCCTAGTACCATAGAATAATGGTACCACGTTCGATGTCCTCCAGTCCTCTGACACCTCTCCTGTGGCCAGAGAGGATCTGGAAATTTGTGTCAGAGCCCCTGCTATCTCATCCCTTGCCTCACGTTGCAGCCTGGGATACATCTCCTCTAGGCCTGGGCATTTATCCACTTTTAAGCCCGCTTAAACCGCTAATACCGCCCCCCTTTCATTGCTAATTTGTTCAAGTATATCACAATCTCATTCCTTGATCTTTACATTTACATCGTCCTTCTCCATATTGAACACAGTCATATTACTAACTGGCTGTTGAGATTTGAACTTCCAACAAAGGATTCGAACTGAGAAAACTCCTGGCTCCTTTTTTGATAAAACCTCTCTCCTAGCTGCCCTCATCTCGCTCTCACCAGCTTAGGAAACAATTGAAGACACGTAAACTCAAAGAGAACAAAAATATCTCCGACGTGAACAAGGTTTAAACGGAACACTCGGCTCCAATGAAATGCAAGACCATATCTTCAAACAAGGACTACAGCGAGTTCGGGGAATAGTAACATGATATTACCTATAACTACTCTACTTATCTTTCCGTCCGCTCTGTTTTGTCCCTAGTTGCATGTTTATATTGCTTGTGCATGCTAGAGTGGGCGAGTCGTATATCCGTAGGCGTTAACCGTATTACAGTTTAAGTGTAAGATTTAATAAATTTCATCTTTCTTCTTTAAACCTAAGAAAGCCTGTTTGTGCTCATTTCATTGCCTTATAATTGGAAAGCGGTGAACAAGGATTCCCCAAGGATGTACTCAAAACATCGTGTGTTTAACATTTAACCCTGTTACTATAAGACCAGGTGAAGACAGTAACAGACCAGTAGACACCTTTCTCTCATGGCCATAACACCCACACCCTCGAGACCTCTCTCCCCCCCTGTTTTCTCTCCTCCATCTCTCTCTCTTTCTCTCTGCCCCTCGCTCTCTCTCCTCCCCTCCCACTCTCGTCCCTTTCTTTCACCCTCTGTTCCCCCTCTCTCCCTCTCTCTCACCCTCTCTCATTCTCTGTCCACATCTCTTGCCCCAGTCTCTCTCTCTCATCAACTCTCTCTATCTTCCCCCCAGTTCTCTTTCTTGCAGAAGAGACAGGGAGAGCCGAGATAGCCTTAATGGCACAGTTCTCGGGAGTGTGCAGCGACAGAGGGACCGCGGGAGACATGCGCTTGTATCTTCGAAGGTTGCTGGTCATATTGAGAGAATCGTCAGCAATGTTTACGGGATCTTGGGCTTCATAAATAGTTATGACTACAAAAGCACGGAAGTTATGCGGAGCATTTACAAAGCTCTGGTTAGGCCACAGCTAGAATACCGCATCCAGTTCTAGTCACCACACATTAGGAAGGATGTGAGGGTACTGCAGGGAGATCAGAGGAGATGGTAATTCCAGGGAAGGGAGGATTTATCAAAGGGGACTGGAAGCAGCCACCTGAAGGTAAATGAGTGTCAGAGCAGTGAGAGTTAGTGACGGTTGAGAACAAATATTTTCCGACAAATACAAACAGGGTGAGACTCCCAAATCTAGAGCCTCTTGGATAGAACAAAGATCAAAGAACAGTGCAGCACAGGAACAGGCCATTCGGCCCTCCAAGCCTGCGCCGATCTTGATGCCTGCCTAAACTAAAACCTTCTGCACTTCTGAAGACCATATCCCTCTATTCCCATCCTATTCAAGCATTTGTCAAGATGCCTCTTAAACGTCGCTATCGTACCTGCCTCCACCACCTCCCTCGGAAGCATCTTCCAAGCACTCACCACCCTCTGTGTAAAGAACTTGCCTCGCACATCCCTCTAAACTTTGCCCCTCTCACTCTAAACCTATGTCCCCTAGTAACCGACTCTTCCACCCTAGGAAAAAGCTTCTGATTATCCACTCTGTCCATGCCGCTTATAACTTTGTATTCCGAAGAAGGGTCACTGACCCGAAACGTTAACTCTGCTTCTCTTTCCACAGATGCTGCCAGACCTGCTGAGTGAATCCAGCATTTCTTGTTTTTGTTTCAGAATTCCAGCATCCGCAGTATTTTGCTTTTATTTAAGCATCTATCATGTTGCCCCTCCACTTCCGTCTTTCCAGTGAAAATAATCCGAGTTTATCCAACATCTCCTCATAGCTAATGCTCTCCAGACCAGGCGACATCCTGGTAAACCTCTTCTGTACCCGCTCCAAAGCCTCCACTTCCTTCTGGTAGTGTGGCGAATGGAATTGCAACTTTGAATTGTAACTGTTCGCAATATTCTAAGTGTGGCCTAACTAAATTTCTATACAGCTGCAGCATGACTTGCCTATTTTTATACTCTATGGGCCGACCGATGAAGGCAAGCATGCTGTGTGCCTTCTTGACTACCTTATCCAGCTGCTTTGCCACTTTCAGTGACCTGTGGACATGTACGCCCAAATCTCACTGCCTGTCAATACTCCTAAGGGTTCTGCCATTTATTGTATACTTCCCATCTGCATTAGACCTTCCAAAATGCATTATCTCACATTTGTCCGGATTAAACTCCATCTGCCATTTCTCTGCCCAAGTCTCCATCCGATCTATATCCTGCTGTATCCTCTGACAATCCTCATCACTGTCCGCAACTCCACCAACCTTTGTGTCGTCCGCAAACTTACTAATCAGACCAGCTACATTTTCCTCTAAGTCATTTATATCTACTACAAACAGCAAAGGACCCAGCACTGATCCCTGTGGAACACCACTAGTCTCAGCCATCCATTCAGAAAAGCACTCTTGCACTCCTACCCTCTGTCTTCTATGACAGAGCCAGTTCTGTATCCATCTTGCCAGCTCACCTCTGATCCCATGTGACTTCACGTTATGTACCAGTCTGCCATGCAGGACCTTGTCAAAGGCTCTACTGAAGTCCATATAGATAACATCCACTGTCCTTCTTTCATCAATCATCTTTGTGACCTCCTCAAAAAACTCAATCAAATTAGTGAGACACCACCTCCCCTTCACAAAACCATGCTGCCTCTCACTAATAAGTTTGTTTCTTTCCAAATGGAAGTAAATCCTGCCCCGAAGAATCCTCTCTAATAATTTCCCTAACACTGACGTAAAGCTCACCGGCCTATAATTTCCTGGATTATCCTTGCTACCCTTCTTAAACAAAGGAACAAAATTGGCTATTCTACAGTCGTCTGGGACCTCACCTGCAGCCAATGAGAATGCAAAGATTTCTGTCAAGGCCCCAGCAAATTCTTTCCTTGCCTCCCTCAGTATTCTGGGGTAGATCCCATCAGGCCCTGGAAACCTATCTAGCTTAATGCTTTGCAAGACACCCAAAACATCCTCCTTTTTGATAATGAGATAATTGAGTCTATCTACACTCCCTTCCCGAGGCTCATCGTCCACCACGTCCTTCTCTTTGGTGAATTCTGATGCAAAGTACTCATTTTGTACAATGTCCATTTCGTCTGGCTCCAAACATAGATTCCCTTCTCTGCCCTTGAGAAGTCCAACTCTTTCCCCAGTTACCCTCTTGCGCTTTATATATGTGTAAAAAGCCTTGGGATTTTCCTTCATCATGTTTGCCAATGACTTCTCATGACCCCTTTTAGCCCTCCTGACTCCTTGCTTAAGTTCCTTCCTACTGCCTTTATATTCCTCAAGGGATTCGTCTGTTCCTAGCCTTTCAGCACTTACGAATGCTTCCTTTTTATTTTTGACGAGGCGCACAATATGCCGCGTTATCCAACGTTCCCGAAACTTGCCAAATGTATCCTTCTTCCTCACAGGAACATGCTGGTCCTGGATTCGAATCAACTGACGTTTGAAAGACTCCCACATGTCAGATGTTGATTTACCCTCAAACAGCCACCCCCAATCTAAATACTTCTGTTCCTGTCTAGTATTGTTATAATTAGCCTTCCCCCAGTTAAGCACCTTCACCCGAGGGCTACTCTTATCCTTATCCACCAGTACCTTAAAACTTATGGAATTATGGTTACTGTTCCCGAAATGCTCCCCGACTGAATCTTTGACCCATTGGCCGGTTTGATACCCCAATACTAGGTCCAGTATGGCCCCATTCCTAGTTGGACAATCGGCATATTGTTTCAAGAAGCCCTCCTGGATGTTCCTTACAAATTCTGCCCCATCCAAGCCCCGAGCACTAAGTGAGTCCCAATCAATATAGGGGAAGTTGAAATCACCCACCAATACAACCCTGTTACCTTTACATCTTTCCAAAATCTGTCTACATATCTGCTCCTCTACCTGCCGCTGATGTTGGGAGGCCTGTAGAAAACCCCCAACATCGTGACTGCACCCTTCCTATTCCTGAACTCCACCCATATTGCCTCGCTGCATGACCGCTCGGAGGTGTCCTCCCGCAGTACAGCTGTGCTATTCTCCTTAACCTTTAATGCAACTCCCCCAAGCCTTTTGCATCCCCCTCCATCCCGCCTGAAGCTTACAAATCCTGGAACATGTAGCTGCCAATCCTGTCCTTCCCTCAACCAAGTCTCTGTATTAGCAAAGACATCATAGTTCCAAGTACTAATCCAAGCTCGAGATTCATCTGCCTGACCTGTCATACTTCTCGCATTGAAACAAATGCATTTCAGACCACCAGTCCTGCTGTTCTCCGCAACATCTCCCTTTCTGCTCTTCCTCTTAGACTTACTGGCCTTATTTACTAGTTTCCCCTCATTTATTTCACTTGCTGTCCTTCTGCTCTGGTTACCACCACCCTGCCACACTAGTTTAAACCCTCCCTAGTGACGCCAGCAAACTTCGCAGCCAGGATATCTGTGCCCCTCTAGTTTAGATGCAACCCGTTCTTCTTCATACAGGTCCCATCTGTCCCTGAAGAGAGCCCAATGGTCCAGATATCTGAAACAGTCCCTTCTACACCTGCTGTTCAGCCACGTGTTTAGCTGCACCACCTTCCTATTTCTCGCCTCACTGGCACGTGGCACAGGGTGTAATCCCGAGATAACAACCCTAGAGGTCCTGTCTTTTAAGTTTCTACCTAACTCCTTAAACTCCTCCAGCAGGACCTCTTTTTCTTCCTGCCTATGTCGTTGGTACCGATGTGTACCACAACGTCTGGCTGTGCACCCTCCCCCTCCAGAACGAACCCTGTTCGTTCAGAGACATCCTTGACCCTGGCACCAGGGAGGCAACATAGCATCCTGGAGTCTCTTTCACTTCCAAAGAAGCGCCTATCTGTGCCCCTGACTACAGAGTCCCCTATAACTATTGCTCTTCTGCGCTTTGTCCCTCATTGCTTAACTACAGTGCCAGCCGTGGTGCCACTGCACTGGCTGCTGCTGTTTTCCCCTGATGGGCCATCCCCCCCACCCAATAGTATACTTGTTGGAGAGGGGGATAGCCACAGGGGATCCCTGCACTGACTACCTGCCCCTTCTAGCGGTCACCCATCTATCTGCCTGCACCTTGGGTGTAACCACTTAATTTTTTATTTAATTTAAAGATACAGCACTGAAACACCGAGTCTGTGCCGACCAACAACCACCCATTCATACTAATCCTACAATAATCCATATTCTCTACCACATCCCCATCATTCTCCTACCACCTACCTACACTATGGGCAGTTAACAATGGCCAATTTACCTGTCAACCTGCAAGTCTTTTGGAGGTGGGAGGAAACCAAAGCACCCGGCGGAAACCCACGCAAACAAAGAGAAAACTTGCAAACTCCGCACAGGCAGTACACAGAACTGAACCCGGGTCGCTGGAGCTTTGAGGCAGCGGTGCTAACCACTGCGCCACTGTGCCGCCCACTTCTCTAAAACTGCTGTCTGTGACGCTTTCTGCCACCTGCATGCTCCTAAGTGCACCCAGTCGCCGCTCCAACCGATCCATGCGGTCTGTGAGGAGCTGCAAGTGGGTACACTTCCTGCAGATGTAGTCGTCCGGAACGCTGCAAGCGTCACGGACCTCCCACATCTCACAGGTGAAGCACTTCACCCCTCTAACTGACATTTATAGCACTAATTAATAAATTAATTTTAAGTAAATAAATACTTGTTAAATCCTTACTGAATTGCTGTAACTAACTACATGATTAACGATATCAAGGATCAAACCGGATGGGATAAGGCACAAAAAGGAAGTTTATGTCAGATAGCGGGAGCTCAATACTACAGAAAGACGAGAGGAGTGAAGAAAGTTCAAGGTTGAAATTAAAAAGGAAATTAGGAAAGCTAAGAGATAGTCAGAAAATAATATTACCAAGTAATAGCAAGGAAAAAGCAATTTTGCTTTACAAATGCATGAAGAGCAAGAGGATAACTAAGGATAGAGTATTAAGGACCAAAAAGGGAATGTGTGGAGGTGGGAGATGTGGGCATGGTTCTTCATGAAATCTTTGTGTCTGTCTTCATAAAAGAGGGGGACGATGTAGTTAAACATTGTAGTTAAATATGAACAGTGTGAAATATTGGATGGGCTAAATAGAGTGATAGGGTAAATATTAAGGTATTTGGCACTTTTGAAAGTGGACAAATGCTCAGGCCTGGATGCACTGGCATCAGGTCAGAGAAGGTTCACTAGGCTGATTCATGGGATGACGGGGTTGTCTTATAAGAAATGGTTGAACTGGTTGGGCTTATATTCATTGGAATTTAGAAGAACGCGAGGTGATCTTCGTCAAACCTACAAAATATTTAAAGGGATCGACAGGATAGATGCAGGTAAGATGTTTCCCCTGGTTAAGGAGTCTAGAACCAAGGGACACAATTTCAAAATAAGGGGGAAGCCACGTAGGACAGAGATGAGGATACATTTATTTGCTCAGAGGGTTGTGAATCTTTGGAATTCTGTACCCCAGAGGGCTGTGGAAACTCAGTCATTGAGTACGCTTAGTGGCACAGTGGCGCAGTGGTTAGCACCGCAGCCTCACAGCTCCAGCGACCCGGGTTCAATTCTGGGTCCTGCCTGTGTGGAGTTTGCAAGTTCTCCCTGTGTCTGCGTGGGTTTCCTCCCACAGCCAAAAGACTTGCAGGTTGATAGGTAAATTGGCCATTATAAATTGCCCCTAGTATAGGTAGGTGGTAGGGGAATATAGGGACAGGTGAGGATGTGGTAGAAATATGGGATTAGTGTAGAATTAGTATAAATGGTTGGTTAATGGTCGGCACAGTCTCGGTGGGCCGAAGGGCCTGTTTCAGTGCTGTATATCTAAATCTAAAAAATCTAAAGCAGAGATTGACAGATTTCTAAATACCAATGGAAAAATGGATCTGAAGATGGTGTGGGAAAAGGTATTGATAGTATTGAATGGCAGAGAAGGCACGATGGGCTGAATAGCCTACTCCTGTTACTATTTTCCCAAACTGCTGAAATAGTTTCTCCCAATCCACCCATCAGTTCCCCTTAATATCTCAGCAACGTTGAACAAATCACTTTGATCCTCCTAAATTCCATGCAATGCATCCCTGTGTACTATCACCTCGTAATTTAACCCTTGGAGTCCAGTTATCTTTCTGGTATATCTGCGCTGCACTCAAATGGATATGGACCTCTCACGTCTCCTTGGACCTCCAGTGTTTCTAGCTTTTCACCATTTGTTAAGTACTCTGTTCTGGTCTTTTTTTGCTGACATTGAAATCTATCTATCACAGTTTTGCCCATTCACTTAAGACATTAATATCTCTTTGCAGTTTTGTGCTTTTAGTTACACTGCATACAGTGCTGCCTAATTTTGTGTCATTTATAACATGGGTATGTGGCATTCTACCCCAACATCTTAAATCGTTAAGAAATACAGCGAAACTGAGACATACACGGGCTTTGCAATCGTAGACAGGAGTGACTAATTCCATCCTAGAAGTTTTATCACTCCAGATATATGTTTTTTTAAAACAAAAACAGAATTCCAATTTACAGCAGCCCAGTGTGGGATTTGAACTCCTGCTTTATCAATCATGAGTTGAGGCCTTCAGATTAAAACACCTTTAGAGTGATTAATTTTCCAACTGCTGTTACACGTCTGTCGGTTTTGTACATTGTTCCCTTCTCCACTTCTTCCATTTGTCTGAAATCTTTGAAGTTTGTCAGACATTGGTAAACTCCTTCATGTGGTGTTCTGTAAATACCTTTTATTCTGTGCATCTGCAAGGGACACAAATCAAATTCTCACCTTATTGCATCAACCAAAACCTGCAGATCCATTCAAACACCCCTATTTCCTGTCTCTGCAACGATAGCTGACACTTCCACAATGTAGGATTATCTGAATGGCAACAGCTTGTGACACATTTCTCTACACGTTTGCTAACACTTTTCAGGATGAAGCTAGATTCTACTGAAAGATTTGAAGCCTAAAATTGAATCTTTAAGATATAAAATGTGACACAAATGAAATCCAAGATCTCCCTGTCCCGACACCCATTTTAACATTGCACCATTTAGTTTATATCGCTTCTCTTCAGCCTTCCTTCCAAAAAGCATCATTTTACATTTCTCAGCATTGACGTTGACGTGCCATGTGTCTGACCGTTTCACCACACTTCCTCTATCCTCCTGATGTCCACTACTATTTTCGTCCCTATTCCTGTATCTGCAAAGATAGCTCACACTTCCACTGTGCAGGAATATCTGAATAGAAACAGCTTTTGTCACTTTTCCCAACCCATTTGCGAACACTTATCTGGGTGAAGCTAGATTCAACTTACGTTTAAAATAACTTACCTTTCATTGCAGCAGCTTATTCGGGAGCGGAGAGTGCGAGTGAGTGATCAGCTGGGAAGGTCAGTTTCAACTGAAACCTAATTTCCTTTTGTTTTCGGCGGACCAGGGGGCTTCTGGGTAAGTACGAAGCCTATGTATTTGGGCCGTTTAAAATAACTTACCTTTCATTGCAGCAGCTTATTCAGGAGCAGAGTGTGCGAGCGAGTGATCAGCTGGGAAGGTCAGTTTCAACTAAAACATAATTTCCTTTTGTTTTCGGCGGACCAGGCGGCTTCTGGGTAAGTACGAAGCCTATGTATTTGGGCCGTTTAAAATAACTTACCTTTCATTGCAGCAGCTTATTCGGGAGCAGAGAATGCGAGTGAGTGATCGGCTGGGAAGGTAAGTTTCAACTGAAACCTAATTTCCTTTTGTTTTCGGCGGACCAGGGGGCTTCTGGGTAAGTAAAAGCCTATATATGTGAGCCGTTTCTGAACCCGAGACACTACACCTGTAGTGTCTCCTACCCGCCCTCCTCCTCTAACCAAAAAAAAAAGGACTCGGTGGTGTGTAGATAAGGTAAGGCTTTTTCTATATTTTTTTTTGCCGTGTGATTAGTAAAAACTTTTCGTTCCTTTTTCATTTATCTAAGTTAAGCTTAACATTAAAAATGGCAGGAGATTTCAGACCCGTTTTATGCTCCTCTTGCTCAATGTGGTTGCTCAGGGACATGGCTGATGTCCCTGACTCATTCACGTGCAGGAAGTGTGTCCAGCTGCAGCTCTTGTTAGACCGCATGACGGCTCTGGATCTGCGGATGGACTCACTTTGGAGCATCCGCGATGCTGAGGAGGTCGTGGATAGCACGTTTAGTGAATTGGTCACACCGCAGATTAGGATTGCTGAGGGAGAAAGGGAATGGGTGACCAAAAGGCAGAGAAAGAGCAGGAAGGCAGCGCAGGTGTCCCCTGCGGTCATCTCCCTCTAAAACAGGTATACCGTATTGGATACTGTTGAGGGAGATGGCTCACCAGGGGAAGGCAGCAGTAGACAGGTTCATGGCACCGTGGCTGGCTCTGCTGTTCAGAAGGGCGGGAAAAAGAGTGGAAGGGCTATAGTCATAGGGGATTCGATTGTAAAGGGAGTAGATAGGCGGTTCTGTGGTCGAAAACGAGACTCCAGAATGATATGTTGTCTCCCAGGTGCATGGGTCAGGGATGTCTCAGATCGGCTGCAGAGCATTCTGAAGGGGGAGGGTGAACAGCCAGTTTTCATTGTGCACATAGGCACCAATGATGTAGGCAAAAAACGGGATGAGGTCCGACAAGCTGAATTTAGGGAGTTAGGAGCCAAGTTAAAAAGTAGGACCTCAGAGGTAGTAATCTCAGGATTGCTACCAGTGCCACGTGATAGTCAGAGTAGAAATGAAAGAATAGTCAGGATGAATGCGTGGCTTGAGAGATGGGGCAGGAGGGAGGGGTTCAGATTTTTGGGACATTGGGACCGGTTCTGGGGGAGGTGGGACTATTACCAATTGGACGGTCTACACCTGGGCCGGACTGGAACCAATGTCCTTGGGGGTGCTTTTGCTAACACTGTTGGGGAGGGTTTAAACTAATGTGGCAGGGGGATGGGAGCCAAATGAGGAGGTCAGTGGACAGTAAGGAGGTAGTAATTAAAGATTGTAAGGAACGAGATAATGAAGTCAGCGTGACGAAGGGAAAGAGTAGGCAGGGAGCAGATGATGAACGCAAAGGGACTGGTGGACTGAGGTGCATTTGTTTTCATGCAAGAAGTGTGATATGTAAGGCAGATTAACTTAGTTCTTGGATTAGTACCTGGGAGTATGACGTTATTGCTATTACTGAGACTTGGTTGAGGGAAGGGCATGATTGTCAACTAAATATCCCAGGATATCGATGCTTCAGGCGGGATAGAGAGGAGGTAAAAGGGGTGGAGGAGTTGCATTACTGGTCAAAGAGGATATCACAGCTGTGCTGAAGGAGGGCACTATGGAGGACTCGAGCAGTGAGGCAATATGGGCAGAACTCAGAAATAGGAAGGGTGCGGTAACAATGTTGGGGCTGGACTACAGGCCTCCCAACAGCGAGCGTGAGATAGAGGGACAAATATGTAAACAGATTATGGAAAGATGTAGGAGCAACAGGCTGGTGGTGATAGGAGATTTTAATTTTCCCAACATTGACTGGGATTCACTTAGTGCTAAAGGTCTAGATGGAGCAGAATTTGTAAGGAGCATCCAGGAGGGTTTTCTAGAGCAGTCTGTAAATAGTCCAACTCGGGAAGGGGCTATACTGGACCTGGTGTTGGGGAATGAGCCCGGCCAGCTGCTGGAAGTTTCAGTAGGGGACTACTTCGGGAATAGTGATCACAATTCCGTAAGTTTTAGAAAACTGATGGACAAAGACGAGAGTGGTCCGAAAGGAAGAGTGCTAAATTGGGGGAAGGCCAACCAAAGCAAAATTCGGCAGGAGCTGGGGAATGTAGATTGGGAGCAGCTGTTTGAAGGTAAATCCACATTTGATATGTGGCAGTCTTTTAAAGAGAGGTTGATTAGCGTGCAGGAGAGACATGTTCCTGTGAAAATGAGGGATAGAAATGGCAAGATTAGGGAACCATGGATAACAGGTGAAATTGTGAGACTAGCGAAGAGGAAAAAAGAAGCATACATAAGGTCTAGGAGGCTGAAGAAAGACGAAGCTTTGGAAGAATATCGGGAATGTAGGACCAATCTGAAACGAGGAATTAAGAGGGCTAAAAGGGGTCATGAAATATCTTTAGCAAACAGGGTTGAGGAAAATCCCAAAGCCTTTTATTCATATATAAGGAGCAAGAGGGTAACTGGAGAAAGGACTGGCCCACTCAAGGACAAAGGAGGAAAGTTATGCGTGGAGTCGGAGAAAATGGGTGAGATTCTAAATGAGTACTTTGCATTGGTATTCACCGAGGAGAGCGACATGACGGATGTTGAGGTTAGGGACAGATGTTTGATTACTCTCGGTCAAGTCGGCATAAGGAGGGAGGAAGTGTTGGGTATTCTAAAAGGCATTAAGGTGGACAAGTCCCCAGGTCCGGATGGGATCTATCCCAGGTTTCTGAGGGAAGCGAGAGAGGAAATAGCTGGGGCCTTAACAGATATCTTTGAAGCATCGTTAAACACAGGTGAGGTCCCGGAGGACTGGAGAATTGCTAATGTTGTCCCCTTGTTTAAGAAGGGTAGCAGGGAGAATCCAGGTAATTATAGACCGCTGAGCCTGACGTCAGTGGTAGGTAAACTGCTGGGGAAGATACTGAGTGACAGGATCTATTCCCATTTGGAACAAAATGGGCTTATCAGTGATAGGCAACATGATTTTGTGCAGGGAAGGTCATGTCTTACCAACTTAATAGAATTCTTTGAGGAAGTGACGAAGTTGATTGATGAGGGAAGGGCTGTAGATGTCATATACATGGACTTCAGTAAGGCGTTTGATAAGGTTCCCCGTGGTAGGCTGATGGAGAAAGTGAAGTCGCATGGGGTCCAGGGTGTACTAGCTAGATGGATAAAGAACTGTCTGGGCAACAGGAGACAGAGAGTAGCAGTGGAAGGGAGTTTCTCAAAACGGAGATGGGTGACCAGAGGTGTTCCACAGGGATCCGTGCTGGGACCACTGTTGTTTGTGATATACATAAATGATTTGGAGGAATGTATAGGTGGTCTGATTAGCAAGTTTGCAGACGACACTAAGATTGGTGGAGTAGCAGATAGTGAAGGGGACTGTCAGAGAATACAACAGAATATAGATAGATTGGAGAGCTGGGCAGAGAAATGGCAGATGGAGTTCAATCAGGGAAAATGCGAGGAGATGCTTTTTGGAAGATCCAATTCAAGAGTGAACTATCCAGTAAATGGAAAAGTCCTGGGGAAAATTGATGTGCAGAGGGATTTGGGTGTTCAGGTCCATTGTTCCCTGAATGTGGCAACGCAGGTCAATAGAGTGGTCAAGAAGGCATACGGCATGCTTTCCTTCATCGGACGGGGTATTGAGTACAAGGGTTGGCAGGTCATGTTAAGGTTGTATAAGACTTTGGTTCGGCAACATTTGGTATACTGCGTGCAGTTCTGGTCGCCACATTACCAAAAGGATGTAGATGCTTTGGAGAGGGTGCAGAGGAGGTCAACCAGGATGTTGCCTGGTATGGAGGGCGCTAGCTATGAAGAGATGTTGAGTAGATTAGGATTATTTTCATTAGAAAGACGGATGTTGAGGGGGGACCTGATTGAGGTGTACAAAATCATGAGAGGTATGGACAGGGTGGATAGCAAGAAGCTTTTTCCCAGAGTGGGGGATTCAATTACTAGGGGTCACGAGTTCAAAGTGAGAGGGGAAAAGTTTAGGGTGGATACGCGTGGAAAGTTCTTTCCGCAGAGGGTGGTGGGTGCCTGGAACATGAAGCCAGCGGAGGTGGTAGACGCGGGCACGATAGCGTCTTTTAAGATATATCAAGGCAGATACATGAATGGGCAGGAAGCAAAGAGATCCAGACCCTTAGAAAATAGGCGACATGTTTAGATAGAGGATCTGGATCGGCGCAGGCTTGGAGGGCCGAAGGGCCTGTTCCTGTGCTGTAATTGTCTTTGTTCTTTGTTCAACTGAAAGACTTTAAGCCCATATTAAATGTTTAAGATATAAAAAGTGACACAAATGAAATCCCAGATCTCTCTGTCAATGCGAAGAAATCTGGAAAAACTGGAAAAGCCACAGAGTAAGAAATAGAGAAAAAGAGCGGGACAGAAAGAGCCAGAGAGAAAGAGAGCGTTAGGGAAAAGAACTCAGAGAAACAGCTGCAGAGAAGACGAGAAAGAGAGGGTGGACGAGACAGCCAGAGAGCGAGAGAGAGAAAGAGAAAGGGAGTCACAGAAACAGTCAAAGAGAAAGTCATTGGGACAGATAAAGAGCCAGAAAGGAAGTCACAGAGAGTGAGGAAAAGAGAAAGTCAGAGAGAGTGTGAAAAAGCAAAAGAAAGAGAGAAAGAGCCTAAGAAAGAAAAAATAATGCGAACAAGAGGGGGCAAAAATGCAGAGAAAGAAAGAAATACTAAGAAACAGAGAAAAGGACTCCAAAACAAAGCCAAGAAGAGAGTGAAAGAGTTAGAGGGCGAAATAAAGAGACAGAAAGCCAGAGAAGCGAAAGATGCAAAGAAGAGGGGGCAGGGGGGTGGAATCCAGAGAAACAGCAAGTCAGAGAAAGAGCGAGCTGGAGAGAGATAAAAATCCTGGGAAAGAGAAAAGAAAAAGAAACAAAGAGGGAGAGTGGGAGAAACAGAGAGAGAGAGAGAGAGAGAGAGAGAGAGAGAGAGAGAGAGAGAGAGAGACTGTAGTTAGCTTCAATTCACCTGGCACAGAGATACAGAGACTGGGATACAGAAACGCACCTTCGGACACCACATGAAAAAAAAATAGAATGGGACCTGACGTTGTCCTCATATATCCCAGAACCTATCACTCAAACACCAAGTCCTCCCAACGAGTCCAACGATAGAGCAAAGACTGCGTGGGATAGTGAGTTTTAAATCTTTAATGTCCCTCACTTTCTTTCTCCCTCCCTCGTCTTAATCTCTCCCCCCCCCTCGCTCTCTCTGTAAACAGGAAATGGGGGAAGGATATTTCATCAAATGGCATAAATGGTACAACCCAGGACACTGTCTGTTTGTGTGTATCTTTCGCGATCCCGCAAACCCTCAGTAATAACTGAAGGTGGAAATAAAAAACGCTGCTGCAATATAAAACCTGGAGGGACCTTTTTTAGAAAATGGCCATTTATCACAAATTGTATTAAATGTGTTTCACTAGTCGCCTCCAGTTTAGAGATACTGCAACTATAACTAACTAGAAATTCTGGCAAATACTTTTTGCTGCAGAGGCCGGATTCCTGCAGTTTCAGGAACAGACAGTTTTTATTAGGAATCTCAGTTCCACTGGCTGACAATCCTTCAAACTAGAACCAGGTAAATGATGCAGCCAAGAGAACTTCTCCATCTGGTGACATTTCACACAACAATTCGGATTCATATTTACAGTTGTATCTGTAAATGATTATTTGTATTTTATTTGATGTTGCTGCATTTATGCATTAGCTTGGAATTATTCAAAATAATTTTCTTTACATTTGCCAGTTTAAAGTTACAAAGGTTTACAAAGTTGGAAATCGACCACTGACCACAAATTGTATGGAAGCTCTTTCACTTTTCAACTCCAGTTTTTATAAAGTTCAGCAATAATTAACTCAAAAATCTGGAAAAGATTTTGTTGCTGTAATAAAGTGTCACTTGTATAACTTTTCATCTTGACTGTTTCTGTCCTCTGCTTTCCTGGAGGATTCTGAGTTTTTTTTCCGCATGTTCATCACTGTCCAAATTCAATTCTTTTGATAGTGCATATTAAATCTTCTTCCACCAATCTGTTGACAGTGAATTCCAAACCAGAACAACGTGCTGTGGATTATGTCACCTGGTTCTCTAAACGTATAGCTCTCACGTTATTATTGACCTTTATTCTGTATTATAGAGTCACAGAGTCGTAGAGAGATACAGCACCGAAACAGGCCCTTCGGCCCACCGCGTCCATGCCGAGCATCAACCGCCCATTTATATTACTCCTACATTAATCCCATTTCCCTCTCCCATCCCCACCTTCCCTCAATTCTCCTAGTACCTACCTACACTAGGGGCAATTTACAATGTTCTCTGCTTTCTGACCGCAGCGCCTCCCCCACCACCCCCCACCCTGCTATTGAAAACAGTCTCTCCTAATTTATCCAAACTGAGTGAAAGAGCGTGAATGTTTTTTATTGCTTCATAGCAGCTGCAGATTCGCTGTGTGAAATACAATTATTAATAATGAATTGGGAAATTGATACAGAAAGGCAATAAACTTAGCACTGGATCGACTGAAAGTACTGAGTGAGGATGCAGGGCCGGTGGGGAAATGAGAAGGAGTTTTACAGAGATGGAATCCAATGGATTAAATCGGAATTTGGCTCCAGACTGTTGTTCGGGAGGGATTGGGGACAGCGGGAAGTGCAGTCACTTTGCTACTCTGGCTTCAGAGAACCGACTAGTACTGTTGCCAAATTGGAAAAGGCTGAAAACTGCAGTGCTGAGTTTGAGTGTTCGTATCAGCCATGATCTAGAACGGCAGAGGAGGCTCGAAGGGCTGAACGGCCTCCTCCTGCTCCGATGTTCCTCTGATCCTATTTAGGTTGGACAAGGCAACTGACGGCGGAGACAGTGAATACGATTTGGAGGTGAGACAGGGAAAAAGACCTGTTGCATCTGGAAGGGAGACAGGAGCAGATGGTTTGGGAAAGTGGATAAAGTGAAGCAGTGGATGAGGAGACAGAGGATTCAATACAGTGAGTGAAGAGGCTGAGATTCACAGTGAGAGACTGCAGCAGAGTGTTCGAGGAAATCTAGTCTATGGATCCCAGTAACTGTTCTCAATTAATACATTCAGCCAATTATCCCTGTGGTTATTGGTGTTGGCGAACAGTTCATTGGTTATGCAATATCGTCAATAGATTTAGTTTGTACAGGCAATTAAATATAAATTGAAAGAAATTTCTGATATCAGCCTCGTATTTTACTGATTTCAGCAATCACAGAGATTTGAAAGTTGAGTACTTAAATAATAAATTAGTATCTGTGAAGATTTGATTTCATTGTGTTTATGCAGTCAATCAGTAAGGAATAGGAACTTCCTATAAAAATATGTGAGGACCTGACACAAATAAACACAGAGGATCAAGTCCAACAGTAACATTAACGCAATCTGACAACACACAAATTCAACTCACAGTTTCTCTCACTAATTGTTGTGGACATTCCAACACTTTATGATAGTAAATTATTCACGCTGCTGCTTCTTTCTCTTTCTCTTTCCTTCTGCTTATCTCTTTCCCTCGGTTTCATTCCCCCTGCTCTTTTCCCCTTCTTTTTCTCAGTCGCCCTCCCTATCTCTCTGGAGTAATTACACCCTGCAAACTGTTACTTAATGCTGCTTTTCACTTACGTTTTATTCCTAACATTCCACACATGTGTTCTGTTTACCAGCCCCGCATTCAATGATTGTCTTCGCAGATTCAATTTGTTCAATAGTGAAACGTCTGTGAATAATTTTAATGTTTCGACAGAACACTCAAGTCTCCACTTGTTCAGCTACACTCTTCATCTCATCTGCAATGCATAGAATAAACAGGATAAAAAGATTCCTTCATAAAAACCTCACAATCATTGAAATTCCTTCTCCTGGAATTATAAAGTACACCGCTAGAATGTGAGATTGTTTAATTAATAAATACCACCATCAGAGTGCATCTGATAATCTACAGATTAATGGGAGACTCTTGATTCCAACTGATAGAGGGTGAACCAATAAAACATCATATCAATGTTTTCTATTTTACAATGTAATCCAGTGATGGTAAAGGCTCCACCATGAAGCAGAGAAGGAGATGTGAAAGAGTTAGCAGCAAAATCAGTTCAGTAGCCAGACCTCTGAAGCAGCATCAGACACACACTGAATGGGAAAGAAATATTTTATAACAGTGATAACCATTAAATACATTGAACTCCTAGTTAAATTGAACCTTGCCATCGGGGAGCGAGGACATTGTGCTGGTCCCTTGCAACACTAAGACCATGAGACGTCTCATCATTAATCACTGAGAAAACATCCATTAAAAAATCCAGGACCGGTTATATCAACATCATGAAACTTTTAAAAGCTCCTGATCAAACATAGAGACGTGAGACATAGAAGATTGGAGCAAGAGTAGGCCATTCGGCCCTTCGAGCCTGCTCGGCCATTCATTATGATCATGGGTGATCATCCAACACAGTAAACTATTCCCGCTTTCGCCCCATAACCATTGATTCAATTAAACCCAAGAGCTTTATGTAACTCCTTCTTCAAAACATGCAATATTTCGGACTGAACTGATTTCTGTGGTAGCGAATTCCATAGGTTTACCACTCTATCAGTGAATAAAGTTCTCCTCATCTCAGTCCTGAAAGGTTTACCCTGTATCCTTAGACTATGACCCCTGATTGTGGACACCCCCACCATCGGGAACACGCTTCCTGCATTTACCTTGTCAAATCCTGTTAGAATTGTATAGGTTTCTATGAGAACCCTCCTCATTCTTATGAACTCCAGCCAATGTAATCCTAACCGACTCAATCTCTCCTCATACGTCTCACCATTCCAGGAATCAGGATGGCAAACCTTCGCTGCATTCTCTCCATAGCAAGAACATCCTTCCTCAGATAAGGAGACCAACACTGCACACAATATTTCAGGTGTGGCCTCATCAAGGCCACCCATGCAGCAAGCAATCCATGCTCCTGTAGTCGAATCCTCTCACTGTGAAGGCCAACTTACCATTTCCCTTCTTTTACCGCCTGTTGGACCTGCATGCATACCTTCAGCGACCTACAGTGTACGAGTACCCCTAAGCTCTTGTTGCATATCTCCTCTCTCAGTTTAGAGCCCTTCAGATAATAATCTGCCTTCCAGTTTTTCCTACCAAAGTGGATAACCTCACATTTATCCACATTATACTGCACCTGCCATGCATTTGTCCACTCACCTAACTTGTCCAAATCACCCTGGCGCCTCTCTGCATCCTCCTCACAATCACCCTCCCACCCAGTTTTGTGTCATCGGCAAATTTGGAGGTATTACATTAAGTTCCCTCATCTAAATTATTAATATATGTTGTGAATAGCTGGGGTCCTAGCACCAATCCCTGCAGTACCTCACTAGTCACTGTCTGCCATTCGGGAAAAAGACCCATTCATCCCTACTCTTTGTTTCCTGTCTGCCGACCAATTTTCTATCCATCGCAATGCACTACCTCCCAATCCTATGCGCTTTAATTTTTCACGTTAATCTCTTATTTGGGACCGTGTTGAAAGCCTTCTGAAAGTCCAAATAAACCACATACACTGGCTCCCCCTCCTTAACTCTATTAGTTACATCCTCGAATAATTCTAGCAGATTTGTCAAGCGTGATTTCCCTTTCATAAATCCATGTTGACGCTGTCCGATTCGACCACTGTTCTCCAACTGCTCTTCTATAAAATCTTTGATAATGGACTTTTGAATTTTCCCCACTACCGACGTCAGGCTGACTTGTCTATAATTCCCTGCTTTCTCTCTACCTCCCTTTTTAAATAGTGGGGTTACATTAGCTACCCTCCAATCTGTGGGAACTGTTCCAGAATCGAAAGAATCTGGAAGATGACCACCAATGCATCCAATATTTCTAGGGCCACTTCCTTAAGTACTCTAGGATGCAGACCATCAGGCGCTGGGGATTTATCGGCATTCAATCCCATCAATTTCCCCAACACCATTTCTCTACTCATGCTGATTTATTTCAGCTCCTCCCTCTCACCAATCCCTGTGTTACTCAACATTTCTGGTGTGATATTTGCTTCCTCTTTGGTGAAGACAGAATCAAAGTAGGCATTTAGTTGGTCAGCTATTTCTTTGTACCCCATAATAAATTCCCCTGTTTCTGACTGGAAGGGACCTACATTTGTCCTCACTAATCGTTTTCTCTTCGCAAACCTATACAGATGTTTACAGTCAGTTTTTATTTTCCCGGCAAGCTTTCTCTCGTATTTTCCCCTTCTTAATCAATCCCTTCGTCCTCCTTTGCTGAAATCTAAAATTCTCCCAATCCTCAGGTATGTTTTTTTCTGGCGAATTTATATGCCTCTTCCTTGGCATCTCTGATTCCCCTTGTAAGCCATGGATTGGCTACCTTTCCCATTTTACTTTTGTGCCATACAGGGATAAACAATTGTTGCAGTTCATCCACGCGCTCTTTGAATGTTTGCCACTGCCTTTCCACTGTCATTCATTTAAGTGACGGGGAGGCGGTAGCGTAGTGGTAATGTCACTGGACTGGTAGCCCAGAGGCCCAGGCTAATGCTCTGGGGACGTGGGTTAGAATCCCACCACAGCAGATGGTGAAATTTGAATTCAATTCAGGAATTGAAAAGCTAGTCTAGTGTGACCATGAAGCAATTGTCGATTGTTGTCAAAGGCCATCTGGTTCACTAATGTCCTTTAGGGATCAGCTACGTCACTCTCCATCTTGATGAAGATTTTTATCATATTATGGTCGCTCATCCCCAAGGGGTCTCGCACAACTAGATTGTCAAATATTCCTTTCTCATTACACAGTACCCAGTCTAGGATGGCCTGTTCTCCAGTTGGTTCCTCAACATATTGGTCCAGAAAGCCATCCCGTATACAATCAAAGATTTCCTCCTGTTCGTTGTTTTGACTAGTTTGATTTGCCCAATCTATATGCAGATTAAAGTCATCCACCATTACAGATGTTCTTGTATCGCATGCGTCTCTAATTTCCTGTTTAATGCCATTCCTAACATCACCACTGCAGTTCAGGGGTCTATATAGAACCCCCACTATCGTGTTTTTGCCTCTTAGTGTTTCTCAGCTCTACCCATACAGATTCCTCATCGTCAGAGCTAATATCTTTCCTCAATATTGCGTTGATTTCCTCTTTAACCAGCAATGCAACTACACCGCCTTTTGCTTTTTGTCCATCCTTCCTAAATACTGAATACCCCAGGAAGCTCACACACAAGAACACATATAAACACGCACCTATACACACACACATGCACACACACGCACAAAGACAAATATGTCACGTAATTGGGAGGGTTGGACTGATCTAAGTGGTGTCTTGAGCAATAAACTGGGGTATAAAGTGTCCTGGTTTGGAGACTTAGTGCTCTTCCCGGATGAACTTGGTAATCCTGAGGCTTCTAGCTTGCAGATGTGGATAGTATAGTGCCCTAGAGCCATAGACATATACAGCACAGTAACAGGCCATTCGTGTAAAGCACCTATTTATTCCAATTCCATTTTCCAGCACTTGGCTCTTAGCCTTGTCTGCTATGGCGTTTCAAGTGCTCATCTAAATATTTCTTAAGTGCTGTGAGGGCTGCTGCCTCTACCATACCTTCAGACATTATATTCCAGATTCCAACCCCCCTCAAATCCCCACTAAAACGCCTTCCCCTTACTTTAAATCTGTGCCCCCTGGCTAAGGGGGAAAAAGTTGATTCCTATCTATCCTATCAATGCCCCTCATAATTTTGTATATCTTATTCAGGCTCCCCCTCCCACCTCCCCACCCCCCCCCCCCCACCAGCCTTCTGTGCTGTATGAAAAATAACACTTGTCTTTTCAGACTCTTTTCATAGCTGAAATGCTCCAGCACAGGCAACATCCTGGTGAATCTCCTTTGCACCCTCTCCATTACAATCACATCCTTCCGATAGTGTGGTGACCAGAACTGTACACTGTACTCCAGCTGTGGGCAAACTTGTCTTTTATGCAGCTCCATCATAACTTCCCTGCTCTTATATTGTATGTCTCAGCTAATAAAGACACGTATCCCATAAGCCTTCTTAACCACATTATCTTGTTGTGCTTCTGCCTTCAGTGATCTAAGGACAAGTATACCAAGGTCCCTCTGACCCTCTGTACTTCCTAGGGTCCTGCTACCCATTGTATATTAACTTGCCTTGTTAGTCCTCCCAAAAAGCATCACTTCACACTTCTCAGGATTAAATTCCATTTGCCACTGCTCTGCCCATTTTACCAGCCCATCTATATCATCCTGTAAGCTCAAGCTTTCCTCCTCACTATTTACGACACCATTTGTGTCATCTGCGAACTTACTGATCATACCTCCTATATCCACATCTAAGTTATTATTGTACACGACAAGCAGCAAGGGTCCCAGCACCGATTCCTACCTTGCAGCACTGGACGCAGTCTTCCACTCGCAGGAACAACCCTCGACTATCATCCTCTGCCTCCTTCCACGAAGCCAACTTTGGATCCAATTTGCCAAATTGCCCTGGATCACTTTGGTTCTGACCTTCTTACCCAATCTTCCATGTGGGACTTTATCAAAAGCCTTACTGAAGTACAGGGAGACAACATCAACTGCTTTACCCTCACCTAAACATCTAATCACCTCCTCTAAAAATTCAATCATGTATGTTAGGCACGAAATCCCCCTGACCAAATCATGCGAGCTATCCTTGATTACTCGTTGCCTATCCAAGTGGAGATTAATTCTGTCCCTCAGATTTTTTTCCCATAGTTTCCCAACCACTGATGTGAGACTCACTGGCCTAATAATGGTCTCACATTCGCTATCCTCCAGTCCTCTGGTGGCAATAGAGGACTTGCAAATTTGTTTCAGAGCCCGTGATATCTCCACCCTTGCCTCACATAACAGCCTGGGATACATCTCATCTGGGCCTGAAGATTTATCCAATTTTAAGCCCGCTGAAACAGAAAATACTTCCTCCATTTCAATGGTAATTTGTTCAAGTATATCTCCCCCACCAAGCGCCGCCCCCCAAGACCCCCGATCTCTTCACCTACATCGTCCTTCTCCATAGTGAACACAGAGGAAAAGTAACCATCTAAAATCCCACCTATGTCTCCAGCTCCACACACAGATTGCCACTCTGATCCCTAATGGGCCCTACTCTTTCCCTGGTTATCCTCTTGCCCTTAATATACTTATAAAAGGCCTTGGGATTTTCCTTTATCTTGCCCGCCAGTGTTGTTTTTGCCCACTCTTCGCACTTCTTATTACTTCTATAAGTACCCCCTACACTCTCTAAACTTCTCTCGGGCCTCCGCTTTTTGCAGGCTTGGAATCTGCCATAAGCCTCCTTTTTCTTCCTTATCCAACCTTCTATCTCTCTTGGCACCCAGGGTTCCCTCGGCTAGTTGGTCCTACCCTTCATCTTTATTGGAACATGTGGGTCCTGAGCTATCACTATTTCCTTTTTGAATGACTCCCATTCGTCTGATGTAAACTTTCTTACAAGTAGCTGTTCCAAGTGTACTTCTGCCAGATACTGTTTTATCATATTGAAATCAGCCTTCCCCCAATTCAGGAATTTTAATTTCTGTCCCTCTTTGTCTTTTTTCATAAATAACTTAAATCGTGCAGAGTTATGGTCATGATCCCAGAAATGCTCCCCCACTGACACTTGTACCACTTGTCCGGCTTCATTCCCTCGGATTAGGTCCAGTTCCGCCCCTTCTCTTGTCGGCATTTCTACGTGTTGACTCCAAAAGCTCTCCTGTATGCAATTTACGAATTCTGCCCCCTTTAATCTTTTTGCATTATGACTATCCCAGTTGATATTGAGGAAGTTGAAATCCTCTACTATTATTGCCCCATTCTTTGTAAACCTCTCTGTGATTTGCCTGCACATCTGCTCCCCGATCTCTCCCTGACTGTTTGGAAGCCTGTAGTGCACTCCCAGCCAAGTGATTGCCCTATTTTTGTTTTGAACTTCTATCCATTTGGCCTCATTTGAGCAACATTCCAAGATATCATCCCTCCTTACAGCAGTGATTGACTACTTGATCAACAGTGCAACACCACCTCCTCATTAACACCCTCGCCGGTCACGCCTGAAGGTTCTATACCCGTAATATTGAGCTGCCCTTCCCTCCACCATCTTGCTGTGATAGCAATAATAACAAATTCCCATTTGTAAAACGACGCCCTCAATTCATTTCCCTTGCTAGTAAGACTCCTTGCGTTAGAACAGATGCAATACAGCCTTTCATTGTTCACTTTTGCCTTAACCTGTCTATCTCTGATCTGCCTTCCAGATTGTCTCAGCTTCCCTTGCATATTTCACTGTGCATCACCCCTACTGCACCTCCACTCTGTATCCCACCCCACTCCCCCCCGACCCGCCCACACCACAAGTTTCGGATTTTCCTGGAGAACAGCGACAGAGACAGTTCAGTCACCGGGTGCCGATCTGCAGCAATGATTGGCCGAGATGGGTATTGTCAGCAGGCAGGGTTCGAAGCTTGTAAGCTGGATCAGGTTGAGAGAGAAGCAGAATGAAAGAGAGACAGAAAGAGGGAGAGAGAGAGAGAGATCCCACATGGGCCTTACCTAGCTGGTGTCTAGTTGCTTGTTTGGTTTCTACAGTGAGAAAAAAGTCACTTAAACAAGCACATCATGCGGCCTCATTGCCCATTGCCCACTCATTCAACATTATGTCTTAGTGTGTATTCCCTCTTGCAACTCAATTCCAAAGGGATTGACTTTAATGTCTTGTTAATGGGGAATGGATAATTAATTCACTCCATATTCCCAGGGCATTGTTTCTGGAGGGACTGGTCAGACAATTCGTCTCCACCTGATGCAATGGAGTTGTGATGCTAATTGCAGTGGCAATTTTGCCTGCTAGCAGTCACTTTTTATCAGTTCCATTTAAAAAAATTTTTTCCAGCTGGTGGAATAAAAAAAATCATAATTTTGCACAGTAGTGCTTGTGAAAACATACACACACACATAAGCATTCACTCACATACACACAGTCATCCATACGCAAACATGCACTCATATACACATAGTCACTCACACAAAAACATACACTCACATACACATAGTCACTCACACAAAAACATAGCCTCACATACACACACATACACACACTCCGTCACACAGAAACATACACTGACACACAAACATAAACTATCTCTCACACACATATTCACAATCTATACACTCACAAACATACACTCACACACAAACATACACTCCCTATTACACACACATTCACAATCTGTACACACACTCTCGGAGACACGCACTCACACACACATTCACACTCATATATGTACACTTTCAGACAGGCTCTCATGCTCAAACCCGTGCTCTCTTTCTCTCTTGCTCTCACACACACGCATGCACACACTCGCAATCTCACAAACGCACACTAACAAACCAGTATCCATTTACCCCGTTGTGTAGTGGAACCATTTCCCGTATGTGGAGGAGAATTGAAGGTTAGAAGCGGGTAGATGAAGATGTTGGTGTTATTGTGATAATCCTGGATGGCAGGCACATCTACCGTGAGTCTGCAAATACATCCAAAAATGAATGAAAATCATTCAATATACAGAATAACCGGAGCCAACCTGCTCTGTTTAGTGTGATGAATACTTATATATATAGAAACACCAGGAAGCCTTTCAGCCTCTTGAGCCTGTTCTGCTATTCAGTGCAATCAGAACTGTCTGGTATCCGAACACAGTTCCCCATACCAGTTAGTTCCCTTGGCGATCAAAAATCCATCCAGCTCAGATTTAAAATGATTAATTGAACACCAGCATTCATTGCATTTTTCTGGAAGACAGTTCCACAAACCTGCCATCCTGTGTGCAAAGAACAGTTTCTTAAATTCACTCCTGATTGACGGGTCTGTCCCATTGGCCTTGAATCCACCACCAGCAGGAAAATGTTTCCCTCCATCAACCATACCCAGTTCTCTTCATAATCCGCATAATCTTCTATCATATCCAGGCCGACACAATCCTTACCTCTGTAACATCGTCCAGGCACGAGAACCATCCCTATCTTTGTAACTCCTCCAGACCCTTCAACCCTTCTTATTACCATAACGACCGGCATACTCTACTACCTTCAGTTTATCTGCAACTTCCTCCAACCCCTATATCCCTCACTATCACTGAAACCTCCTACACCACGTAAGCCCTCCTTTTCTATGTATCCTCCCACAGCACTACAACCCTCCCTACTTCTGTAAGATCCTCCGGGCCCTCCACCCATCCCTATATGTGTAACATGCTCCAGTCCCTACAAAGCTCCCTGTGGTTGTAACTTCCATCAGCCTCTAGAATAATTCCATGCTCTGCAAACTCTTCCAGCCACGACAATCCGCCATTCACCACAATCTCCTCCAGCCCCTATCACGTTTCTTACTTCTGTAACATCCGCGAGCAACTACTACCCTCCCTATCTATGCAACCTATTAAAGAGTCTATAACGCATTTTATCACTATAAACTCCTCAAGTCCCTTCAACACTCCCTATCTCTGTAACATCTTCCAGCTCCTGTAATCCTTCCTGCCTTGGGAACCTCCTTAGCCTGTACAACCATCCGTATCGCTATAACGTTCCACGGCCACTGCAACCCTTCCTTTCCCTGCAATCTTTCCCAGCACCACAAGCCTCCACATCTCTGTAGCCTCTGACAGTCTCTTCAATTCTCGCTGATTGTGGAACCTCCTCTGGCCACTACTACCTTTGTTGTCTCTCTAACTTCCTCCAGCCCCTACACCTCTCCCTATTCCTGCAAACTCCTCCAGCGCGAAAAAAACTCCCTTTCTCTGTATGTACCTCCAGGTCCGACACCCCTCCCTGCCTCTATAAACTCATCTCGTTCTATCAGAATTCCCTTTCTGTGTAAACTTCAGAAGTGATACAAGTCTCTCAATCACTGTAATATCTCCAGACCCTGCAATCCTTCCTGTGCTGTAACCTTCCTCAGACCCTACAACCCTGTATAACCTTGACAGCACTTTCTACCCCCGCGACCTCTGCCACCTAGATGGACAAGGGCAGCAAATGCCTGGGAAAGTCACCAACTGCAAGTTCCCCTCCAAGTCACACACCATCCTGACTTGGAACTATATTGCCGTTCCTTCACTGCTGCATAGTCAAAATCTTGGAACTCCCTTCCTAACACCACTGTGGGTGTACCTACCCCACATGGACTGCAGCAGTTCAAGAATCGCAATTCGTGATGGGCAATAAATGCTGGCCTAGCCAGCGATGCGCGCATACCATGAATGAATAAGAAATAATCACTCCTCCAGTCTCTGAAATCCTCTCTATCTCTGCAATATTGTCCAGAACTACAACGCTCCAGATCTCTGTTCCGTCCGATATCCCCTTCAATTCCCACTCGCTGTGCAGCCTTTTTCCAGTACTACAATGCTCCCTATGATTGTAACCTCCTCCGACCACTACAACCCTTCCTTTTTTCTGTAACGTCCACCATTCCTTACACCACTCCCTATTTATGTAAACTCCTTCAGTTCAAAAAACATCCCTGCCTTTGTAAACTCCTCCAGCTCCTACACCCCTCCCTAGCTCTTGAAACTTCTCTGGTCCTTTCAAAATTCCCACTTTATTTAAACTCCTCAAGCGCTCTCCACCTACACCCTCCATATTTATATTACATCTTCTAGTCTCTGCAACACTCCATTTTCCTGTGCACTCCTATTGCCGCTTCAATTCTCACTCTCTGTGGCCCTACAAACATCTCTATGACTGCCAGCTCCTGTGACCACTGCAACGCACCCTGTCTCTGTAACATCCTCCATCCGCCACCAACGCTCCCTATCTCTATAACGTTCGTCAGACACTACAACCTTCCCTACCTCTCGAACCTCCTCCAGCCAGGACAACCCTCCCCATTCTGGCAACCTCCTCCAGCCCATTCAACACCACATATCCCTCTAACCTCATCCAATGTAAACACTATTTACTATCTCCATAACATTCTCCATCCTGTACATCCCTCCATAAGCCTGTAACCACTTCCATCCCCTACGACACTCCATTTCTCTGTAACATCCTCCAGCCACTTCAACACTCCAACTCTCTGTAACCTCCTCCAGTCCAACACCCTTCCGTTTCTATGTAAAAAGGCTGCAGTATATGCAATCTTCCCTATCTATTTAAAATCCTCCAGCTCTTTCGAACTTCCCTATCTCTATAATCCTCTCCAGACTCTCACATACTCCCTATCATAGTATACTCCTCCAGCTTCTACAATCCTCTAATGCTCTGTAACGTCTCCCAGACCCTACCACCTTCCCTATCTCTGTAACCGCCTCCAACCCCTACAGCACTCCTTATAACTGTAACATTCTACTGCCCACAAACATCCCTAACTCTGCAAACGCTTCCAGCCTTTACAATACTCCCTATCACGGTAAACTCCTCCAGCTTTTACAACCCTCCCTATCTCTGTAACCTCCTCCACCCTCGACAGCACTCGCTTTCCGTGTCATCTCTTACTGGATGACAGACCTCCATATCTCTGTTACCACCTCCAACCCCTACACGTCTCCTTACGTTTGCAACCTCCTTCAGCGCCTACAAACATCCCTATCCCTGTAAACCCCTGCAGTCTCTCCCATACTCCCTGACACTGTATACTCATATGGCTCCAACAACCCGTCCTACCTCTGTAACGTCTTTCAATTCCTACAACACACCTGTCTTAGTAACATCATCCAACCGTTACAAGCCTCTCTAACTCTCTACCCTCCTCCAGCGACTACATACTTCTCTATCGCTGTAACCTCCTTCAGCATTACAACCCACGCTATTGCCTTTCGCCTCCCCCAGCCCCTAAAACACTCCCTATCTCTGTAGCATCCTCCAGCCCCTGGATTTTCCATGTTTCTTAAAACCCCTCCAGCCTTTGCAACCCTTCCTGTCTCTGCGAACTCCTCCATTTGCGACCGGTAGCACAGAAATGGCATGCATTGAGTTCCTTCAGTCAGATATTCAGGAACTCGGGAGGGAGATAAAGAGCTACATACTACGCGCTAGCGAGGGTAGAACTAGGAAGATAGAGAGGATCAGTGTATGCCTTGAAGCATGGCGGTGGAGGTAGGGCTTCAGATTCTTCGGGCATTGGACCAGATCTGGGCAGGAGGCACCTATTCAAAAGAGACAGGTTGTGGATCAGCAGGACAAGGTACAATGTCCTCATGGGGAGATTCACCGGTATGCTTGTGGAGTCTATAAACTAAATTGGCAAGGGGATTGGCACCAGCATATAAAAGTAGAAAATCCGAATAAGGTGCATACTGTGAGAGTGTTAAACAGTACCTAAGAATGGAATAGTTCCGTATCCGATGGGCATAGATTGACAGAGACTACGAGGAATGTAAAGACTGGATTACAATGTATGAGTGTGTATGCAAAGTGTGCTGAATAAGGTTGGTGAGCTACAAGCACAAATGGTAGTAAGGGAGTAAGATGTAATGGCAATAACGGAAACGTGGCTTAAACATAGTGAGGCCTGATTGCATAACGTGCAATGATGTACAGATTGGGAAGGAGAAAAAAAAAGAGGTGGAGTGACAGTACTGATTAGGGAAGACATTGCAGTGTTGAAAGGGGAGGGTGTCCTTGAAGGGGAAAGGACATAACTTATTTGTTTCGAGTTGAGGTACAAAACGGGTAAGTAGGGTGATGAATTTCTGAAATGTGTCCACGGAAAATTCCTTGATCAGTATGTTCTCAGTCCAACTAGAAATGTGGCAGCGCTGGATCTGGTGCTTTATCATGTTTTATGTTCAATTTAATTTGGCCTTTTTCATGAAATGTTTTCTCAGCAGCAAGTTATCGCGCTGGATATAACATATATAAAGTGGCTTGCTCTAGATATTTTGCATGGAATCACCACCCTTTAATGTGTTGTCATCTCCGACCCTGAAGCAAGTAGAACTTTCATCCTCTCTGACCGTACTTCAGTCCTTACTACCTAACAAATCTAAACAGCATTTCAACCAATCTGCTCCACATACTGCAGATGTATAACAACTCTCCAACATGGTGCAATGAAATTAATCATCAACTAGTACACATATAACCGGAGTGAAATTTCTTCCGACCAGTACAATTCCCTCAACCTGATCACTATCATTATCTTCCACTTCTTTGTCAAGTAACGCCTCGAAATCGGTGTTGTTCCATTTTGGACAGTTTACTACATAATGATATTTTGAATCACATCTGAAACAGCAGCTCCAAATTCGGTGGGCATTCCTGGGGTTCATTCGTGCATTGTTGTTACTCTATTCTTATTGTCTGTCAGATCTGCCAAAAATATATGCGTCCTCATGACCTTTGTCTGTGATTCCTCTACTGTAGTGGCACCAGCGCCCCGTATCTGAACAATTTCGAAATGCAGCAACCATTCAGTTTTCCATCCTCTGTGACACCACCGAATTTCCCACTTTTACCATGAATGCTGATGGAAATGACTGTTTTCTCAGGATTTTGTTTAAGCATCAGACATCTGATCCAAACTTGTGTCTCTGTCTGAGAATCTCACTCCAGTTAACACGAGGAGCCTAAACCATGTGTGACAATTTAGCACAACCAAACAGTTTAAAAACATGCACTGAACAAGGAATGTCCAATTTGAATTTATGCGCTCTGTTATATTGTGCATTACATTATACAATACCTTCTCTATGATATGCCCATCTATATTTCTCTACTTAACACAATCTGACCATGGCTGGAATGTGTTTAATAGATCAGCTTTCTTATAAATTGTGTCCATCAAGCTTAATAGACGTTTGAAACCTGCCTCAGTGTGCAAATGGCCAGGATCCAGCTCACAAAATACTTTGCACCCTATCTTGCATTTGCTGGATTGACAGAGGCAAGGCTTTCTTTTGTTTTCTCTCTGTGTCCACATATCTAAGTCATTTTTCCATTGGTCATAAGGTTCATATTCAGAGAGTATCAGTAGGAATCATATCCTGACACTTTACGCTTGGATTCAGACATTCGTCTCGGAAGTAATCCAGATTACAAACATATAGCTGAAGACAATTCACTTTCCAATCTTCAGCTTTAAGCAACCATCCTCTGCTGCTACGTCAAATGGATCCAGGACAAACAGTGAAGAATGAAGCTCGTTGCAGATTCTTTCCTGCCTGCTCCGTTTATTCAAAGAATACCGCATTACATAGCTTTGCCTTCTGTTCAGCAACCGCACTTTGTCCAGCAGGTTCACTTTATATTCAATTCCGATCCTTAATTAAACAAAGCCCTTCAACTATTTACCTTTAACATAATTAACCATTTACCTTTAATATCATTAACTATTAAAGTCTGGCTGTACAGATTCCTTATCCAGCTGCCCTCCCTCTATAGATCTAGTATTGTGAGTCCAGAACTGTTCACTTTCCTTATCCAGACTCCCTCCTTCCCTCTACATATCGAGTTGCGGGAGGCCAGAGCTGAGCACTCCATTTCCAGCCTTCATCCCTCTATATAGCTAATATTACGAGTCCAAAAGTGTGCACTTGCCTTATCCAGGCTCCCTCCCTCCCTCTATATATCTAGCAGTGGAATGCCAGTGCTACACATGCTCCATATCCAGGTTCCTTCCTTCCCTCTATCTATCTAGTTACTGGAACCCAGAGCTGTACACATCCCTTATCCGCCTCCCTCCATCCCTCTATATATATTTAGTATCTGGTTCTGGAGCTCCAAACACTACTTATCCAGCCCCATTCCATCTATATATCAGGTATCTGGAGCCCAGAGCTAAATACACTCCTGATCCAGCCTCCTTATCTCCCTCTCTATGTCTATTATCAGGATCCCAGAGTTGCGCACAATCTTTATAATGTCTCCCTCATTATCCATTCCTCCCATCCCTCTCTCTATACATCTAGTATCTGCAGGCCAGACCTGTGCACACTCCTTATCCAGCCTCTCTAGATGCCGTTATGTATCTTATCGCTGGAGCCCAGAGATGCACATACTCCTTCTCAAGACTGCCTCCCTCCATCCATATATCTAGTATCTGGAGCTCAGAGCTGTGCACATTCCTTATGCAGCCTCCCCTACTCCCTCTAATTATGAAGAATCTGAAGCCCGGAGTTCTACAACCGCCTTATCCAGCATCCATTCCTCTCTATACCTAGTATCCAGAGAGCAGAGCTGTGCGCACACCTTATGCAGCATCCCCCTCCCTCTATATATGCAGTATGTAGTGTTCAGTGTTCACACTCCTTAACCAGCCTCCCTCCCTCCCTCTCTGTATCTACTATCTGGAGCCAAGAGCTGTGCACATTTGTTAACTTTCCTCACTCCTCCCCTCTATCTCCCTCTCTATATATAGGAAATAGAGCCCAGAGCTGTGCACACTCCTTATCCAGCCTCATTCACTCCTTCTCTCTATATATCTAGTAAGTGGAGACCAGAACGTTCCACATCCTTTATCAATCTCCTTTCCTCCTTCTATTTGTCTAGTTTCTGGATCACAGAGCTGTGCACACTTTTTATCCAGTCATTCTCCCTCTCTCTATATAGCTAGTATCTGAAATCCAGAGCTGGACATACACCTTATCCAGCCTCCTGCTGCAACAACAGTCCGGACCTCAGTTCTTGCCCTATCTCAACCCCCCTGGCCTAGCTTCCTTTCCTCGCAAACACCACTCCCCTACACATCTGTTGACTGTCCAAAACCTACAAGCTGATTTAAACCATGCGTTTTGAACCTCACTTACCGCTCCATAATGACATGTTCAATCCATATACTGCCCACCTTCCATCTCGGCGCCCCTAATGGAGAAAACTTCCCAGCAAGATCTACCAGCAGACATCCTTTGGATCAAGGAATAGGGAAAAGGAGAAGTCAATAACAAGTTGCTTGTGATAAACCCCCTCTGTCGAATAGCAGTCTTTGAGCAACTATAGGGAGAGTGGTCCTTGCTAAACAGGTTCAGGACAAGCCAGGACCTCTGTGCACCCAACCTTCATTGCTGGGGCCTCAGTGTAAACCCGTTATGAATTTGCGGAAGGACCCAAACAATGTTGCACATTACCAAGGAGTGTCCCCTCTAGAGACTAAGTGGCAGTTTAATCACCTTATCAGCAAATGAGGAGGCTATCGCTTGGCTCCAGGTATCTGCAGTCACTAAGTAAGTGCAAGATAGAGTTTCCCAGCCTCTCTTTCTCTCTATATATATTGTATCTGGACTGCAGAGCTGTGCACACTAATTATCCAGCCTTCCTCCCTCCCTCTACATATATCGTACCTGGAGCCCAGACCTGCACACACGCTTTTCTCTGTCCACTCTAATTCGCGAGTGTCGTGGGGCGGGGCCGGCCGACGTCTGGACACGTCCCTGTTTATTGTATCGTCACCTTGCGAGGCAGATTCCGCTCCCACTCCCTGTCACCATGGGTACCGGCCCTACCCCTGCCCTGTCTCCAAAGTGACAAGCCCCGTTCTCCATTCCAGCATGATAGCGACAAGTTCCGCTCCCACCTTGTCATCATAGTGACAGGCCCCGCCTGCAGGCTGCTGGAAATAGTCAGTGATTAATTTCCTTTCATCATTTAATAATTTAATTTAATAATTGAAGTCAAGGTATATTTAAGCACATTCTTCAACTGCTCTCTGAACTGATTTTGTTTCACAGCATAAATAGTATTTATGCAGCAAACTCAGGAACTGCAACATGAAGGCCAGTTCCAGCACAAAATATGGTAGAATTACAGGCACAGACCCCAAATCCCACATTCGCTGCCATATTGAATACAGCATAAAGACTGCCCACAACAGTATGAAGTTGGCTGAGAAAACTAAAAGTAATATGATGGATATACTTCGGCTCTCCATCTCTGGGTCTCTGCGATTCACCCCACTTTGGTGAATCCGGAGTCTCCTGCGTAATCTGCTGCTCATTAAAATGTGTCTGACGGTTAGAGAGAGCATTGAGCAGCAGAATCACTACAAATGAGACCCCGGGGTTAGAATGTGATGGGAGGACCCAATTGTTACCCAGACCAGAGATTCCTGAACATCCGCTGTGACAATGCAAAACGAGGGAGCGTTCATCAGTGAATACCTACCTGTTAATATAAAATACCACAAAATATTCTTTAAGCAGCTCAGCGCAGTCACTGTTGCCAGAACCACAGCTGCCGTTTTCTCACTGCAATATTTGGTTTTCAGCTTCTGGCAACAAATGACCACACATCGATCAAAGGTGAAAATGACGGTGAACCAGACAGAACAGTCTGTGGTTGTGTAAAGCAGGATGGCGTGGATATTACATATCTGGATGGACCGCAGGAAAATAAACTGTTCTCGATAAACCACGGGAATCTGCCTCAATATCAGGTCGAGGCTAACAACCAGTAAACCTGCCACTACCATCGCCACGAAGTAGCGAGTGGCACATTTGGAGAGACCACACTTTCCCCGAGACAGGATCCCAATCGTCAGCAAGTTAACTGTGAGGAAGGGAAATGAACAGACAAATTATACATCAACTGGGAGCAAAGTTAAACATTTGATTCAGGATTTATGAATATTTACAAATATATAATGTATCCAGATCTGTATTGAAATGCTTGGACCTGAACGAACAAACAGGAAGGTCTGTGATACGCTGGAAGGCCGGAGTAATTAAACAAATTAAGGATGATGCTGAAATTGTTGAACTTAATGTTGATAATAATTCTGCCCTTCACTCCTTTCCATGTCTGGCTAAAAAAATAAACTGTTCCATCTCTAAGCACTCCCTGTTCTGACGAAGGGTAATCGACTTGAAATGTTAACTATGCTTCTCATCCCACAGATGTTGCCAGACCTGCTGAGTATTTCCAGTGCTTTCTGTTAAAATTCATATTTATTGCATCTGCAGTATTTTGATCTTGGAGAGAAAGGTATTTGTTGGACTGACTGTGAGATTCCCTCATCTGTATCACGCAGCAAGGAAATAAATTATTTCAAAACATATGATTGGAAATGAGTCCACTGTAAAAATCAACGAGAAAAATAATTCTAATCTTTACTAGGTTAACTACTGACAAGGGCAATTATCAGGGAAACTATAGATCAGGTTGGGAGTAAAATCAACAGTTTTTGAGGAGTTCAGGCTGACATTTGTTCATTTGTTATGACATTCAGCACGGATCTATTCATTGTATCTTTGGCAGACTTTCTGCTGGAGATATGGAATAAGTTAAATAATCATGATTGGATTTACAAATGCAGCATTAAAGTGGAATTTCAGTTGAAAACAGAGGGGGACTGAGATGTAAATAAAATCAGAGAATTACATTAAACATGCGCAATAAAAGGTTAATAATAAATTAGCACCCAGTACATATTGATGAGGACAGTTCAGGAGTACTTTTATCAACATTGTGGTGAAAGGCTAATTTCAGAATGGAGTGAGGTAGGCAGTGGTGTTCCTCAGGGTTCCATACTAGGACCACTACTGTTTCTTGCATACTAGAAGAGAGCTGGAAAATATTTTCAGTGACATTACTATATTTATTGTATCAGTATATCTTTAAATCGACATCCCCTTCAACCTTCCAATGCTATCCCTCTCATACCATACCCAGCCTATTCGTTTAATCCCTTTCATATCAGTCCCAACGCATACCCATCATACCCCTTCTCCCGAAAAATCCCCATCTCCCATTCCATCCCTTCCATGCCCACACATTTCCTCTTGCCTTGCTGTTCTTACTACATTCAAAGCCCTCCCAAACAAACAGCCCTCCGATCTACCCTATTTACCAACTGTGCCATCATGTCATCACCCGTTGCCCTCTTTTGGCAACAGAAGTTGGTGGGATGCCGCAGAGCAGTAACTGATGATCAAGAGCAGTGAGAGCTGGAGCCCAGTAATTGAAGTGTTGCAGCAGCAAGAACCAGAGACCAGTAAAAGAGGCCATGGGAACGAGAGCTACGATCCACCAACTAAGGCTGGGAGCAGTTAGAGGTGGAGTCCAGTAATTGAGGCCAGTGAGCAGCAACAGCCAGAGCCTAGTAATCAATAGCAGGGAGCAGTGAGAGCTGGAGTCCAATAACGAAGACAAGGGATCAACAAGGGCTGTGGACCAATAAACAAGACGGGGAGCAGTGGGGACCAGATACCAGTAACATATCCTAAGGACAGCAAGTGCCGGAGCCCAGTAACCAAGGCTGGTGAGGTGGAGCCCTGTAACCAACAACGGGGAAGACTACGAGCCAGAGCCAAGTAACTTAGGCCGGGGATCAGCGTGACTGGGAGCCCAGTAACCGAGGTCAGCACGCTACTAGAGCCAGAGCCATGTAAACGAGTCCAGGGGGCGGTGAGAGCCAGAGTACACTCACGGAAACCAGGGAGAAGCGTTATCTGGAGCCCAGTAACCTACAGTGGAATGTTGCGAGAGCCAGAACCCAGTAACAGAGGTCTGGAGGTGGCAAGAGATGGAGCCCAGTAACCAAATGTGGTGAACAGTGAGAGCCAGGGCCCTGTGAGAAACACTGGGTGACAGTAAGAGCTGGAGCCCAGTAATCTAGATCAGGGAGCATAAAGGGCAGGGGTCCAGTAGCCAAGGCCAGGGCGCTGTGAGAGCTGGAACCCCTAGCTGAGGACGGAAGCAATGAGTGCAAGGGTCGGGTAATCAAAGACAGTGAGTGGAAAGAGCTGGAGTGCAGTAATCAAGGATGGTGAACAGTCAGCAGTCAGAACCAGAGCCAAGCAAAGGAGGCCGTGGTGCTATGTGAGTGGCTGGCCAGTACTCAAATCCGGGACAGCGAGACTCAGAGCCCGGTATCCGAGGCATCAAAGCATTCAGATCTCCAGGCTGGTAAACAAGGTTGGAGAACAGTGAGAAGCAGAGCCCACTAATGGAGTCCGGGGAGCAGTGAGAACGAGAGAGCAGTATCTGATGCAGGGGAGCAACGAGAGCCGAAGGCCAGAAATGAGGCTGGATACCGTGGGAGCAAAAGCCTAGAAACTGAGGCAGAGGAGCAGTGAGAGGCGGAGCCCATAAACTGAGGCAGGGGAGCAACGACAGGTGGAGTCCATTTGCAAAAGGCAAGGGAGTAATGAGAAGTGCAGCCCAGAAACTGAGGCAGGGGAGTAATGAGAGGTGGAGTCCCATAAGTGAGACAGGGGAACAGTGAGAGGTGGAGCTCAGTAACTGTGGCAGGGGAGCAATGAGAGGTGGAGCCCCATAACTGAGGAAAGGGAGCAGTGAGAGGTGGAGCCGAGTAACTGAGGCAGGGGAGCAATGAGAACTGAAGCACCGTAACTGAGGCAAGGGAGCAATGAGAGGTGGAGCCCAGAAACTGAGACAGGGGAACAGTGAGAGGTGGAGCGCAGTAACTGAGGTAGGGGAGCAATGAGAGGTGGAACCCAGAAACTGAGGCAGTGGAGTAATGAGGGCTGGAGCCAATAACTGAGGCAATGAAGCAGTGTGAGCTAGTGCCCAGAAACTGAGGCAAGGGAGCAATGAGAGGTGGAGATCAGTATTTGAAGGAAGGGAATAATGAGAAGTGGAGCCCAGAACCTAATGCAGGGGAGCAATGAGAGGTGGAGCCCAGTATTTGAGGGAAGGGAGTAATGAGAAGTGGAGCCCAGAACCTGATGCAGGGGAGCAATGAGAGGTGGAGCACATTAACTGATGGAGGGAGTAATGAGAAGTGGAGCCCAGTAACTGAGGCAAGGGAGCAGTGAGAGGTGGAGCCCAGTAACTGTGGCAGGGGAGCAATGAGAGCTGGAGCCCCGTAACTGAGGCAAGGGAGCAGTGTGAGTTGGAGCCCAGTAACTGTGGCAGGGGAGCAATGAGAGCTGGAGCCCCGTAACTGAGGCAAGGGAGCAGTGTGAGTTGGAGCCCAGTAACTGAGGCAAGGGAGCAATGACAGGTGGAGCCCAGTAACTGTGGCAGGGGAGCAATGAGAGCTGGAGCCCCGTAACTGAGGCAAGGGAGCAGTGCGAGTTGGAGCCCAGTAACTGAGGCAAGGGAGCAGTGAGAGGTGGAGACCAGTAACTGTGGCAGGGGAGCAATAAGAGATGAAGCCCCATAACTGAGGCAAGGGAGCAATGAGTGGTGGAACCCCGTCACTGAGGCAAGGGGGCAGTTCGAGGTGGAGCGCAGAAACTGAGACAGGGGAACAGCGAGAGGTGGAGCCAAGTAACTGAGGCAAGGGAGGCAATGAGAGCTGGAGCTCCGTAACTGAGGCAAGGGAGCAGTGCGAGGTGGAGCCCAGAAACTGAGACAGGGGAGCAATGAGAAGTGGAACCTAGAAACTGAGGTAGTGGAGTAATGACAGCTGGAGCCAATAACTGAGGCAATGAGGCAGTGTGAGCTGGAGCCCAGAAACTGAGACAGGGGTGCAATGAGAGGTGGCGCCCAGTAACTGAGGCAGGGGAGCAATGAGAGTTGGAGCCCAGAAACCGAGACAGGGTAGCAATGAGAGATGGAGCCAATAACTGAGGCAGGGGAACAGTGTGAGTTGGAGCCCAGAAACTGAGGCAGGGGAGCAATGAGAGCTGGAGCCAATAACTGTGGCAAGGAAGCTGTGTGAGATGGAGCCCAGAAACTGAGACAGGGGAGCAATGAGAGATAGAGCCCAGAAAGCGAGGCAGGGGAGCAATGGGAAGACGAGCCCAGAAACTGAGGCAGGAGGTCCAGAGCCCTGTAACAGAGGCTGGGGAGAAGCGAGAGCTGGAGCCCAGTATCTGACGCAAGGGAACAGTGAGATCCAGAGCCCAGTGTCTAAGGCAGGGGAACACTGAGAGCTGGAGCCCAGTAACTGACGCAAGGGAACAGTGAGATCCAGAGCCCAGTGACTAAGGCATGGGTGCAGTGACAGCCGGATACAAATAGCTGAGTCAGAGGATTAACGGGAGCCAGTGACTGGTGACCGAGTCAGGGGATCAATGGGTGCCAATATCCAGTAACCGAGTCTGGGAAGCAGCAAAAACCAAAGATTTGGTTTGACAGAGAACAGTCAGCGCTGGAGCTCAGTAACCAAGGCCAGGAACAGCAAATGCCATAGCACAGTAAGCGAGGTTGTGGAGCAATGAAAGATGGAGCCCGGTAACAGAGGCCAGGAAGCAACGAGAGCTTTATCCAAGTTACTGAGACGAGGCAACAGTGACAGCCGGTCTCAGTAATTGAGCATGGAGAGGGGTGAGAGGCAGAACACCGTAATCGAGTCTGGGGAGCAACGAGAGCTGGAGGCCAGTCACCAAAGGATGTCAGACCCTCGATCACTTCCTCTCTCATTATGCTCATTGTATCTAAAATTTCACAATCCTCTTTAAACAAAATGTGGTCATCATGTCTCTCCTTTATGAAGACAGAGACAAAGTACTCATTATGAACTCTGCCCTCATCCTTTGCATCCAAAATAAGTTACCTTGCACATCTCTGATAGGCCCTGCCCTTTCCATAGTTATCCTCGTTCTCTTCATGCACAGATAAGGCATGGGAGCAGTGAGAGGTGGAGCCCAGTAACTGAGTTCGGGGATTGCTAAGAGCCAGACCCCACTAACTTAGACCAGCAATGAGTGAGAGCTGGATCCCTATAAACGAAGCTGGAGAGCAGCGTGAGACAGAGACAAGTAACTGATGCTGATGAGCGCTGAGAGCAGAAGCCCGGTAACCATGGCTGGGGAGCCCTGTAACTGAGGTTACAGAACAGTTAAAACCAGCGGCCGGCAACAGGGGCCACAGAGCAGTGAGAGCGGAAGCCAAGTAACCAAGGCTGGAGAGCAATGAGAGCTCGCGCACGATGACAGAGACAAAGGAGCAACAAGAGCCATCGCTCAGTAACTGAAGCTGGGCATTAGTGAGGGCAGGACCCTAGTAAGCAAGGTCATGGAGCAATGAAAGGATTTCAGTAACCAGAGGCAAAGAGCAGCGTGAGCCATACCCAGTAACTAAATCCAGGCAGAGTGGACTTGATACAGCTGCTAAAGGGAAATACTGACAAACCAGTGGGAGGTATTCAAAAGCGAGATGCCACAGGCACAGTTTAGACATGTTCCCACAATGAAATGGCGTAGTACTGCCAAATCTAAGGTTCCCTGCTGATCTGGTAGCCTACAGAGTAAAATAAAGCAGGGTTGAATGGTCTCCTTCTATGCCATCGTTTTGCTATGGTTCTATAGTTCATTTTTGAAAGATTGCGGACATATTAACCTTTGGGGTTCTCAAAAGGATTCTTGTAAAGGCCACTTAACTTTGAAAAACAGTCCACGGAAATGTTTTTTTAAAAGGGCACTTAGACGTCTTAGAAGGAAACAAGCCTTGTTAGGAAACCACCTGATTTCCAGCTCAATAAACAACAGAGAACTTTGAACACCTGGAGAAGTTGTTTACAAAGAACTGAGAGGTCAAGATTAATGGCGGTCAAAAAGTTGACATGGTCAATCCTGTTGTCGGCTTCGCTTTTGAATTGTTTTGTGATGGATTTGTACTGTATGAAAAAGGAGAGAACTTTCAAGGAGAGAAGAAAATTCCCAAGGAAGGAGAGGAGACCAAAACCCAGCCCAGCTTCCCACCACCTCTCTAAAAGAGCCTGGGAAGTCCTCTGTCTGAACTCATAGCGTCTTCTATTTTTGAAGAAAAGCCTGCTGAATTAATTCTCAATGTCACCTGAAAAGAACTGTTCTAAAAGATCCCAGTGACCCATCTATGTGTTCTATTCCAGAAGCTTTGACGCATATCTTTGGAACTTAGTCTGTGCATGCCCATTGGTTGCCTATGTTAGTCACGCTCAGCTGAACATGTATTCAGCAGCATGAGGAACCCCTCCAGTGTTATTTAAAAACAGCAGGAATCCAACTTACAGGTGAGGGGCTTTTGACTTAGTTCTGCTATTGAAAAGTTAGTGGAGGTGTTGTGAATGATGTTCTGGTGGTTGTGCTTTGAGCTGCTGCAAACATTCAGGGAGGCAAGAGGATTTAGTGACCCAACTCTGGACGAGGTATGGGGACTGCAGTTACAGTGCCTCTAGGCTTTAACATGACCAACAAATGGAGCAGAGGCTGCAGAGATGGGAAGCCCTGGAAAGATGGAGAAGGAGGGGGCTCTGCCCTAGCCAGCCCAGGTTTACAATAACAATTTTCCTACCGACAGCGAACCGAAGAGCTGTCTGTGAGTTGACTCTAATTCAATCAGGATGTGTCCACCGAGCTGTGCCACCTCTTGTAACACAAGCTGGCGCCTCAGACCAGGGTGCAGATGGAGCTACAAGTGGAGGTAAAAACACAGTTTCTTTGAACTTCTATGCATTTAGATCTTTCCGTAAAGGACAGGACGACATAGCCAACATCTCCCAGTATGTGGTCACAGTCGTTTTTTCTCTCATCAGAAATATTGTGTGTGGCTTTAGAACTGTAAAAATATCAGTGCACCTTTAAGACAGAAAGTTCCAGACACTCAGTCTGCCAGAGTGCATTCTGGTTGCCATGCAACAGCAGCAAGGGAGAGGTGACGTGATTCAGTGTTGCAATTTGACTTTTGAAATCTAGCTGGTACAGACGAGTTTGAGCAGAGAGAGAGGTCTGATGTGATTTGAACGGAAGGAGCTAGGTTATTTCTCTCTCAAAATTCTAACAACCGAAGCTCTGTTTTCACTCTCATGATTCTACCAAACAACAAGCCAAATTAATTCCCTGAGAAAATAAGAAAAGCTTTTCCTTCTCAACAAATTAACGGTATTGCTGTATTCATCACGAAAGGGACAGTTAATGCTCCAGCAGCTGAACTGCTGAATTTATTTTTTTGAAGGACTTTTTTTCCCCATTGTACCACTGTGAAGACTTCAAACCACCCTTGACTGTTTCAACATTGAACGATTCCATTCATCAGGAATGTAACTTGCAAAGACTTTATTTTTATTTTTATCAGCTGATTAAAAACTGAATTGCAGTCAGTGTTAGTATATATATCAGAATGTGGTAGATCGACCTTAAATAAGAAGTTATAATGTCTTTTGACATTGTTTTATCTTAGTCGTGTCTAAGATTTTTTTAAATAGTCAATTTGTTGTTATCTATTGATACCTGATTTGGTGCACTTTATTCAGGGGATACTGCAGTGTTCATTTTGGGGTGCTTTCTCTGATTTGTAAGGGTTGCAGTAATACTCGGCGATCTATGGAGCGACGGTCATGAATTGACAGTGTGTTGCTCCCACGACGATCTGAAACATATATTTCAATTTGGGGCTTTGTCCTGCGCGGTAATAACATATCTTAATTGGAGCTCATGCGGAATTGAATCATATTTATTTCGGTGGATCGCGTCTGGGATCAGAATCAGACTAATTTGGAGAGCTCACATTTGGAATGATATTAATTGCTCATCTCTGGGATAACATACAAATTGGGCTTTTGTGTCTGGGATCAAATCAACCGGAAACTCGATTAACACCAATTACCTAAAATAAAAGGTACCAAGTGTCTTGTACAATAAAGTACAGTCGATAACATTGCAATGGCATTAACGGTTGCAGCAGCATTTTTGGGAAAGCAGAATGTTTCCCTCAATGACTTGAAAACGTTAACTAAGAACAAACTGAAAGAATAGGCAGCAAAATTGAGCTGCAATTGAAATAAGGTGCCAGAAATGCAGAGATTACTGACATAACAGCCCCACAACTGGAATTAGAAGAACAAATAAGAAAAAGAAGACGTGAGACAGGAAGGACGTAAGTCAGAGTGTGAAGCAGTAGAATTTGCTGGACATACAATAGAAATAAGAAAACTCGAACTTCAGAGAGAAAGTGAAAGAGAAGAGAGGGAATTTTGGTTAAAAGAGATGGAATTAAGACAGAAGGGTGGTCCTGACTCCAGGGAAAACTTGTGCCAGAAAAAATATGAAGTCTGTTCAGGACACAGCGCAAAGCTGTTTAAATTTATGCAGGCTCTTCGTAAGTTTGAGTAAAGGGACGTAAAGGCATTTTCATATGATTTCAAAACATAGTCACACAGATGAATTGGCTGAAGGAAAACTGGGCACTGCTTATGCAAAGCAGCATGGAAGGCAGAGCTCATGACGTTTATTCCATGCTTCCTGAAGAGGCGCCTGCAGATTATGATATGGCAATATAGGCTATTCTCATTGTGTATGAGCTGGACTCTGTTGGCCAGGGGCTGCAAGAAATACAGAGTCTGTTACAAAATGTTGAACAGTTCATGAACTATAGTAACCGGAGTTCAGGCACTGGCCTGTGCTGGTATAAACCAGTTTGAACTAATTAATTTATGTGGCAAGACAAAGTAGAGATCACAGGAATAGAGCCTTATTTGCACACGGTGTGATACCGGGGTCTTGGGCCTGGGCCAATAAGGAGAAAATACGACTGAGGTGAATAGGCTAAAACCAACCGGGAAGAGACAGCACAGTTTTGAAGAGATAAGAAAGAGAATAAGTATAGAGATTCTCAGGCATAGAGCCAGCGAGAAACACCGGAGACCAACCATCGCAGAAGTGCAGGACCCTGCGTGAGCAACGCGGCGACGACGTAAAAGAGAGAGAGAACGGAACGCCTGACCAGCGTCAGCTCTCCCCTTTTTTCGGGTATTATCCTTTGTTTTCTGTGACTAGGTCAGGGAAAGGTCAGAGGAACCTAATGGGTGTGCTTATCAATTCTAGCTAGCTTTGTTATTAACTGTATAACCCAGTTTGAGTTGCATGCTTTTGTTTAACTAAGTGTATAAGCCTTGTACAACAACGTGAATAAAGTAAATTGATAGTTAAAGAAAGGACTGAGTTTCCTCCTCGTTGTACTAAGCCATTAACTGTAGCCGGTGGATCAGGTGGAGGGTGGCTCTCCTGTAAACCTGATATCCCAAACACCCAGCCTGAACCTGAATTAAGAGGACTTAGTCCCACGTGACGGGCAGGATCAAGTGGGTGAAGGGAATAAAGGGGCCAAGGGGGAGTTGACTCCGCGCCATGGTTTACACAATTGGCGTCCATGGGTGGGCACGAGGATCAATCTCTCCGTTGAATCAGCGGCAGACTCGAGCCAAACCGAAATGGGAAAGTACAGAGAGAACAGGAACTTAGGGGTTAATTCGTAGCGACTAACATAAGATGACGAATCAAAGGGAATCTCCAAGCCCCGGAGACTTGGATTGTTTTGATTGGAAGGGACTCCTCCAAAAAATCGTAATAGGGAAGTGGCCGCAATACGGGGAGTATGCAGATCACACTAGCGACAAGGGAAAACCCGTAGGAGAAGCCCTTTGGAAAATTGCACAAGCAAAGATGTCAGTTAGGAATTCTTTAAAAATGCAGAAGTCAGTAGCTTTCGGCTGTTTACTTGAGGAATGGATAGAATGCTAACAGCAGGCTCAAAAAGAGCAGAACAGATTAGAGGAAGAGATTTAAAAAACTCGATGAGGAGGCAGCCCGCCTTAGTGAAAAAGTAACTGATTTACAGGGACAGAGAAGTGCGGATTTGATGCATATTAACCAATATCAGTTACAGTGCAAAAAACTAGTCACGGAAAAAAGTAGGCGAGAGGGAGCAGCCCAAGCAGCTAAAGCTGAGGTGGAAGAATGGAAACAGCAATGCAGTGATTTAAAAACTGCCATGAATGTGATTTAGAGAGCAGCTCAGGAAAAAGGAAGTAATACAGGTGATCACACAAAGTGTCAAAAATGCATAGCAAGACTGCAAGTACAGCTAGCCGTGCAGAGAGTTATAATATGTGCTTTTGCACCCTACGGAAGTGAGGAGAATGGTGAAGGGGCAGAGATTGGAATGAGTTAGCAGACGAAGCGGCCAGATACGGCCATGATGACGGAGACCCTCTACCCGAGGATCCTCCGCCAGCATATGAAGCAGAGCCAAAAGAGCAATCGGCCCCCATGGCCCCCCTTGTGACCACTAGGGCAGCGAAAGGGGCAGATGACCAGGTGGCAGCTGGCCCGCGTATGACATATTCCACTTCAATGGTGGTGCAGCAATTGAGGGATATTGCGAAAGATATTGGGACGTGCGCACCCGGGAATGATCCCAGGGAGCTGTTCCAAGCGGTCAGTCAACAGAGAGGAATACACGGCTTAGATGATGCTGAAGAAAGAAAATTAATTATAATGTGCCTTCATCCACACATACACTCCGCCCTACCGGAGGAGCAGCAACTCGGTAGAGGCACAAATGAGGTTTTAAAAGAACAAGTATTAAATTTCATGGACGCTAACAGAGGGACCCAGTAGAGGCGCTAACGAAATGCTATCAAAGAAAAGGTGACCACCCTGTCGCGCGTTTGCGGTCCGCATCTGGGCAGTGTTTCAAGGGGTGTATGCTGCAAACCTAGATACAGCCAATCCAACGCCAGAGTTTAGAAAGCGATGGCTGAGAATGCTGGTGTCGCATGGCACTGAGGAGTGAAGAAGGGCCCGAGATCAATTTGATCCCTCTGATGACACGCACACAGAGGCTTGGGTACTCAAGAGGATGGTTAGAGCATGGGAGAAGGAAACAAGAAAATTCTCCAAGGCCCCTGGGGGAAAGAGGATGCCTGTAAAAGATCAGACAATAACCTGGAGAAATGAAGGGAGGGGAACTGCACAGGTGACACCCACGCAGCCTTTCAGACAGGAGGAAGGGGTAGAGGCATGGGGAGAGGATCCGTCCCAGGAACAGGGAGAACTCAGGGCAGGCTGACCCACTGCTATAATTGTGGCCAGGAGGGACATTTCAAAAGAGAATGCCCAAAACCGAGATGAGAAAATGCAGGTCGGGGAGGAGGCCAGAACAAACGCCAGAGCCTACCCGTGGGAGGACCGAACAGGTCAAATCCTCAATGTGATATACTAGAGATAGCACCGTCTTCGGGTTTGTAGCCTGAACCACAATGACGGTCGCAGGCCTCTCCGTTATGGGTGTGTGACAAGCGGTGGGATAACACAGGGAGACCCCTCGTGAATGTAGGGTTGGAGGCCGCCCTGTCACGTTCCTTTGGGACACTGGAGGCTCCCGAACCACCGTAAACACCACAAATGTTAATAAAGTAGATCGGAAAATTCAAAGTAAACTTGTTGTACGTGGATTCACAGGACATTCACAAGTGGGATATGTGAGTGTACCGTTGGAAGTCAGTGTGGGGGACGTAGCAATAGAACACTCAGTGGTTCTCATTCAGTTACCCAGAGAACAAGCACATATATTAGGGTGTGATTATATGGCTAAAGCGGGACTCTGTTTTGACCCTGTTAATTGCGCGATTTCGCAAATGCCCTTGGGCATGGGTGGTACAGATCACACATCCGTCCCGGTGGGAGAATACCAGGTTAGGGTTTGCATGTTCGGGGAACTGTGGACGAGACCAGAACAAATGAGTATCGAAAGTGAAGTACAACAAATTATCACACGGAATTCAGTAGCATTTGATCGACATAAACATACTTGTGGGAAAATGACCAGGAGTGTGTGTATACAGGGTCCAGACCCCAAATCACAGAAGAAGTATGGTTTTCCGAAACAGGCAGAAGATGAGGTGGGAAAGGTGATACAGAGTTTGCTGCTACAATGGATACTAAGACCATTAGCCTCCACTAACAACTCGCCTATTTGGCCAGTGAGGAAACCGGACGGTAGCTGGTGACTAACGATAGACTATTGAGAATTAAATAAGGTAACCCTGTTAACGGCTCCCACCGTAGCAACTAGCCCAGAGACGGTAGTTAAACAAAATTAGGATGCACAGTGGTTCACGGTTTTAGACATAAGTAACGGTTTTTGGTCTATTCTACTGGAGAAAGTATGCCAATATAAATTTGCGTTTACTTTCCAAGGACAGCAATGTACATGGACCGTCCTAATCGGGATTTCATAATTCCCCGTCTATATTTCACCAACGTCCAAGGGAAGGTTTAAAAGGGTTCTCAAAGCATGAATGTCTGGTGCAGTATGTAGATGAGTTACTGCTACAAACTGAAACGCAACAGGAACATTATCAGTTACTAAGTGAATTGCGACAATTGTTGCACAAATTGGGACTAAAAGTAAACCATAAAAAAGCGCAGGTTATGACACAGTAGGTTACTTACTTGGGAATGATATTGACACCGGGTAAGAGAGAAATTGACCAACGAAGGGTAGTAGCGATTGACAGTCTCCCTGTCCCGAGGGATGTAAAAGGATTGAGATCCTTCCTGGGTTTGGTGGGATATTGCAGGGACCACATTGATGGATTCGCTACAAAAGTGACTCCATTAATGGAACTATTGAAAAAGAATGTAGCGTGGGAGTGGAAAACTGAACACACACAGGCCATTTCAGATTTAAAGCAGGCACTAGCTTCTGCGCCTGCTCTGAAAACCCGAATTTCAACTGAGCCAGTTTTATTGGAGGTAGCTACCACAGACACCACCCTCTCGGCAGTTCTGTTACAGGAGACACACGGGAAATTAAGACCAGTAACGTATGCCTCGCGCATGATTTCACCGGTAGAGCATGGGTATATGACGTGTGAGAAACATTTGTTAGCTGTGTTTTGGGCAGTACAGTGTTTTAATTACATAGTGTGACTGAACCCACTTAGAATATTGACAAACCATACCCCCGTACAGTTACTATTAGACGGACGGATCAAAGACTGGTCAGTAAGTCAGAACCGAATTGCTAGGTGGACACTATTGATACAAGGAAGAAACATAAGCGTGAAAGGAGGAAAAACTACCACTATGTTGGCAGACAATCTAGTGTATGAAGGAGAGAAACATGAGTGTCAAGTCATGATCGCAAATGATCCCAAGGGACCATTTGTATCAAAACAAAAAGGAGTGGGTAGGAGTGGATTGGAGAAAGCAACAGGGCCCGAAAGCAAAGATGCAAAGGAAAAAGAAGTACCCCCATTTAAAATATTTTGTCGCTGGCTCCTCATCAGTACAGGAAGGCGTGAGGAAAACTGGGTGCGGGATATATGTAGAAGACAAACATGGTCAGGAAAAATTTAGCGCAGCCTTGAAATTATCAAAAACCATGAGCGCGCAGGCAGCAGAATTAGCAACCGTCGCATATGTAGTTGGCCATCCAGAATACTTCCCTCCTGGATCAGTTATATATTCTGATAGCATGAATGTCTGTAATAGCCTCACGGAACATTTGCCCTTATGGGAGGCGAGAGGTTTTGTCTCAGCGGATGGGAAGCCCCTTCCATCGGCCCCAGTATTAAGATACATATTTGAAGGAGCACAGGGGAAAGAATTGGGAATATGAAGGTAAAAGCTCATTCAAAAATTACTCCGGAAGGGAACAGGAAAGCGGATGAGCTAGCCAAACAAGGTGCTGTTAGCTGACAGGAATGGCAGCTACCGATTGAGGACATTGTGGTACAGGAAGGGAAATAGGTTAACGTAGTAGACTTAACAAAGGAGCAGAAGAAAGATGGAGAATTGAAAAAACTGATAGAAGGAGTAGAGTCAGACACATGCAGAGAGTACAAGGAAGTCTATATTCAGGGCGGAGTGGTTTGGTGTGCAGGTATATTCATCGTGCCAGAGGGGGGACGAAATCAAATAATCCACTGGTACCATGACATATGGGGACATAAAGGGACGGAGAGTACCCTGGAAAGGATAAAGGAGGTGTGCTGGTGGCCTGGAATTAAATTTGACGTGGAACACTACATCAAGAATTGTTTGATCTGTGCACAACACCACCCCGATAGGAATGTCAAGAAAGGGGCCCTCCGACATACTAGACCAGTAGAATGACCTTGGACTAATTTACAGATAGACTATGTAGCACCCCTACACCCCACTCCAGGAGTGTTTAAGTACATTCTAGTAATAGTAGATACGTTTACCAAATGGGTAGAAGCTTTCCCAACCAGAAAAAATACAGCAAAAATCACCACGAAAATTCTGTTAGAAAGGGCATTCACTCGGTGGGGTTTACCCCGAAGCATAGAATCAGATCAGGGAACACATTTTACAGCCCAAGTAATGCAAAATGTAATCGCCCTCTTTGCGGTCCAACAGAAATTCCACATACCCTATAGACCACAGTCTAGTGGAATTGTGGAAAGGATGAATCGGACATTGACAAACATGACAGCCAAAATGGTACAGCAGCACAAGACGACCTGGCAGTTTGTTTTGCCCTAAGTGTTGATAGTAATCAGGAATACCGCAGCTTTATCAACAGGTTACACTCCCTATAAACTCATGACGGGAAGGGACATGAGAGGAATGGAGGGGTTGGTAGATTTGGACTTGTCCAAACCCGAGGTGGACTGCATTATATCAGAAAAAATGGGTGCAACAACTAGGAGGAACAGTGAGAGAAGCAAATTACGTGGCAGCTCACCAACAAGGAAAGAAGACACAGCAAAGCAAGGCTTATTTCGATGCGAAAGCCACGGACAAAGGGTAATGATCAGAAGATACCAGCCCACCTCAGTCTTGAGTCCAAACTTCAGCGGTCCCGATGAGATAATAGATAAAGCTAGTCGATCTGTTTACAAAGTATTGACGGCACCAAATAAGTGTGGCTGGTATCACATTAATCAGTTAAAGTTAGTCGGAGAAAAACAAGATAATCACAGTTGGCATGTGATGCTTGATGCTACAGATGTTCCAACCGAAGGTCAGGGAGATCAAGAGTAGGATTAACTGCGGATCCAAGCGGAAGTGTTTGAAAGACAAGCTGATGGTGTACATCCACATCCAGAGAGAAATGGAGGGGAAAAAAAACTAAAGAAAAATAAAGAAAACAGGGGAAGTAAGTGGGCTAGAAGAAATGGGCGATTGGAATCAGAAACAAATGGGAAACAAGATGTTGACAGTCTGGCTCAGTGTATGGAGAGACTGGACTTAAAATAGGATAAGAAAGAAACTGCTAATAAGAGCAGAAATTACACTTGTATATTACAGGTCCAGCCCACAATGAAGAGGGCGATACATTTCATTGCTATTGGATTGACCATATTTGGGACTATGGGTGAACCCGCATCGGAGCTGTCACGACGAATGAACGAGCCAGAAGCAGTGTCGACACGGGAAGACTATCCCGTGATCAGAAAAAACGTTGCTCCGCAGATCAAGATAGTTCGAACCAACAAAGGAAAGCTAGAAGATTTAAATTTGTATTATGCGGGAGTGGATGGGTTGGCGTGCGAGGGAAAAACATTGGGAACAGAGTTTGACCGTAACTAATAGAGTGTTATGTACCTGTGACGAGGATAGAGGAAGATATTATGTTGGGGCAGTATTTCATATTCCCCGACATGGAAGCAATTTGACCTACCATTTAAAGAGAGTCCATACCGTGGGCAACTACCAAGAGGGTGTTTGGATATCTTTAAGTAACCCACCATCTCATGCTATTGTAATGGATGGTGATGAGAAAGGGGTAGATTTGTCAAAATGTCATCAAGGGGGGAATCACTGGGCCTGTCCAGAAGAGATAACGAGACAGAAACCTACAAATTACGAGCTCAGCACCTATGAAAATTGTTCATTGTCCATTCTGCCTGTTAATAACCAGACCTTTTTACAATGTGCCCTTGTGGGGCAAACGTGTTACATAGCCACGGCTGTTATGAACCACAACAAGGGATGGAAACAGTGCCCTCTGGAGGGACACAATGTAGCCATTCACAATGTCACCTCGGACTTAGTCGTTGGTAGAAAAGTCCTGCCTCAGCCAATAACGAGGATAGTGATAAAGGAGAATCTCACGGTCCAACGTATTGATACAGATCAAGAGGTACGGGAATATATTGCAACCGAATTACCACCCATCCCACACCTAACGGCAGATTGGGCACAAATAGCAGAAGAGGCAAAAGAGATAATTCATCAATGGAATAAACACACTAAAACAATTAGAACACATGCCGACAACACAAATTAACTGTTGTGCGACCCAGGATTTTGGAGTAAGTTTTGGAATTGGGCATCTAATGTTCTAATACATCCATGGGTCAGAATTGTATCACATATTGCTGTCATAGTGATTCTACGTGCGCTAATAATTGTTGTACTCAATGTATATCAGCTTAGAAGGTGGAAATTGAAATTTTGCAAAGATTGGATGATGGGGCTATAATGAAATAGAAGGAACGGTTATCAATATATGTCTCTATTGTTTTCTCTCTCTCCCTCCCTCACACAGTCTCTCTCTCACCCTCCCTCACACAGTCTCTCTCTCTCCATCACACAGTCTCTCTCTCTCTCCATCCCTCACACAGTCTCTCTCTCTGTCTCCCTTACACAGTCTATCTATTCTCTACCTCACACAGTCTCTCTCTCTCCCTGACACAGTCTCTCTATTTCTCTCCCTGACACAGTCTGTCTATTTCTCTCGCTCACACAGTCTTTCTCTCTCTCTCACTCTCTCTCTCTCACACATTCTCTCTCTCTCTCCCTTGCTCTATCACGTTATTTCTCTCTCTCCATCACACCGTCTCTCTCTCCTTTCCTCATCCTGTCTCTCTTTCTCTCTCTCTCCCGCAGACAGTCTCTCTCTCCCTCCATCACACAGTCCCCCTCTCTCTCTCCATCACACAGTTTCACTCTCTCCCTCCCTCACACAGTCTCTCTGTCTCTCTCACCCTGTGTCTCTATTTCTCTCTCTCTCCCTCACGTTTTCTCTCTATTTCTTTCTCTCTCCCTCATCTGTCTCTCCCTCGTTCCCTCCCTCACCCTGTCTCCGGCTCTGTCTCCCTCACAGTCTCTGTCTGTCGCTGTCTCTCGATCACCCTGTTTCTCTCTCTCTCTCTCTCTGCATCACTCTGTCTCCCTCTCTCCCTCCCTCACGCAGTTTCTCTCTCTGTCTCCCTCACACAGTCACTTTCTCCCTCACCCAATTTCTCTACCTCTCCCTCAACCCATCTTTCTCTACGTCCTTCACCCTGTCTCTCTCTCTCCCTCACCCAGTCTCTCTCTCTCCCTCACCCTTTCTCTCTCTCTCCCTCACCTTGTATATCTCTCTCTCTCCCTCACCTTGCCTCTCTCTCCAGCTCTCCCTCACCCGATCTCTCTCTCTCCCTCACTGTGTCCCTCTCTCTCCCTCACCCTATCTCTCTCTCTCCCTCACACTATCTCTCTCTTTCTCCCCCACCCTGTCTCTCTCTCTCACCATCACTCTGTCCCTCTCTTTCTACATCGCATACCCTGTCGCACTCTCTCTCCTTCACCCTGTCACTCTTGCTTTCTCTCTCTCCCCTATCTCTTGCTCCCCATCTCTCTCCTCCCATTTCTCTCACCACCATCTCTCTCCTCCCATCTCTCTCCTCCCATCTCCCTTCCCACATCTCCCTCGCCACTTCACCCACTCCCCAACTCCCTCTCCCCAACTCCCTCTCTCCATCTCCCTCTCCCCATCTCTCGCTCCCCCTATTTCTCTCTCCCCATTTCTCTCTCCCCATTCGTCTCTCACCCTTCTCTCTCTTCCCCATCTATCTATTCCCTGTCTCTCTCCATCTCCCTCTCCCCATCTCTCCCACGCCATCACTCTCTCCCCCATCTCTCTCACCACCAAATCTGTCTCCTTATCTCTCTCTCTCCCCTTCTCTCTCTCTCCCCTTCTCTCTCTCTCCCCTTTTCTCTCTCCGCCCTAGTCTCTCTCCCCATCTCTCTCTCTCCCATCTCTCTCACCCTCTTTTTTCTCTCTCTTCCCTCCATCTGTCTCCCCCTATTTCTCTCCCCCATTTCTCCCTACCCCATTTCTCTCTCCCCCATTTCTCTCTCCCCATCTCTCTGTCTCCCCCATCGTTCTCTCTCCCCATCTCTCTCCCCATCTCTCTCTTTCCCCATCGCTCTCTCTCCCCCATCTCTTTCTCCACCATCTCCCTCTCCCCATCTCCCTCTCACTAACCTCTCTCTCCTCGATTTCTCTCTCCCCATCTCTCTCTCCCCATGTCTCCCTCCCCAAGTCTCCCCCCAACTCCTCTCCCCATCTCACTCTCTCCCCTTCTCTCTCTCCCCTTCTATCACACCCTCTTTTCTCTCTCCCACTACTCTCTCTCTCCCTATCTCTCTCTTCCCAATTATATCCCCATCTCTCTCTCCCCATCTCTCTCTCCCCATCTCTCTCTCCCCAATCTCACGCTCCCCATCACTCTCTCTCCCATTATTCTCTCCCCATCTCGCTCTCCCCATCTCTCTCCACCACCCCTCTCTCCCCATCTCTCTCTCTCCCCACCTCTCTCTATCCCCCACCTCTCTCTTCCATCCATCTCTATCTCTCCCCCATCTCTCACGCACCCCATCTCTCTCCTCCCATCTCTCTCCTCCCATCACCCTCTCCCCATCTCCCTTCTCCCATCCCCCTCTCCCCCAGCTCCCTCTCCCCATCTCTCTCTCCCTCATTTCTCTCTCCCCATCCCTCTCTTCCCATCTGCCTATCCCCATTCTCTCTCCCCATCTCTCTCCATCTCACTCTTACCCCATCTCTATCTTCCCCATCTGCCTATTCCCCATCTACCCCTCCCACACCTCTCTCTTCCCATCTCTCACTCTCCACCATCTCTCTCTCCCCATCTCTCTCTCTTCCCCATTTCTCTCTTCCCCCAACTATCTCTGTGCCCAACGCTCTCTCACCCAACTTCTCTCCCCTCTTTCTGTCTCACCCCATTTCTCTCTCCCCCGATTTTTCTCTCACCCATCTCTCTCTCTCCCCATCCTTCTCTCTCCCCATCTATCTCTTTCCCCCATCTCTCTTTCTCCCCATCCCTCTCTCCCCATCTCTCTCACCCCCATCTCTCTGCTCTCATCTCTATCCTCCCATCTCCCTCTCCCCATCTCTCTCTGTCCCCATCCCTCTCTCCCCATCTCGCTCCGCCATCTCTCTCCCCCATCTCTCTCTCCAATCTCTCTCCCCCATCTCTCGCACCCCCATCTCCATCTTCCCCCATCTCTCTCGTCCAAATCTCTCCCTCTCCCCATCTCTCTCTCTCCTCTCTCTGTCTCCCCATCTCTCTCTTTCCATCTCTCTCTCCCCATCCCTCTCTCCCATATCTCTCTCCCCATCTCTCTCTTCCCCATCTCTCTCTTCCCCATCTCTCTATTCCCCATCTCTCTCTTCCCTATCTCGCTCTCCCCCATCTCTCTCTCTCCCCATCTCTCTCTCTCCCCCATCTCTCTGTCTACCCATCTATCTCTCTCCCCATCTCTCTTTCTGCCCCAGCCTTCTCTTTAGCCATCTCTCTGTTACCCCCACCTCTCTCTTTCTGCCATCTCTCTCACTCCCCAACTCTCTTCCCCCTCTCCCTCACCCCCACCTCTCCCCTCCCATCTCTCTCCTCCCGTCTCCCTCTCCCCATCTCCCTCCCCATCTCTCTCTCCCCATTTCTCCTTCCCCATCTCTCTCTACCCCATCTCTCTCCCCCCCAACTCTCTATTCCCATCTGTCTCTCTCCCCCGTCCCTCTCTCTCTTCCCATCCATCTGCCCCCCATTTCTCCCCTATCTTTCTCCCCATCTATCTCTCCCTATCTGTCTCTCACCCCCAACGTTTCACCCCTCTCTCTGTCCCCTCCACTTCTCTTTCCCCCTTTCTCTCTCCCCCATCTCTCTCTCCCCATCTCTCTCGTCCCCATTTCTCTCTTCCCAATTTCTCTCTCCCCATCTCTCTCTCTCCCCATCTCTCTCTCCCTCCTACTCTATCTCTATCTCTCCCCATCTCTCTCTCTCTTCCCTATCTTTCTCTCCCTCCATTCCTCCCGACCCATCTCTATCTCCCCCATTTTCCTCTTCCTGCCCATCTCCCTCTCCCCTATCTCGCTCTCTCCCCATCTCTTTATCCCCCCATTTCTCTCGTTCTCCCCATCTCTCTCTCTGCATCTCTCTCTCACCCCGATCTCTCCTCCCATCTATCACTTTCCATCGCCCTCTCCCCCGTCACCATCTCCCCATCTCCCTCTCCCCATTTCCCTCTCCCCATCTCTCTCCCCCATTTCTCTCTCCCCACCTCTCTCTTCCCCATCCCTCTCTCCCCATCTCTCACTTCCACATGCCTCTCTCCGCCATCTCTCTCCTCCCATCGCCCTCTCGCCCATCTCACTCTCACCCATCTCCCTCTCCCCCATCTCTCTCGCCTCCACTTCTCTCTCCCCATCTCTTCAACATCTCTCTCTCCCCATCTCTCTCCCCCTAACTCTCTTTCCCCATTTCTCTCTCCCCATCCCTCTCTCACCCATCCCTCTCCCCCATCTCTCTCCCATCTCTCTCTCCCCCATCTCTCTCTCTCCCATCTCTCTGCACCATTACACTCCACTATGTCTCTCCCCCATCTCTCTCACCCTATCTCTCTGTTCCCCATCTCTCTCTCCCCATCCCTCTCTCACCCATCTCTCTCCCCCGTCTCTCACCCCCATCTCTCTCCCAGCTCCCTCTCTTCCATCTCCCTCTCCCCATCTCTCTCTCTCCCATCTCTCTGCACCATTCACTCCGCTATATCTCTCCCCCATGTCTCTCCCCATCTCTCTGTTCCCCATCTCTCTCTCCCCGTCCCTCTCTCACCCATCTCTCTCCCCATCTCTCTCCCCATCTCTCCCATCTCTCGCTCCCCTATCTCTGTCTCTCCCCATCTATCTCTCTCCCAGCTTCCCTCTTCCCCCTTCTCTCTCTCCCAATTCTCTCTCTCGCCCCTACTCTACCTCTCCCCATCTCTCTCTCTCGTCCCTATCTTTCTCTCTCCCAATCTCTCTCCCCATCTCTGTCCCCCCATCTCTCTCTCCCACCATCTCTCTCTCCCCATTTCCCGCCCGCCATCTCTGTCTCCCCCATCGGTCTCTCCCTCCCCCATCAGTCTCTCTCTCCCCCGTCTGTCTCTTTCTCTTGTATGTCTCTCTCCCCATCTCTCTCTTTCCCCATCTCTTTCTCTCTAACCCATCTTCCTGTCTCTCCCCATCTCTCTCGCCCACATCTCTCTCTCCCCATCTCGCTCTCTCCCCATCTCTCTCTCCCCCATTTCTCTCTCCCCCATCTCCCTCTCTCCCCCATTTCTGTCTCACCCATCTCGCTCTCTCCCCCATCTCTCTCTCCCCCCATTTCTCTCTCCCTCCCCCATCTCTCTCTTAGTGTCCTGTTATCACATCCTTTATTCTCGATTCGAGCATTTTCCATCTGACTGATGTTAGACGAACAGGTCCGTAGTTCCCCATTTTCTCTCTCCTTCCTTTTGTAAATAATGGGGTTACGTTTTCTACCTTCCAGTCTCCCTCTCCCTCTCTCTCTGCCTCTCTCACATTGCCTCTGTCCCTCTCTATCTGTCTTTACCCCTCCTTCTCTCTCTATCTTTCCCGCTCTGTCTTTCTCTCAGTCTCTCTTCTCTCTCTCTCCTTCTCTGCCTCTTTCCATGTCTCAATTTGTACCTCCCTCACACCGTCTCTCCCTCTCTCTCTGTCCCTCTCTGTCTCTCTGTCTGCCTCTCTCTCACTGCCTCTTTCACTCGCTATCCTTCTCTCCCACCAGCTCTCCCTCTGTCTCTCTCCCTTTGTCTCTCCCTCTCTCTCTTTCTCTGCCTCTGTCCATATCTCAATTTGTGCCTCCCTCACACCATCTCTCCCTCTCTCTCTGTCCATCTCTATCTCTCTATCTGCCTCTGTTTGTCTGCCTCTTTCACTCGTTATCCGTCTCTCCCCCCAGCTCTCTCTCCCTGCCTCTCTCTCTCTGTCTCTCCCTCCCTCTCTCCCTCGCTCTCTCTTTCTCCCTCTCTCCCTCCCTCTATCTCTCTGTCTCAGAGTTAGAGCTCAGTTGATTGACCTCTTAATCCATGTATTGTGAACACAGGACTTTGTATCTCTCCCATCTTCTAGGATGTTGCCAGGACCTGAAAAATGCATCTCTGAGGAAAGATTGGATAGGCTGGGGTTGTTCTCCTTGGAACAGAGGTGGCTGAGGGGAGATCTGATTGAAATGTACAACATTTTGAGGTCCTGGATAGAGTGGAGATGAAGGGTCTATTCACCATAGCAGAGAGGCCAGTGATGAGGAAGCAGAGATTTAAAGTGATTGGCAGAAAAATTAGAGTGAATAGGACGAAAAACATTTTTTTCACCCAGAGGGTGGCGATGTTCTGGAACTCACTGCCTGGAAGGGTAGTTGAGGCAGAGACCCTCAATTCATTCAAAAGGAGTCTGGATATGCACCTCAAGTGCCGTAAACTGCAATGCTATGGACCAAATGCTGGAAGGTGGGATTAGAGTAGGCGGATCGTTTTCGGCTGGCACAGACACGATGGGCCAAGTGGCCACTCTCTGTGCCTTGAACTTCCTTTGATGCCCTTTCCATCTCCATTTCCCCCACCGTTACCCTCTGAATCCCAGTCTCTCCCTCTCTGTTACCCTCTGATTCCAAGTCTTTCCCTCTCCATTACCCTCTGAACCCCAGTCTTTCCCTTTCTGTTACCCGCTGAATCCAGTCTCTCGTTCTCTGTTGCCCTCTGAATCCCAGTCTCTCCCACACTGTTACTCTCTGAATCCCAGTCTCTCCCACTCTGTTACCTAACCAGAGCATTACAAATGTTCAGCATACCCTCCCTGCCTTTGTACTCATTGTGTACAGAGTGCATTGTGGTACAGGGGTATTCCCAGGGCTTTGGATTAAGACCACTGATCTCTTTGATATATATCAATGACTTGGACTTGGATTTGCAGGGCATAACTTCAACATTGTGCCCTCTGCAATGTAATAAACAGGGAAGGGAATTGTAGTAGAATTCAGGAGGATAGAGGCAGTCTGGTGAAATGGTCAGACACATGGAAGGTTAACTTCAATGCTGAGAAATGTAAAATGATTCATTTTGGAAGGAAGGCTGAGGAGAAGCGATATAAACTAAGTGGTACAACGTTAAAGTCGGTGCCTGGATAGAGAGTTCTGGGATTTCATTTGTGTCACTTTTTATATCTTAAAGATTCAATTTGGTGCTTGATATCTGTAAGTTGAATTTAGCTTCATCCTGAAAAGTGTTGGCAAACGTGTCAAAAACTGTTTGCATTCAGACATTCCTGCATTTTGGAAGTGTGAGCTATCTTTGTAGAGACAGGAAATAGGGGTGTTTGAATGGATCTGCAGGTTTTGGTTGATGCAGTGAGGTGAGAATTTGAATTGTGTCCCTTGCAGATACACAGAATTGAAGGTATTTACAGAATACCACATGAAGTAGTTTACCAATGTTTGACAAACTTCAAAGACTTCAGACACGTGGAAGAAGAGGAGAAGGGAACAATACACAAACAATGAGACAGTCAGACAACAGCAGTAGGTAAATGAATCTCTTTTTATGGGTTTTAGTTTGAAGGCCCGAGCTGATGATTGAAAAAGCAGGAGTTCAAATGCCACATTGGGCTGTTGTGAATTTGAATTCTTTTTTTCTTAAAAAAAGAGATAAATCTTGTATCAAAAAACCTCTAGGATGGAATGATTCACTCCTGTCTACGAGTGCAAAGCCCGTGTGAGTCTCAGTTTTGCTGTATTCATTAACGATTTAAGATAATGTCATAGAATGCCACATCCCCACCTTTGCCAATGACACAATAATAGGCAAAAAAGATGAGAACAGAGTACTTTATAAATGAGGAAAAAGTAGAAACACTGGAGGTCCAAAGAGACTTTGGGGGGTGGGGGGGGTGGGCGGCGGCGGGTCCATGTCAAGTGAGTGCAGTGTACATTTACCAGAATGATAACTGGACTCCAAGTGTTAATTACGAGGTGATATTTCACAAACTACGGATGTGTTCCCTGAAATTTAGGAGGATCAAGCTGATTTGTTCAAAGTTGTGGAGATATTGACGGGAACTGATTGCGTAGTTTGGGAGAAATTATTTCCGCAGCTTGGGAACATCGGATCAGGAGGAGGCCATTCAGCCCATCGAGTCTGCTCCGCCATTCAATACTATAATGACTGATCATCCTCTTCAATGCCTGTTTGCCACATTATCCTCATGTCCCATTCTGTCATTGGTATTGAGAAATCTGTTAATCTCTGTTTTCAACATATTCAATAACTGAGCTTCCACAACCTTCTGGGAGAGAGAATTCCAAAGATTCACAACCCTCTGAGTAATGTAATTTCTCCTCATCTCTGCCCCAAGATGACCTACCCCTTATTTTGAAAGTGTGTCCCCTGGTTCTAGGCTCCCCAACCAGGAGAAACATCTTAGCTGCATCTACCTTGTCTGTCTATAACGTTACCCCAGGGACTCCACACAGCCGGTCTCCCAATCTCCATGCTTCTAAAGTGTCTCAGGGTCTCCTGGCACTTTCTATCTCTCTGCTTCTGTCTCTATCCCTCACTGTCTCTCTGTTCTCTCTCCGTTTCTATCTCTCTGTTACTCTACCTCTGTCCCTCTCTCCCTGCCTATCACTCTCTCACACCAGGTTGTTTATCATTAGGGGTCGAGTTAAACCACAGACAAAATAAACACTTCACCTGTCTGCCCCGGAATAAACAGCAACATTTGTGGATATTTTATGTCTGTATTCAGACAATATAGACAGCAGTGTATATTATATGATGGGATGCTGCATATCGATATACACGAGTACAGTAGGACAAACAACCGAAAAGCAATTATTCACAAGTCTTGTCCAACGTAACTACAGATTCGACCCGATAAGGTAATAAATGCCAACAATCTTGAGTTTGTTGGAGTAACTTAAGCTTTACTCTGTATGGCTTTCAGAGATTAAACATTACACATGCACTATAAGGTTCAAGATTACACGTCGGTTAGGTTTTATAGAATTCCAGTAAATTAGCACCAAAATCCCAGTGAATATTCCTGGAAAAATTAATGCTGCAAACGATCCCCACAGACTCTCACCTAGTCTGTGTCTTTAATCTCACCAAGTTCCCACTGATCGATGATCAGTCGTTCAGGAGGGATCTTCTTCCAATACTGGCCCGGCTATCACTGCAATGACAGATAAAGGAAAGGGACCCCTTATATCCAGGACTGACCTGCACTCTCCCCTCGTGCACCATGGCACTGTGCTCAGTGTTAGGGTCTTTCCCTGCATGATCAATCACTGTGTGTGGTCAATATATTTTCCTATATAGCCTGGACCACACCACACACACATTGCATTTGCTTCTACATTCCAAGCCTCACCCGTACCTAATTTCTTGTCATTAAAGGACTCCATTTTATTATCCATATCCTGCTTTCTTGTAATTCCAGTCCTTTGGTCATGTACTGTCCATATCTTGTCTTAGGAATGCAGCACATAGGACATTCCAGCCCCATTTCTGCTGAGTATTTACTTAAACAAGTGAATTGACCATTTAATATTTTTATAAAAGCAAAATACTGCGGATGCTGGAAATCTGAAACAAAAATAAGAAATGCTGGAATCACTCAGCAGGTCTGGCAGCATCTGTGGAAAGAGAAGCAGAGTTAACGTTTCGGGTCAGTGACCCTTCTTCGGGGTTCCCACAAAGATCAAGCTCGCAAATTCAACAGTGTCCACTTTGACTTCATCCCATCGTGTTTTATGTGCATTCTCACAGGATAGCAGCTATAACTGTAGTCATTGTATTCAACTGAAAATTGATCAGTTACATTGTTATTTCAGTCCCTATTTACAGTACACACGGTACCTTAATGTTGTAATAAGTCACATAGTATCTATTTATCCCACTGGGACAAAATTTCACTGGCTCAACATTCTCACCAAATACTAAAGCATTCCACAATGCCAGTCTCTCAAATTCAACACAAGTTTCCTTTTCTGAGTCTCGTTGGTCTGTTCTGATTCTCTGAGGGATTGCTGATGCGAATCCTCCACATGAGCTGTCGTCCTAATCCCGTGTGCCTGTCCTGCTCCCAAACCCGGCATCCACTTACATTAAGGCAAGTGACACAGGAGTATCTCAGTGACTGAGGCAGGTGAGTCTTGAGCCTGAGCCGCGCACAGTGAGTGACCCGGGTTAATCCGACACTCCAGGGAATGTTTGAACGGAGCTGTATTCTGTATCTCACCCGTGCTGTACCTTCTCTGAGATTGTTCAATGGGGATGTGCAGACGAGGAGAGTTATTCCTTACCCACTTTAAATATGGAGAAGTTATTCCTTCAAGTACATATCCAACAGATTGTTTTAAATGTGATGAAGGTTTCTGCCTCTACCATCCATTAGAGTCATGGAGCCACAGAGAGATACAGCACTGAAACAGGCCCTTCAGCCCACTCAGTCTGTGCCGGACATCAACTACCCATTTTACACTAATCCTTTCGGGCAGTGTGTACCATACACCCACCAGCCACTGGGTGAAGAAACTATTGATGTGTTTCGTTCAGTTAAGTTTGATGTCAATGTTTCCCCAGATGTTGATGCTGGGGGAATCAGCCATGGGATAATGCTTTGAATGGCAAGGGGAGATGGTTGGATTCTCTCTTGTTGCAGATGGTCATTGCCTGATACTTGTGTGATGTGAATGTTACTTGTCACTGGTCGGCCTAAGCCTGAATGTTGTCCGAGTCTTGGTGCATGTGGCTATGGATTGCTTCATCATCTGAGACAAAATACTATGGATGCTGGAAATCTGGAAACCATCGAGCTGAATCATTAACTCTATTTCTCTCTCCACAGATGCTGCCTGACCTGCTCAGTATTTCCAGCATTTCCTGCTGGGATTTCATTATCTGAGGAGGTGCGAATGGAATTGAATACTGTGCAATCATCAGTGCACATCCCCACTTCTGACCTTACGATGGAGGGCAGGTCATTGTGGAAGCAGCTGAAGATGGTTGGGCCTCGGACACTACCTTGAGGAACTCCTGCAGTGATGTCCTGGGACTGAGATGATTGACCTCCAACAACCACAACCATCTTCCTTTGTGCTCGGTATGACTCCAACCAGCGGATTCCTACTGACTTCAGTTTTACTCGACTTCCTCGATGCCACACTCGGTCATCGCTGCCTTGATGTTAAGGTCAGTCTCGCTTCCCAGCAGCAGACAGGAGTGAATCGATCACTTTGACCCGTTGTGTACTGAACATGCTATGCTTCTTCACAGCCTGATACAGCACTGTACACGGCCGATTAATGTAGCCCATCAAACACTCCCAGAGTAGGTTCAGCACAACTTCGGAACAGAGTATAGTTCCTTCAACATTCTCTCTCTGTCTTCCTCTCTCCATCTCTCCCTGCTGCTATCTCTGGCACTAGGAGGGAGACAGAGGGAGAGAGGGTTAGATATGCCTGCAGACAGAGTGCTGTAGAGAGGGACAGGGTTGGAGAGAGAGACATTGATTGGATGGATTGAAAGGGAGAATGTAAGATGGATTAATTTGATATAATCCTTCACTGCTGTGTACACAGACATATAAAAGATAGGTATGGAGAGAGAAACATCAGGAGAGATCCAGAGGGGATATCCTCAATTTTAAACATCCATCAAGCTATTCCACTGTGGGAGCCATCACACCATCATGGTATTGGGTGTGGAAATTTTGAAATCTGTGTCCCTGCTTATGGACCTCTGTGCTAAGGGAATTAGTTCCTTCCTATCCATTCTATCGTGGTCCCTCATAATTTTATACACCTCAACTCAATCTATCTTCAGCCTCCTCTGTTCCAAAGAAAACAACCGCAGCATGTCCAATCGTTCCTTTGGATTTCATTGCCATTTTGGAGCTCTCTTCTGCAAACAGGAATTCATGCCAACTTAATTGTTAATTTTTAAATCTGTGATTGTTAGAGTCTTGTTAACCAAATGTATTGAGAGATAAGGGGCAAAGGTGGGATATATGGTGTTAGTTAGATTACAGATCAGCCCTGATCTCATTGAATGATGGAACAGGATTGAGGAGTTAAACTGCCTCCTCCTCTTCCAATATCCGATGTTAAATATCCTTCTTTCATTCTCAGTCACCCTGTCTGCCTGTTTCTCTGTTTCCCTCTTTCTGTCTCTCTCTCTCTCTCTCTGACAGTGCAGAGTGAGATTCACTCTGTATCCAGCCCATGATGTTCCTGCCCTGGCAGTGTTGGATGGGAAAGTGTAGAAGGAGCATTACTCTGTATCTAATCCATGCTGTATCTCTCTGGGGAATTTTGATGGGAGAGTGCAAACAGAGAGGTCTGGGACCAGGGTCCTCCTGGGGAGGACTGAATGGTGCCTCCTAATCGACCAGTTGGCAGTATTCGTGCTCCATGAGTTAAAGGGACAGTGACTGATTGCATACGACATTGACTGAGAGAGTGGTCAATGTTTCTTTCAGACTGGAGGGGGGTATACAGTGGGGGATCATATTCGGACCACTGCTCTTTTTGATATATACTAATGACTTGGACTTGGGTTTACAGAGCATAACTTCAATGTTTGCCAATGTTTGTGTCATCTGCAATGTAATAAACAGGGAAGGGACTAGTAGCAGATTTCAGGAGGGTAGAGGCAGTCTGCTGAAATGGAACACACAAGAACAAAAGCATTAGGAGCAGGTATTTGGAATTAGCGACCTGTGGAGGTGGTGGAGTCAGGAACAGTACCAACATTTAAGTGGCAACTGGACAGGTACTTGAATGAGCAAGGCATAGAGGGATATGGAATTAATGCAGGCAGGTGGGATTAGTATAGATATGCATTATGGACGGCATAGATGCGGTGGGCCGAAGGGCCTGTTGCTCTGCTGTAAAACTCGATGACTCTTTGACTCCAGAACTAGGCCATTCGGCCCTTCGAGCCTGCTCGTCCACTCAATGGCTGATCTGATTGCGACCTCAACTCCACTTTTCTGTCTGCCCCCCATAACCCCAGACTCCCTTGTTGGTCAAAAATCTATCCAGCTCAGCCTTGAATATTTTCAATGATCCAGTCTCCACTGCTCTCTGGGGAAGAGAATTCCACGGACTAACCACCGTCAGAGAATAACATTTCTCCTCATCTCAGTTTTAAATGGGACACCCCTAATTTTTAAACGGTGTCCCCTACTTCTAGTCTCCCCAGCAAGTGGAAACATCCTCTCAGCATCCACCCTGTCCAGACGCCTCAGGACCTGAGATGTTTCAATAAGATCACCTCTCATTCTTCTAAACTCCAGTGGGTATAGGCCCGACCTGTTCAACCTTTACTCATAAGACAACCCCTTCATCCCAGGGGACCAAAACTGCCCACATTACACCAGATGTGTTCTAACTAAGGTCCTGGAAAGCTGTAGCAACATTTTCCCACATCCTTCTCACCTGCCAAATTTCTGCCCCCTCACTTAACCTATCAAAATCTTTCTGTAGACTCTTCATGCCCACTTGACAGCTAACTTTCCACCCTATCTTTGGACAGACACATGGCAGGTTAATTTCAATGCTGAAAAATGTAAAATTATGCATTTTGGAAGGAAGGCTGAGGAGAAGTGAGATAAACTAAATAGTTCAATCTTAAAATGGGTGCAGGGGCAGAGAGATGTGGGATTATATTTGTGTCACTTTTTATATTGAAAGATTCAATTTGGGGCTTGGAATCTTCTCAGTTTAAATTAGCTCCATTAGAACATGAGAACATTTCAGCACAGTACAGGCCCTTCGGCCCTCGATGTTGCGCCGACCTGTGAAACCATCTGACCTACACTATTCCATTTTCATCCATATGTCTATCCAATGACCACTTAAATGCCCTTAAAGTTGGCGAGTCTACTACTGTTGCAGGCAGGGCGTTCCACGCCCCTACTACTCTCTAAGTAAAGAAACTACCTCTAACATCTGTCCTCTATCTATCACCCCTCAACTTAAAGCTATGTCCCCACGTGTTTGCCATCACCATCCGAGGAAAAAGACTCACTGTCCACCCTATCTAACCCTCTGATTATCTTATATGTCTCTATTAAGTCACCTCTCCTCCTCCTTCTCTCCAACGAAAACAACCTCAAGTCCCTCAGCTTTTCCTCGTAAGACCTTCCCTCCATACCAGGCAACATCCTAGTAAATCTCCTCTGCACCCTTTCCAAAGCTTCCACATCCTTCCTATAATGTGGTGACCAGAACTGCACGCAACACTCCAGGTGCGGCCTCACCAGAGTTTTGTACAGCAGCAGCATGACCTCGTGGCTCCGAAACTCGATCCCCCTACTAGTAAAAGCTAACACACCTCATGCCTTCTTAACAGCCCTACTAACCTGGGTAGCAACTTTCAGGGATTTATGTACCTGGACACCAAGATCTCTCTGTTCATCGACACTACCAAGAATCTTCCCATTAGCCCAGTACTCTGCATTCCTGTTACTTCTTCCAAAGTGAATCACCTCACACTTTTCCGCATTATACTCCATTTGCCATTTCGCAGCCCAGCTCTGCAGCCTATCTATGTCCCTCTGTACCCTACAACATCCATCGGCACTATCCACAACTCCACCGACCTTAACGTCATCCGCAAATTTACTAACCCACCTTTCTACACCCTCTTCCAGGTCATTTATAAAAATGACAAACAGCAGTGGCCCCAAAACAGATCCTTGCGGGACACCACTCGTAACTAAACTCCAGGATGAACATTTGCCATCAACCACCTCCCTCTGTCTTCTCTCAGCTATCCAGTTTCTGACCCAAAGCTCTAAATCACCTTCAACCCCATACTTCCGTATTTTCTGCAATAGCCTACCGTGGGGAACCTTATCAAACTCCTTACTGAAATCCAGATACACCACATCCACTGCTTTACCCTCATCCACCTGTTTGGTTACCTTCTCGAAAAACTCAATAAGGTTTGTGAGGCACGACCTACCCGTCACAAAACCGTGCTGACTATCTCTAATGAACTTATTCTTTTCAAGATGATTACAAATCCTGTCTCTTACAACCTTTTCCAACATTTTACCCACAACCGAAGTAAGGCTCACAGGTCTATAATTACCAGGGCTGTCTCTACTCCCCTTCTTGAACAAGGGGACAACATTTGCTATCCTCCAGTCTTCCAGCACTATTCCTGTCGACAATGACGACATAAAAATCAAGGACAAAGGCTCTGCAATCTCCTCCCTGGCTTCCCAGAGAATCCTAGGATAAATCCCCAGGGCACTTATCTATTTTCACACTTTCCAAAATTGCTAACACCTCCTCCTTGTGAACCTCAATACAATCTAGCCTAGTAGTCTGAATCTCGGTATTCTCCTCGACAACATTTTCTTTCTCTACTGTAAATACTGACGAAAAATATTCATTTAACGCTTCCCCTATCTCCTCTGATTCCACACACAACTTCCCACTACTATCCTTGATTGGCCTTATTCTAACTCTAGTCATTCTTTTATTCCTGATATACCTATAGAAAGCCTTAGGGTTTTCCTTGATCCTATCCGCCATTGACTTCTCGTGTCCTCTCCTCGCTCTTCTTAGCTCTCCCTTTAGATCCTTCCTGGCTAGCTTGTGACACTCAAGCGCCCCAACTGAGCCTTCACGTCTCATCCGAACATAAGCCTTCTTCTTCCTCTTGACAAGCGCTTCAACTTCTTTAGTAAACCACGGCTCCCTCGCTCGACAACTTCCTCCCTGCCTGACAGGTACATACTTATCAAGGACACGCAGCAGCTGCTCCTTGAATAAGCTCCACATTTCGATTGTGCCCATCCCCTGCAGTTTCCTTCCCCATCCTACGCTTCCTAAATCTTGCCTAATCGCATCATAATTTCCTTTCCCCAGCTCTAATTCTTGCCCTGCGGTATATACCTGTCCCTGCCCATCACTAAGGTAAACCTAACCGAATTGTGATCACTACCACCAAAGTGCTCACCTACATCTAAATCTAACACCTGGCCGGGTTCATTACCCAGTACCAAATCCAATGTGGCATCGCCCCTGTTTGGCCTGTCTACATATTGTGTCAGAAAACCCTCCTGCACACACTGGACAAAAACTGACCCATTTAAAGTGCTCTAACTATAGTATTTCCAGTCAATATTTGGAAAGTTAAAGTCCCCCATAACAACTACCCTGTTACTTTCGCTCTTGTCGTGAATCATCTTCGCTATCCTTTCTTCTACATCTCTGGAACTATTCGGAGGTCCATAGAAGACTCCCAACAGGGTGACCTCTCGTCTCCTGTTTCTAACCTCGGCCCATACTACCTCAGTAGGCGAGTCCTCAAACGTCCTTTCTGCCGCTGTAATACTCTTCTTGATTAACAATGCCACCCACCCCCCTCTTTTACCATCTTCTCTGTTCTTACTGAAACACCTAAATCCCGGAATCTGCAACATCCATTCCTGCCCTTGCTCTACCCATGTCTCCGAAATGGCCACAACATCGAGATCCCAGGTACCAACCCATGCTGCAATCTCACCCACCTTATTCCGGATGCTCCTGGCGTTGAAGTAGACACACTTTGAACCAAGTTCTTGCTTGCCAGTGCCCTCTTGCGTTCTTGTAACCTTATCCCTGACCTCACTACTCTCAACATCCTGCACACTGGAACGACAATTTAGGTTCCCATTCCCCTGCTGAATTATTTAAAATGGGAAGGGGCTTCTCTAGCTTTAAAATGGGAGGTGGCGGCATCTCCATTTTTAAATTGGGAGGTGGTTTTCTCCAGATTTAAAATGGGAAGGCGACTTCTCCATGTTTTAAATGGGAAGAGGGTCTTCACCAGGTTTAAAATGGGAGATGGTCTTCTCCAGGTTTAAAATGGAAGGTTGAATTCACAAGGTTTAAAATGTTATGGGCGTTTCTCCAGGATTAAAATGGGAAGCGGCTTCTCCAGGTTTAAAATGGAGATGGTCCTCTCCAGGTTTAAAATGGAAGGTTGAATTCACAAGGTTTAAAATGGTAGGGACGTTTCCCCAGGTTTAAAATGGGAAGGGGCTTCTCCAGCTTTAAAACGGGAGGTGGCGGCATCTCTCGGTTTGAATTGGGAGGTGGTTTTCTCCAGATTTAAAATGGGAAGGGGGCTTCTCCAGGTTTAAAATGGGAGGTGAGTCCTCTCCATGTTTAAAATTGGATGAGGGTCTTCGCCATGTTTAAAATGGGGGATGGTATTCTCCAGGTTTAAAATTGGAGGGGCGCTTCTCCAGGTTTAAAATGGGAGGTGGTCTTCTCGAGGTTTAAACTGGGAAGGGGCTTCGCCAGGTTGACAATGGGTGGTGGTCTTCTCCTGGCTTAAATTGGGAGGTGGTCTTCTCCAGGTTTAAAATTGGAGGAGGGCTGCACCAGCTTTAAAATGGGAGGGGGCTTCTCCAGGTTTAAAATGGTAGTCGAGTCCTCTCCATGTTTACAATACGATGAGGGTCTTATCCATGATTAAAATGGGAGGTGGTCTTCTACAGGTTTAAAATTGAGGGGCGCTCTCCAGGTTTAAAATGGGAGGTGGCCTTCTCCAGGTTTAAATTGGGAGGTGGTCTAATCCAGAGTTAAAATGGGAAGGGGGCTTCTCCAGGTTTTAAATGAGTGATGTTCTTCTCCACATTTAAAGTGGGAGGTGGTCTTCTCCTGGTTTAAATTGGGAATGGGGCTTCACAAGGTTTAAAATGGGAGGGGGTCTTCTCCCGGTTTAAAATGGGAGGCGAGTCCTCGGCATGTTAAAAATGGGATGAGGGTCTTCTCCATGTTTAAAACTGGAGGTGGTAATCTGCAGGTTTAAAACGGGTGGTGGTCTCCCCAAGGTCTAAATTGAGAAGGATCTTCTCCAGGTTTACAATGGGAGGTTGTCCTCTTCTGGCTTAAATTGAGAGGTGGTCTTCTCCAGGTTTAAAATGGAAGGGGGGCTTGCCCAGTGTCAAAATGGGAGGTGGTCTTCTCCAGATTTAAAATGGCAGGGAGTGTTCTCCTAGGTGTAAAATATGATGTGGCATTCTCCAGGTTTAAAATGGGCGGTGGCCTTCTCCAGGTTTAAAATGGGAAATGGTCTTCCCCAGGTTTAAAATGGAAGGTTGAATTCACAAGGTTTAAAATGGTAGGGTGTGGGGATTCACTAGGTTTAAAATGAGGGATGGTCTTCTCCAGGTTCAAATTGGGAACGAGGCTTCTCCAGGTTTAAAATGGGAGGCGATTCCTCTCCATGTTTAAATTGGGAGGTGGTATTCTCCACGTTTATAATGGGAGGGGCGCTTCTCCAGGTTTAAAATGGGAGGTGATCATCAAGAGATTTAAAATGACATGTTGTCTTCTCCAGGTTTAAAATGGGAGGGGAGCTTCCCCCGATTCAGAATGGGAGTGGTCTTCTCCAATTTAAAATGGGAGGGGGTATTCTCCAGGTTTAAAATGGGAGGTGGTCCTTCACCAGGTTTAAAATGGAAGCTGGTCGTCTCCAGATATAAAATGGGAAGGGGTCTTCTCCAGGTTTAAAGTGGGAGGTGGTCTTCTCCTGGTTTAAATTAGGAATGGGGCTTCTCCAGGTTTAAAATGGGAGGGAGGCTTCTCAATGTTTGAAACGGGTGGTGGTATTCTCCAGGTTTAAAACTGGAAGTGGTCTTCTCGAAGTTTAAAATGGGAAGTCGTTTCGCCAGGTTTACAATGGGAGGTGGTCTTCTCCTGGCAGAAATTGGGAGGTGGTCTTCTCCAAGTTTAAAATCGGGGGGCTTCTCCAGGTTTAAAATTGGAGGGGGCTGCACAATGTATAAAATGGGAGGGGTTTCTCCAGGTTTAAAATGGGAGGTTGTCTTCGCGAGGTTTAAAATGAGAGGTGGTCTTCTCCAGGTTTAAAATGGGAGGAGGGCCTTCACCAGGTTTAAAATTCTTCTCGAAGTTTAAAATGGGAAGGCGCTTCGCCAGGTTTACAATGGGAGGTGGTCTTCTCCAGGTTTAAAATGGGGCAGCTTCTCCAGGTTTGAAATTGGAACACGCTGAACAATGTTTAAAATGGGAGGGGGTTTCTCCAGGTTTAAAATGGGAGTCGAGTCCTCTCAATGTTTAAAATCGGATAAGCGCCTTCTCCAAGTCTTAAATGGGAGTTGGTCTTCTCCAGGTTTAAAATGGGGCGGCTTCTCCAGGTTTAAAATGGGTGGAGGGTCGGCACCAGGTTTAAAATGGGAGGTGGTCTTCTCCAGGTATAAAATGGGAGGTGATCATCTCCAGGTTTAAAATGGGAGGTGGTCTTCTCCAGGTTTTAAATGGAAGGTTGAAATCACAAGGTTTAAATTGGTCGGGGCTCTTCTCCAGGTTTAAAATGGGAAGGATCTTCTCCAGGTTTAAAATGGTAGGTGGTCTTCTCCAGAATTTAAATGGGAGGTTGAATTCACAAGGTTTAAAATGGTCGGGGCGCTTCTCCAGGTTTAAAATAGGAGGTGGTCTTCTCCAGGTTTAAAGTGGGAATGGGGCTTCTTCAGGTTTAAAATGGGAGGGGGCCTTCTCCAGGTTTAAAATGTGAGGCGAGTCCTCTCCATGTTTAAAATGGGATGAGGGTCTTCTTCATGCTTAAAACGGGAAGTGGTGAACTGCAGGTTTAAAACGGGAGGTGGTCTTCTCGAATTTAAAATGTGAAGGGGCTTCTCCAGGATTACAATGGAAGGTGGTCTTCTCCTGGCTTAAAATGGGAGGTGGTCTTCTCCAGGTTTAAAACGGGAGATGGTCTTCTCCAGGTTTAAAATGGAAGGTTGAATTCACAAGGTTTTAAAATGTTAGGGGCGCTTCTCCAGGTTTAAAATGGGAGGGGGCGTCTCAAGCTTTAAAATGGGAGGCGAGTCCTCTCCATGTTTAAAATAGGATGAGGGTATTATCCTTGATTAAAATGGGAGGTGGTCCTTCCACGTTCAGAATTGGAGGGGCGCTTCTCCTTGTTTAAATGGGAGGTGGTCTTCGCGAGGTTTGAAATGAGAGGTGGTCTTCTCCAGGTTTAAAATGGGAGGTGGTCTTCTCCAGGTTTAAAATGGGAAGGGGGCTTCTCCAGGTTTAAAGTGTGAGGCGATTCCTCTCAATGCTTAAAATGGGATGAGGGTCTTCTCCATGTTTACAATGGGAGATGGAATTCTCCAGGTTTAAAATGTGAGGTGATTTTCTCCAAGTTTAAAGTGGGAAGAGGTCTTCTGCAGGTTTACAATGGGAGGGGGTGTTCTCCAGGTTTAAAACGGGAGATGGTCTTCTCCAGGTTTAAAGTGGGAGGTGGCCTTCTCCTGGTTTAAAATGGGAATGGGGCTTCTCCAGGTTTAAAATTGGAACGGGCTGAACAATGTTTAAAATGGGAGGGGGTTTCTCCAGGTTTAAAATGGGAGTCGAGTCCTCTCAATGTTTAAAATCGGATAAAGGCCTTCTCCAAGTCCAAAATGGGAGGTGGTCTTCGCCAGGTTTAAAATGAGAGGTGGTCTTCTCCAGGTTTAAAATGGGTGGAGGGTCTGCACCAGGTTTAAAATGGGAGGTGGGCTTCCCCAGGTTTAAAATGGGAGGTGGTCTTCTCCAGGTTTAAAATGGGAGGTGGTCTTCTCCAAGGTTTTAAATGGAAGGTTGAAATCACAAGGTTTAAAATGGTCGGGGCTCTTCTCCAGGTTTAAAATATGAAGGGTCTTCTCCAGGTTTAAAGTGGGAGGTGGTCTGCTCCAGTTTTAAATTGGGAATGGGGCTTCTTCAGGTTTAAAATGGGAGGGGGCCTTCTCCAGGTTTAAAATGGGAGGCGAGTCCTCTCCATGTTTAAAATGGGATGAGGGTCTTCTCCATGCTTAAAACGGGAGGTGGTGAACTGCAGGTTTAAAACGGGAGGTGGTCTTCTACTGGTTTAAAATGGGAGGTGGTCTTCTCCAGGTTTAAAACGGGAGATGGTCTTCTCCAGGTTTAAAATGGAAGGTTGAATTCACAAGGTTTTAAAATGTTAGGGGCGCTTCTCCATGTTTAAAATGGGAGGGGGCTTCGCCAGGTTTAAAGTGGGAGGCGAGTCCTCTCCATGTTTAAAATAGGATGAGGGTATTATCCTTGATTAAAATGGGAAGCGGTCCTTCCACGTTCAAAATTGGAGGGGCGCTTCTCCTTTTTTAAATGGGAGGTGGTCTTCTCCAGGTTTAAAATGGGAAGGGGGCTTCTCCAGGTTTAAAGTGTGAGGCGAGTCCTCTCAATGCTTAAAATGGGATGAGGGTCTTCTCCATGATTACAATGGGAGATGGAATTCTCCAGGTTTAAAATGTGAGGTGATTTTCTCCAAGTTTAAAGTGGGAAGAGGTCTTCTCCAGGTTTACAATGGGAGGGGTGTTCTCCAGGTTTAAAACGGGAGGTGGTCTTCTCCAGGTTTAAAGTGGGAGGTGGCCTTCTCCTGGTTTAAAATGGGAATGGGGCTTCTCCAGGTTTAAAATGGGAGGGGGACTTCTCCAGGTTTAAAATGGGAGGCGAGTCCTCTCCATGTTTAAAATGGGATGAGGGTCTTCTCCAGGTTTAAAATGGGAGGTGGTCTTTAAGAGGTTTAAAATGAAAGGTGGTATTCTCCAGGTTTAAAATGGGAGGTGGTTTTCTCCAGGCTTAAAATGGGAGGAGTTTATTCACCAGGTTTAAATTGGGAGGTAGTTTTCTCCCGATTTAAAACTGGAGGTGGTCTTCTCCAGGTTTAAAGTGGGAAGTGGTCTTCTCCAGGTTTAAAATGGCAACAGGGCTTCTCCAGGTTTAAAATGGGAGGGGGGCTTCTCAAAGTTTAAAATGGGAGGTGGGTCCTCTCCATGTTTAAAATGGGATGAGGGTCTTCTCCAGGTTTAAAACGGAAGGTTGGATTCACAAGGTTTAAAGTGGTTGGGGCGGTTCTCCAGGTTTAAAATGGGAAGGGGCATCTCCAGGTTTAAAATTGGAGGTGGCCTTCTCCACGTTTAAATTGGGAGGTGGTCTTCTCCAGATATAAAATGGGAAGGGGGCTTCTCCAGGTATGAAATGGGTGATGTTCTTCTCCAGGTTTAAAGAGGGAGGTGGTCTTCTCCTGGTTTAAATTGTGAACGGGTTTTCTCCTGGTTTAAAATGGGATGAGGGTCTTCTCCATGTTTAAAACGGGAGGTGGTACACACCAGGTTTAAAACGGGAGGTAGTCTTCTCGAGTTTAAAATGTGAAGGGGCTTCTCCAGGTTTACAATGGGAGGTGGTCTTCTCCTGGCTTAAATTGGGATGTGGTCTTCTCCAGGTTTAAAATGACGGTGGGGGTGGGGGGTTCTCTAGGTTTAAAATTGGTGGGGGCTTCTCCAGGTTTAAAATGGGAGGCGAGCCCTCTCCATGTTTAAAATAGGATGAGGGTCTTATCCATGATAAAAATGGGAAGTGGTCTTCTCCACGTCCAAATTGGAGGGACGCTTCCCCTGGTTTATATGGGAGGTGGTCTTCACGATGTTTAAAATGAGAGCGGGCTTCTCCAGGTTTAAGATGGGAGCTGGTCTTCTCCAGGTTTAAAATGGGAAGGGGGCTTCTCCAGGTTTTAAATGGGAGATGGTCTTCTACAGGCTTAAAGTGGGAGGTGGTCTTCTCCAGATATAAAATGGGAAGGGGGCTTCTACAGGTATAAAATGGGAGATGTTCTTCTCCAGGTTTAAAGAGGGAGGTGGTCATCTCCTGGTTTAAATTGGGAACGGGTTTTCTCCAGGTTTACATGGGATGAGGGTCTTCTCCATGTTTAAAACGGGAGGTGGTACACTCCAGGTTTAAAACGGGAGGTTGTCTTCTTGAGTTTAAAATGTGAAGGAGCTTCTCCAGGTTTACAATGGGAGGTGGTCTTCTCCTGGCTTAAATTGGGAGGTGGTCTTCTACAGGTTTAAAATGACGGGGGTGGGGGGTGGTTCTCTAGGTTTAATATTTGTGGGGGCTTCTCCAGGGTTAAAATGGGAGGCGAGTCCTCTCCATGTTTAAAATAGGATGAGGTTGTTATCCATGATTAAAATTGGAAGTGGTCTTCTCCACGTCCAAATTGGAGGGGCGCTTCCCCTGGCTTAAATGGCAGGTGGGCTTCACGATGTTTAAAATGAGAGCGGGCTTCTCCAGGATTAAGATGGGAGGTGGTCTTCTCCAGGTTTAAAATGGAAAGGGGGCATCTTCAGGTTTTAAATGGGAGATGGTCTTCTACAGGCTTAAAGTGGGATGCGGTCTTCTGCTGGTTTAAACTGGGAACAGGGCTTCTCCAGGTTTAAAAAGGGAGGTGGTCTTCTCCAGGTTGAAAATGGGAGGTGGTCTTCTCCACGATCAAAATTGGAGGGTCGCTTCCCCTGCTTTAAACTGGGAACAGGGCTTCTCCAGGTTTAAAATGGGAGGGGCGCTTCTCCATGTTTAAAATGGGATGAGGGGCTTATCCATGTTTAAACTGGGAGGTGGTATACTCCAGGTTTTAAATGGGAGGTGGTCTTCAAGAGGTTTAAAATAACAGGTTGCCTTCGCCTGGTTTAAATTGGGAACGGGGCTTCTCCAGGTTTATAATGGGAGGGGGCTTCTCCAGGTTTAAAATGGGAGGCGAGTCCTCTCCATGTTAAAAATGGGATGAGGGTCTTCTCGATGTTTCAAATGGGCGATGGCATTCTCCAGGTTTAAAATGGGAGATGGTATTCTCCAGCTTTAAAATGGAAGGTTGAATTCACAAGATTTAAAATGGGAGGGGGCTTCTCCAGGTTTAAAATGGGAGGTGGTCTTCTCCAGGTTTAAAATGGGAGGTGGTCTTCGTCTGGTTTAAATTGGGAACGGGGCTTCTCCAGGTTTAAAATGGGAGTGGGCTTCTCCAGGTTTAAAATGGGAGGCGAGTCCTCTCCATGTTAAAAATAGGATGAGGGTCTTCTCGATGTTTGAAATGGGCGATGGTATTCTCCAGGTTTAAAATGGCAGGGTGCTTCTCCATTTTTAAAATGGGATGTGCGTCTTCTCCATGTTTAAAATGTGAGGTGGTTTTCTCCATGTTTATGATGGGGGGTGCAACTCCAGGATTAAAATGGGGGGCTTCTACAGGTTTAAATTTGGAGGTTGTCTTCTCCAGGTTTAAAGTAGGGGGGTGGGGGGCTTCTCCAGGTTTAAAATGGGAGGGGCACTTCTCCAGGTTTAAAATGGTAGGTGGTCTTCGCGAGGTTTAAAATGAAATGTTGTCTTCTCCAGGTTTAAAATGGGAGGGTGGTCTCCAGGTTTAAAATGGGAGGAGGGTCTTCACCAGGTTTAAAATGGGATGTGGTATTCTCCAGGCTTAAAATGGAAGGGGACTTCTCCAGGTTTAAAATGCGAGGGAGCTTCTCGCGGTTTAAAATGGGAGGGCGCTTCTCCAGGTATAAAAAGGAGTTGGTCTTCTCAAGGTTGAAAATGGGAAGGAGCTTATCCAGGTTTAAAATGGGAGGTGGTCTTCGCCATGTTTAAAATGGGGGAATGGGCTTCTCCAGGTTTCAAATGCGGGTTGTTCTCCATGTTTAAAATTGGATGCGAGTCCTCTCCATGTTTAAAATGGGACGAGGGGCTTCTCCATGTTTAAAATGGTAGATGGTCTTCTCCAGGTTTAAAAGTGGAGGGTCGCTTCTCCAGGTTTAAATTGGAGGTGGTCTTTGCGAGGTAGAAGATTGGAGTTGGTCTTCTCGACATTTGAAATGGGAAGATGGTCATCACGAGGTTTGTATCGGGAGGTTGTCTTCTCCAGGTTTAAAATGGGAGCGGCGCTTCGCAAGGTTTAAAATGGGAGCGGGGCTTCACCAGATTTAAAATGGGAGGGGGATTCTACAGATATAAAATAGGATTTGGATTTCTCGAAGTTCAAAATTGGAAGGGGCTTCTCCAGGTTTAAGATGGGAGGTGGTCTTCTCCAGGATTAATGTGGGAGGTGATCTTCTCCTGGTTTAAAATGGGAACGGGGCTTCTTCCGATTTAAAACGGGAGGGGGGTTCTCCAGGTTCAAAATTGGATGAGGGTCTTCTGCATGTTTAAAATGGAAGGTGGTCTTCTCCATTTTTAAAATGGGAGGGGGCGTCTTCAGGATTAAAATGGGAGGTGGTCTTCTCCAGGTTTGAATTGGGATGTGGTCTTCTCGAGGTTTAAAATTGGGAGGAGGGTCTTCTCCATGTTTAAAATGGAAGGTGGTCTTCTCCATTTTTAAAATGGGAGGGGGCGTCTTCAGGATTAAAATGGGAGGTGGTCTTCTCCAGGTTTGAATTGGGATTGTGGTCTTCACCAGGTTTAAAATTGGGAGGAGGGTCTTCTCCAGGTTTAAAACGGGTGGTGGTCTTCTTCAGGCTTAAAATGAAAGGGGGCTTCTTCAGATTTAAAAAGAGAGGGTGCTTCTCCAGGTTTAAAATGGCAGGCGAGTCCACTCCATGTTTAAAAAAGGGATGATGGTCTTCTCCATGATTAAAATGGGAGGTGGTATTTTCCAGGTTTAAAATGGGAGGGGCGCTTCTCCAGGTTTAAAATTGGAGGTGCGCATCTCCAGATTTAAAATGGGATGTGGTCTTCGCGAGGTTTAAAATGGAAGAGGTGCTTCTCCAGGTTTAAAATGGGAAGGTGCTTCTCCAGGTTTAAAATGGGAAGCGGCCTTCTCCAGGTTTAAATTGGGAGGTGGTCTTCTCCAGCTTTTAAATGTGTGGGGGTGGGGCATCTCCAGGTTTAAAATGGGAGGTGGTCTTCTCCGGATTTGAAATGGGAAGAGGGCTTCTCCAGGTTTAAAATGGGAGGTGGTCTTCTCCAGGTTTAAAGTTGGAGGTGGTCTTCTCCTAGCTTAAAATGGGAACGGGGCTTCTCCAGGTTTAAAAAGGGAGGGCCTGCTCCAGGTTTAAAATGGGAGGCGAGTCCTCTCCATGTTTAAAATGGGACGACGGTCTTCTCCATGTTTAAAATGGGAGGTGGTCTTCTCCAAGTTTAAAATGAGAGGGGGTTTCTCCAGGATTAAAATGGGAGGTGGTCTTCTTCATGTTTAAAATATGAGCTGGTCGTTGCGAGGTATAAAATGGGAGGTGGTCTTCTCCAGGTTTAAAATGGGAGGTAGTTTTCTCCACGTTTAAAATGGGAGGAAGGTCCGGACCAGGTTTGAAATGGGAGGTCGGCTTCTCCAGGTTTAAAATGGAAGATGGTCTTCTCCAGATTTAACATTGAGTGTTGTCTTCTCCATTTTTAAAATGGGAGGGGTGCTTCTCCATTTTTAAAATGGGAGTGGGCTTCACCAGTTTTAAAATGGGATGGGGCTTCTACAGGTAAAAAATAAGATTTGGTCTTCTCGAGGTTCAAAATGGGAAGGAGATTCTGCAGGTTTAAAATGGGAGGTGGTCGTCTCCAGGTTTAAAATGGCAGGTGGTCGTCTCCAGGTTTAAAGTGGGAGGTGGTCATCTCCTAGTTTAAAATGGGATCGGGGCTTCTCCAGGTTGAAAATGGAAGCGGCATTTTCCAGGTTTAAACTGGGAGGCGAGTCCTCTCCATGTTTAAAATTGGATGAGGGTCTTCTCCATGTTTAAAATGGGAGGTGGTCTCCAGGTTTAAAATGGGAGGAGGGTCTTCACCAGGTTTAAAGTGGGATGTGGTATTCTCCAGGCTTAAAATGGGAGGGGGCTTCTCCAGGTTTAAAATGGGAGATGGTCTTCTCTAGATTTAAAGTGGGAGGTGTTCTTCGCCTGGTATAAATTGGGAACAGGGCTTCTCCAGGCTTAAAATTGGAGGGGGCTTCTCCAGGTTTAAAATGCGAGGCGAGTCCTCTCCATGTTAAAAATGGGATGAGGGTCTTCTGGATGTTTCAAATGGGCGATGGTATTCTCCAGGTTTAAAATGGCAGGGGGCTTCTCCATGGTTAAATTGGGAGGCGAGTCCTCTCCATGTTTAAAATGGGAGGTGATCTTCTCCAGTTTTGAAATTGGAGGTGGTCATTGCGAGGTATAGAATGGGCGGTGGTTTCTCCAGGTTTAAAATGGGAGATGGTCTTCTCCGGGTTTAAAAGGGGAGGAGGGTCTTCAACAGGTTTAAAATGGGACGTGGTCTTCTCCAGGTTTAAAATGGGAGATGGTCTTCTCCCGGTTTAAAATGGAAGGTTGAATTCGCAAGGTTTAAAATGGTAGGTGCGCTTCTCCAGCTTTTAAAAGGGTGGGTGTGGGGCGTCTCAAGGTTTAAAATGGAAGGTGGACTTCTCCTGATTTAAAATGGAAAGAGCCTTCTCCAGGTTTAAAATGGGAGATGGTCTTCTCCAGCTTTAAGGTGGGAGGTGGTTTTCGCCTCGTTTAAATTGGGATCGGGGCTTCTCCAGGTTTAAAATGGGATGTGGTATACTCCAGGCTTAAAATGGAAGGGGGCTTCTCCAGGTTTAAAATGCGAGGGAGCTTCTCCCGGTTTAAAATGGGAGGGCGCTTCTCCAGGTATAAAAAGGAGTTGGTCTTCTCAAGGTTTAAAATGGGAAGGAGCTTATCCAGGTTTAAAATGGGAGGTGGTCTTCGCCAGGTTTAAAATGGGGGAATGGGCTTCTCCAGGTTTCAAATGCGGGTTGTTCTCCATGTTTAAAATTGGATGCGAGTCCTCTCCATGTTTAAAATGGGACGAGGGTCTTCTCCATGTTTAAAATGGTAGATGGTCTTCTCCAGGTTTAAAATTGGAGGGGCGCTTCTCCAGGTTTAAATTGGAGGTGGTCTTTGCGAGGTATAAGATTGGAGGTGGTCTTCTCGAGATTTGAAATGGGAGGAAGGTCATCACGAGGTTTGTATCGGGAGGTTGTCTTCTCCAGGTTTAAAATGGGAGTTGGTCTTCTCCAGGTTTAAAATGGGAGTTGGTCTTCTCCAGGTTTAAAATGGAAGGTTGTCTTCTCCAGGTTTAAAATGGGAGCGGCGCTTCGCAAGGTTTAAAATGGGAGTGGGCTTCACCAGATTTAAAATGGGAAGGGGATTCTACACATATAAAATAGGATTTGGACTTCTCGAAGTTCAAAATTGGAAGGGGCTTCTCCAGGTTTAAGATGGGAGGTGGTCTTCTCCAGGATTAATGTGGGAGGTGATCTTCTCCTGGTTGAAAATGGGAACGGGGCTTCTTCCGATTTAAAATGGGAGGGGGGTTCTCCAGGTTTAAAATTGGATGAGGGTCTTCTGCATGTTTAAAATGGAAGGTGGTCTTCTCCATTTTTAAAATGGGAGGGGGCGTCTTCAGGATTAAAATGGGAGGTGGTCTTCTCCAGGTTTGAATTGGGATGTGGTCTTCTCGAGGTTTAAAATTGGGAGGAGGGTCTTCTCCATGTTTAAAATGGAAGGTGGTCTTCTCCATTTTTAAAATGGGAGGGGGCGTCTTCAGGATTAAAATGGGAGGTGGTCTTCTCCAGGTTTGAATTGGGATTGTGGTCTTCACCAGGTTTAAAATTGGGAGGAGGGTCTTCTCCAGGTTTAAAACGGGAGGTGGTCTTCTTCAGGCTTAAAATGAAATGGGGCTTCTTCAGATTTAAAAAGAGAGGGCGCTTCTCCAGGTTTAAAATGGCAGGCGAGTCCACTCCATGTTTAAAAAAGGGATGATGGTCTTCTCCATGATTAAAATGGGAGGTGGTATTTTCCAGGTTTAAAATGGGAGGGGCGCTTCTCCAGATTTAAAATTGGAGGTGCGCATCTCCAGATTTAAAATGGGATGTGGTCTTCAAGAGGTTTAAAATGGAAGGTTGAATTCACAAGGTTTAATATGGTAGAGGCGCTTCTCCAGGTTTAAAATGGGAAGGCGCTTCTCCAGGTTTAAAATGGGAAGCGGCCTTCTCCAGGTTTAAATTGGGAGGTGGTCTTCTCCAGCTTTTAAATGTGTCGGGGTGGGGCATCTCCAGGTTTAAAATGGGAGGTGGTCTTTTCCGGATTTGAAATGGGAAGAGGGCTTCTCCAGGTTTAAAATGGGAGGTGGTCTTCTCCAGGTTTAAAGTTGGAGGTGGTCTTCTCCTAGCTTAAAATGGGAACGGGGCTTCTCCAGGTTTAAAAAGGGAGGGCCTGCTCCAGGTTTAAAATGGGAGGCGAGTCCTCTCCATGTTTAAAATGGGACGACGGTCTTCTCCATGTTTAAAATGGGAGGTGGTCTTCTCCAAGTTTAAAATGAGAGGGGGTTTCTCCAGGATTAAAATGGGAGGTGGTCTTCTTCATGTTTAAAATATGAGCTGGTCGTTGCGAGGTATAAAATGGGAGGTGGTCTTCTCCAGGTTTAAAATGGGAGGTAGTTTTCTCCACGGTTAAAATGGGAGGAAGGTCCGGACCAGGTTTGAAATGGGAGGTCAGCTTCTCCAGGTTTAAAATGGAAGATGGTCTTCTCCAGATTTAACATTGAGTGTTGTCTTCTCCATTTTAAAAATGGGAGGGGTGCTTCTCCATTTTTAAAATGGGAGTGGGCTTCACCAGTTTTAAAATGGGATGGGGCTTCTGCAGGTAAAAAATAAGATTTGGTCTTCTCGAGGTTCAAAATGGGAAGGAGATTCTCCAGGTTTAAAATGGGAGTTGGTCGTCTCCAGGTTTAAAATGGCAGGTGGTCGTCTCCAGGTTTAAAGTGGGAGGTGGTCATCTCCTAGTTTAAAATGGGATCGGGGCTTCTCCAGGTTGAAAATGGAAGCGGCATTTTCCAGGTTTAAACTGGGAGGCGAGTCCTCTCCATGTTTAAAATTGGATGAGGGTCTTCTCCAGGTTTAAAATGGTAGGTGGTCTTCGCGAGGTTTAAAATGAAATGTTGTCTTCTCCAGGTTTAAAATGGGAGGGTGGTCTCCAGGTTTAAAATGAGAGGAGGATCTTCACCAGGTTTAAAATGGGTTGTGGTATACTCCAGGCTTAAAATGGAAGGGGGCTTCTCCAGGTTTAAAATGCGAGGGAGCTTCTCCCGGTTTAAAATGGGAGGGCGCTTCTCCAGGTATAAAAAGGAGTTGGTCTTCTCAAGGTTTAAAATGGGAAGGAGCTTATCCAGGTTTAAAATGGGAGGGCGCTTCTCCAGGTATAAAAAGGAGTTGGTCTTCTCAAGGTTTAAAATGGGAAGGAGCTTATCCAGGTTTAAAATGGGAGGTGGTCTTCGCCAGGTTTAAAATGGGGGAATGGGCTTCTCCAGGTTTCAAATGCATGTTGTTCTCCATGTTTAAAATTGGATGAGAGTCCTCTCCATGTTTAAAATGGGACGAGGGGCTTCTCCATGTTTAAAATGGTAGATGGTCTTCTCCAGGTTTAAAATTGGAGGGGCGCTTCTCCAGGTTTAAATTGGAGGTGGTCTTTGCGAGGTATAAGATTGGAGGTGGTCTTCTCGAGATTTGAAATGGGAAGATGGTCATCACGAGGTTTGTATCGGGAGGTTGTCTTCTCCAGGTTTAAAATGGGAGTTGGTCTTCTCCAGGTTTAAAATGGGAGAGGCGCTTCGCAAGGTTTAAAATGGGAGGGGGCTTCACCAGATTTAAAATGGGAGGGGGATTCTACAGATATAAAATAGGATTTGGACTTCTCGAAGTTCAAAATTGGAAGGGGCTTCTCCAGGTTTAAGATGGGAGGTGGTCTTCTCCAGGATTAATGTGGGAGGTGATCTTCTCCTGGTTTAAAATGGGAACGGGGCTTCTTCCGATTTAAAATGGGAGGGGGGTTCTCCAGGTTTAAAATTGGATGAGGGTCTTCTGCATGTTTAAAATGGAAGGTGGTCTTCTCCATTTTTAAAATGGGAGGGGGCGTCTTCAGGATTAAAATGGGAGGTGGTCTTCTCCAGGTTTGAATTGGGATGTGGTCTTCTCGAGGTTTAAAATTGGGAGGAGGGTCTTCTCCATGTTTAAAATGGAAGGTGGTCTTCGCGAGGTTTAAAATTGGGAGGAGGGTCTTCTCCATGTTTAAAATGGAAGGTGGTCTTCGCGAGGTTTAAAATGAAATGTTGTCTTCTCCAGGTTTAAAATGGGAGGTGGTCTTCTCCAGGTTTGAATTGGGATTGTGGTCTTCACCAGGTTTAAAATTGGGAGGAGGGTCTTCTCCAGGTTTAAAACGGGAGGTGGTCTTCTTCAGGCTTAAAATGAAAGGGGGCTTCTTCAGATTTAAAAAGAGAGGGCGCTTCTCCAGGTTTAAAATGGCAGGCGAGTCCACTCCATGTTTAAAAAAGGGATGATGGTCTTCTCCATGATTAAAATGGGAGGTGGTATTTTCCAGGTTTAAAATGGGAGGGGCGCTTCTCCAGGTTTAAAATTGGAGGTGCGCTTCTCCAGATTTAAAATGGGATGTGGTCTTCAAGAGGTTTAAAATAACAGGTTGCCTTCGCCTGGTTTAAATTGGGAACGGGGCTTCTCCAGGTTTATAATGGGAGGGGGCTTCTCCAGGTTTAAAATGGGAGGCGTGTCCTCTCCATGTTAAAAGTGGGATGAGGATCTTCTCGATGTTTCAAATGGGCGATGGTATTCTCCAGGTTTAAAATGGGAGATGGTCTTCTCCAGGTTTAAAATGGAAGTTTGAAGTCACAAGATTTAAAATGGTAGGGGCGCTTCTCTAGGTTTAAATGGGAAGGGGCTGCGAAAGGTTTAAAATGGGATGTGGCCTTCTCCAGGTTTAAAATGGGAGGTGGTCTTCTACTGAGTAAAATGGGTGGGGGCTTCTCCAGGTTTAAAACGGGAGATGGACTTCTCCAGGTTTAAAGTGGGAGGTGGTCTTCGCCTGGTTTAAATTGGGATGTGGTCTTCTCCAGCTTTTAAAAGGGTGTGGGTGGGGCTTCTCCAGGTTTACAATGGTAGGTGTTCTTCTCCTGATTTTAAATGGGGGGGGGCTTCTCCAGGCTTAAAATGTGAGGGGGCTTCTCCAGGTTTAAAATGGGAGATGGTCTTCTCCAGATTTAAAGTGGGAGGTGTTCTTCGCCTGGTATAAATTGGGAACGGGGCTTCTCCAGGCTTAAAATTGGAGGGGGCTTCTCCAGGTTTAAAATGCGAGGCGAGTCCTCTCCGTGTTAAAAATGGGATGCGGGTCTTCTCGATGTTTCAAATGGGCGATGGTTTTCTCCAGGGTTAAAATGGCAGGGGGCTTCTCCATGGTTAAATTGGGAGGCGAGTCCTCTCCATGTTTAAAATGGGAGGTGATCTTCTCCAGTTTTGAAATTGGAGGTGGTAATTGCGAGGTATAGAATGGGCGGTGGTTTCTCCAGGTTTAAAATGGGAGGTGGTCCTCTCCGGGTTTAAAAGGGGAGGAGGGTCTTCAACAGGTTTAAAATGGGACGTGGTCTTCTCCAGGTTTAAAATGGGAGATGGTCTTCTCCAGGTTTAAAATGGAAGGTTGAATTCGCAAGGTTTAAAATGGTAGGTGTGCTTCTCCAGCTTTTAAAAGGGTGGGTGTGGGGCGTCTCAAGGTTTAAAATGGAAGGTGGACTTCTCCTGATTTAAAATGGAAAGAGCCTTCTCCAGGTTTAAAATGGGAGATGGTCTTCTCCAGCTTTAAGGTGGGAGGTGGTCTTCGCCTCGTTTAAATTGGGATCGGGGCTTCTCCAGGTTTAAAATGGGAGGGGCTTCTCCAGGTTTAAAATGGGAGGTGGTCTTCTCCAGGTTTAAAATGGGAGGTGGTCTTCGTCTGGTTTAAATTGGGAACGGGGCTTCTCCAGGTTTAAAATGGGAGTGGGCTTCTCCAGGTTTAAAATGCGAGGCGAGTCCTCTCCATGTTAAAAATAGGATGAGGGTCTTCTCGATGTTTGAAATGGGCGATGGTATTCTCCAGGTTTAAAATGGCAGGGGCTTCTCCATTTTTAAAATGGGATGTGCGTCTTCTCCATGTTTAAAATGTGAGGTGGTCTTCTCCATGTTTATGATGGGGGGTGCACTCCAGGTTTAAAATGGGGGGCTTCTACAGGTTTAAATTTGGAGGTTGTCTTCTCCAGGTTTAAAGTAGGGGGGTGGGGGGCTTCTCAAGGTTTAAAATGGGAGGGGCACTTCTCCAGGTTTAAAATGGTAGGTGGTCTTCGCGAGATTTAAAATGAAATGTTGTCTTCTCCAGGTTTAAAATGGGAGGGTGGTCTCCAGGTTTAAAATGAGAGGAGGGTCTTCACCAGGTTTATAATGGGATGTGGTATTCTCCAGGCTTAAAATGGAAGGGGGCTTCTCCAGGTTTAAAATGCGAGGGAGCTTCTCCCGGTTTAAAATGGGAGGGCGCTTCTCCAGGTATAAAAAGGAGTTGGTCTTCTCAAGGTTTAAAATGGGAAGGAGCTTATCCAGGTTTAAAATGGGAAGTGGGCTTCTCCAGGTTTAAAATGGGAGGTGGTCTTCTCCAGGTTTAAAGTTGGTGGTGGTCTTCTCCCAGCTTAAGATGGGAACGGGGCTTCTCCAGGTTTAAAAAGGGAGGGCCTGCTCCAGGTTTAAAATGGGAGGCGAGTCCTCTCCATGTTTAAAATGGGACGACGGTCTTCTCCATGTTTAAAATGGGAGGTGGTCTTCTCCAAGTATAAAATGAGAGGGGGTTTCTCCAGGATTAAAATGGGAGGTGGTCTTCTTCATGTTTAAAATATGAGGTGGTCGTTGCGAGGTATAAAATGGGAGGTGGTCTTCTCCAGGTTTAAAATGAGAGGTCGTTTTCTCCAGGTTTAAAATGGGAGGAAGGTCTGGACCAGGTTTGAAATGGGAGGTCGGCTTCTCCAGGTTTAAAATGGAAGATGGTCTTCTCCAGATTTAACATTGAGTGTTGTCTTCTCCATTTTTAAAATGGGAGGGGTGCTTCTCCATTTTTAAAATGGGACTGGGCTTCACCAGTTTTAAAATAGGATGGGGCTTCTACAGGTAAAAAATAAGATTTGGTCTTCTCGAGGTTCAAAATGGGAAGGAGATTCTCCAGGTTTAAAATGGGAGGTGGCCGTCTCCAGGTTTAAAATGGCAGGTGGTCGTCTCCAGGTTTAAAGTGGGAGGTGGTCATCTCCTAGTTTAAAATGGGATCGGGGCTTCTCCAGGTTGAAAATGGAAGCGGCATTTTCCAGGTTTAAACTGGGAGGCGAGTCCTCTCCATGTTTAAAATTGGATGAGGGTCTTCTCCATGTTTAAAATGGGAGGTGGTCTTCTCCAGGTTAAAACTGGTAGGTGTTATCCTCCAGGTTAAAGGGGGGGGGGGATTTCCTCCAGGTATAAAATGTGGGTGCTTCTCCAGGTTTAAATTGGTAGGTGCTCTTCTCCAAGCTTAAAATAGGGGGTGGGGGCTTTTCCACGTTTAAGTAGGAGGTGGTCTTCACGAGGTTTAAAATGAGATGTTGTCTTCTCCAGGTTTAAAATGGGAGGGTTCTCTTCTCCAGGTTTAAAATGGGAGGAGGGTCTTCACCAGTTTTAAAATGGGACGTGGTCTTGTCCAGGTGTAAAATGGAAGGGGGGCTTCCCCAGGTTTAAAATGGGAGGTGGTATTCTCCAGGTTTAAAATGGGAGGGAGTGTTCTCCAAGTTTTAAATGGGAGATGGTATTCTCCAGGTTTAAAATGAGAGGTTGCTTTGTCCAGGTTTAAAGTGGGAGGGGGGTTTCTCCTGGTTTAAATTGGGAGGAGGGTCTTCTCCAGGTTTAAATTGGGAGGAGGGTCTTCTCCAGTTTTAAAATGGGATTTGGTCGTCTACAGGTTTACAGTGAGAGGAGGTCTTCTCCAGGTTTAAAATGGGAGGTGGCTTCTCCAGGTTTAAAATGAGAGGTAGTCTTCACCAGGATTAAAATGGGAGGGGTGCTTCTCCACGTTTAAAATGGGAGGTGGCTTCTCAAGGTTAAGAATGAGAAGTGGTCTTCTCCAGGTTTAAAATTAGAGGTGGTTTTCTCCAGGTTTAAAATGGAATGGGGGTATCTCCAGGTTTAAAATGGGAATGTGGTTTCTCAAGGTCTAAAATGGGAGGGGGGCATGGCAACGTTTAAAATGGGAGGAGGGTGTTCTCCAGATTTAAAATGGGAGTGGTACTTCTCCAGGTTTAAAATGGGAGGGGGGCTTCTCCAGGTTTAAAATGATAGGTTGCCTTCTCCATGTTTAAAACGGGAGGGGGAATTCTCCAAGTTTAAATTGGGAGAGGGACTTCTCCAGGTTAACTTTTGGGGGGAGGGTCTTCTCCAGGTTTAAAATGGGAAATGGTCTCCTCCAGGTTTAAAATGGGAGGGGGGCTTCACCTGGTTTGAAATGGGATGATGGTGTTCTCCACGATTAAAATGGGATTTGGTCGTCTCCAGGCTTATAATGAGAGGAGGACTCCTCCAGGTTTAAAATGGGAGCAGATCTTCTCGAAGTTTAAAATGGGAGGGCGGCTTCTCCAGGTTTAAAATGGGAGGGGTGCTTCTCAAGGTTTAAAATGGGAGGGGCGCTTCTCCAGGTTTAAAATGGAAGGGGACTTCTCCAGGTTTAAAATGGGAGGGGCGCTTCTCCATGTTTAAAATTGGAGGTGCGCTTCTCCAGATTTAAAATGGGATGTGGTCTTCGCGAGGTTTAAAATGGAAGGTTGAATTCACAAGGTTTAAAATGGTAGAGGCGCTTCTCCAGGTTTAAAATGGGAAGGGGCTTCTCCAGGTTTAAAATGGGAAGTGGCCTTCTCCAGGTTTAAATTGGGAGGTGGTCTTCTCCAGCTTTTCAATGTGTGGGGGTAGGGCATCTCCAGGTTTAAAATGGGGGGTGGTCTTCTCCGGATTTGAAATGGGAAGAGGGCTTCTCCAGGTTTAAAATGGGAGGTGGTCTTCTCCAGGTTTAAAGTGGGAGGTGGTCTTCTCCTAGCTTAAAATGGGAACGGGGCTTCTCCAGGTTTAAAAAGGGAGGGCCTGTTCCAAGTTTAAAATGGGAGGCGAGACCTCTCCATGTTTAAAATGGGACGACGGTCTTCTCCATGTTTAAAATGGGAGGTGGTCTTCTCCAAGTTTAAAATGAGAGGGGGTTTCTCCAGGATTAAAATGGGATGTGCTCTTCTTCATGTTTAAAATATGAGGTGGTCGTTGCGAGGTATAAAATGGGAGGTGGTCTTCTCCAGGTTCAAAATGGGAGGTCGTCTTCTCCAGGTTTAAAATTGGAGGAAGGTCTGGACCAGGTTTGAAATGGGAGGTCGGCTTCTCCAGGTTTAAAATGGAAGATGGTCTTCTCCAGATTTAACATTGAGTGTTGTCTTCTCCATTTTTAAAATGGGAGGGGTGCTTCTCCATTTTTAAAATGGGAGTGGGCTTCACCAGTTTTAAAATGGGATGGGGCTTCTACAGGTAAAAAATAGGATTTGGTCTTCTCGAGGTTCAAAATGGGAAGGAGATTCTCCAGGTTTAAAATGGGGGTGCTTCTCCAGGTTTAAATTGGGAGGTGCTCTTCTCCAAGCTTAAAATAGGGGGTCGGGGCTTCTCCAGGTTTAAGTAGGAGGTGGTCTTCACGAGTTTTAAAATGAGATGTTGTCTTCTCCAGGTTTAAAATGGGAGGGTTCTCTTCTCAAGGTTTAAAATGGGATGAGGGTCTTCACCAGTTTTAAAATGGGAGGTGGTCTTCTCCAGGTATAAAATGGAAGTGGGGCTTCCCCAGGTTTAAAATGGGAGGTGGTATTCTCCAGGTTTAAATTGGGAGGGAGTGTTCTCCAAGTTTTAAATGGGAGATGGTATTCTCCAGGTTTAAAATGAGAGGTTGCCTTGTCCAGGTTTAAAGTGGGAGGGGGGATTCTCCTGGTTTAAATTGGGAGGAGGGTCTTCTCCAGGTTTAAATTGGGAGGAGGGTCTTCTCCAGGTATAAAATGGGATTTGGTCGTCTCCAGGTTTAAAATGAGAGGAGGTCTTCTCCAGGTTTAAAATGGGAGGTGGCTTCTCCAGGTTTAAAATGGGAGGTGGCTTCTCAAGGTTAAGAATGAGAGGTGGTCTTCTCCAGGTTTAAAATGAGAGGTGGTCTTCTCCAGGTTTTAAATGGAATGGGGGTATCTCCAGGTTTAAAATGGGAGGGTGGTTTCTCAAGGTCTAAAATGGGAGGGGGGCATGGCAACGTTTAAAATGGGAGGAGGGTGTTCTCCAGGTTTAAAATGGGAGTGGTACTTCTCCAGGTTTAAAATGGGAGGGGGGCTTCTCCAGGTTTAAAATGATAGGTTGCCTTCTCCAGGTTTAAAACGGGAGGGGGAATTCTCCAAGTTTAAATTGGGAGAGGGACTTCTCCAGGTTAACATTGGGGGGAGGATCTTCTCCAGGTTTAAAATGGGAGTTAGTCTTCTGCAGGTATAAAATGGGAAATGGTTTCCTCCAGGTTTAAAATGGGAGGGGGGCTTCACCTGGTTTGAAATGGGATGAGGGTGTTCTCCACGATTAAAATGGGATTTGGTCGTCTCCAGGCTTATAATGAGAGGAGGACTCATCCAGGTTTAAAATGGGAGCGGATCTTCTCGAAGTTTAAAATGGGAGGGCGGCTTCTCCAGGTTTAAAATGGGAGGGGTGCTTCTCAAGGTTTAAAATGGGAGGGGCGCTTCTCCAGGTTTAAAATGGAAGGGGACTTCTCCAGTTTTAAAGTGGGAGGGGCGCTTCTCCATGTTTAAAATTGGAGGTGCGCTTCTCCAGATTTAAAATGGGATGTGGTATTCGCGAGGTTTAAAATGGAAGGCTGAATTCACAAGGTTTAAAATGGTAGAGGCGCTTCTCCAGGTTTAAAATGGGAAGGGGCTTCTCCAGGTTTAAAATGGGAAGTGGCCTTCTCCAGGTTTAAATTGGTAGGTGGTCTTCTCCAGCTTTTGAATGTGTGGGGGTGGGGCATCTCCAGGTTTAAAATGGGGGGTGGTCTTCTCCGGATTTGAAATGGGAAGAGGGCTTCTCCAGGTTTAAAATGGGAGGTGGTCTTCTCGAGGTTTAAAGTGGGAGGTGGTCTTCTCCTAGCTTAAAATGGGAACGGGGCTTCTCCAGGTTTAAAAAGGGAGGGCCTGCTCCAAGTTTAAAATGGGAGGCGAGTCCTCTCCATGTTTAAAATGGGACGACGGTCTTCTCCATGTTTAAAATGGGAGGTGGTCTTCTCCAAGTTTAAAATGAGAGGGGGTTTCTCCAGGATTAAAATGGGAGGTGCTCTTCTTCATGTTTAAAATATGAGGTGGTCGTTGCGAGGTATAAAATGGGAGGTGGTATTCTCCAGGTTTAAAATGGGAGGTAGTCTTCTCCAGGTTTAAAATGCGAGGAAGGTCTGGGTCAGGTTTGAAATGGGAGGTCGGCTTCTCCAGGTTTAAAATGGAAGATGGTCTTCTCCAGATTGAACATTGAGTGTTGTCTTCTCCATTTTTAAAATGGGAGGGGTGCTTCTCCATTTTGAAAATGAGAGTGGGCTTCACCATTTTTAAAATGGGATGGGGCTTCTACAGGTAAAAAATAGGATTTGGTCTTCTCGAGGTTCAAAATGGGAAGGAGATTCTCTAGGTTTAAAATGGGGGTGCTTCTCCAGGTTTAAATTGGGAGGTGCTCTTCTCCAAGCTTAAAATAGGGGGTGCAGGCTTCTCCAGGTTTAAGTAGGGGGTGGTCTTCACGAGGTTTAAAATGAGATGTTGTCTTCTCCAGGTTTAAAATGGGAGGGTTCTCTTCTCCAGGTTTAAAATGGGAGAAGGGTCTTCACCAGTTTTAAAATGGGAGGTGGTCTTCTCCAGGTTTAAAATGGGAGGGAGTGTTCTCCAAGTTTTAAATGGGAGATGGTATTCTCCAGGTTTAAAATGAGAGGTTGCCTTGTCCAGGTTTAAAGTGGGAGGGGGGATTCTCCTGGTTTAAATTGGGAGGAGGGTCTTCTCCATGTTTAAATTTGGAGGAGGGTCTTCTCCAGGTTTAAAATGGGATTTGGTCGTCTCCAGGTTTACAATGAGAGGAGGTCTTCTCCAGGTTTAAATTGGGAGGTGGCTTCTCCAGGTTTAAAATGAGAGGTAGTCTTCACCAGGATTAAAATGGGAGGGGTGCTTCTCCACGTTTAAAATGGGAGTGGTACTTCTCCAGGTTTAAAATGGGAGGGGGGCTTCTCCAGGTTTAAAATGATAGGTTGCCTTCTCCAGGTTTAAAACGGGAGGGGGAATTCTCCAAGTTTAAATTGGGAGAGGGACTTCTCCAGGTTAACATTGGGGGGAGGATCTTCTCCAGGTTTAAAATGGGAGTTAGTCTTCTGCAGGTATAAAATGGGAAATGGGCTCCTCCAGGTTTAAAATGGGAGGGGGGCTTCACCTGGTTTGAAATGGGATGAGGGTGTTCTCCACGATTAAAATGGGATTTGGTCGTCTCCAGGCTTATAATGAGAGGAGGACTCCTCCAGGTTTAAAATGGGAGCGGATCTTCTCGAAGTTTAAAATGGGAGGGCGGCTTCTCCAGGTTTAAAATGGGAGGGGTGCTTCTCAAGGTTGAAAATGGGAGGTGCGCTTCTCCAGGTTTAAATGGAAGGGGACTTCTCCAGGTTTAAAATTGGAGATAGTCTTCTCCAGATTTAAAATGGAAGATGGTCTTCTCCAGGTGGGGGAAGAAACACAGAAAGAGTGAAATTGCCGCAGAGTGAGAACGCAGAAAAACGGGCAAAAAATGTCAGAGAAATAGAGAGAAGCGAGAAAAAGTCGAGAGAGTGGGAGTGAGAGAGAGGGACTGAAAGAGAGGGACTGAGAAAGAAGGATTGAGAGAGTGGGACTGAGAGAACGGGATTGAGAGAGAGGGATTGCGAGAGAGGGATTGAGAGAGAGGGATTGAGAGAGCGGGATTGCGAGATAGGGATTGAGAGAGAGGGATTGAGAGAGAGGAATTGAGAGTGAGGGACTGAGATAGTGGGATTGAGATAGAGGGACTGAGAGAAGGGATTGCGAGAGAGGGATTGAGAGAGAGGGATTGAGAAGAGGAATTGAAAGAGAGGGACTGAGAGAGAGGGACTGAGAGAGCGGGACTGAGAGAGCGGGATTGAGAAAGAGGGATTGAGAGAGAGGGATTGAGAGAGAGGGATTGATAGAGAGGAATTCAGAGAGAGGGGCTGAGAAAAATAGACTGAGAGAAATGGATTGAGAGAGAGGGACTGAGAGAGGAACTGAGAGAGAGGGACTGAGAGAGTGGGATTGAGAGAGAGGGACTGAGAGAGAGGGTCAGAGAGAGGGACGTAGAGAGAAACTGAGAGAGTGGGATTGAGAGAGAGGGATTGAGAGAGAGAGGGATTGAGAGAGGGGGATTGAGAGAGAGGGATTGAGAGAGTGGGACTGAGCGAGTTGGTCTGAGAGAAAGGGATTGAAAGTCGGACTGAGAGAGAGGGATCTCGGGAGGGATTGAGAGAGAGAGAGGGGTTGAGAGAGAGGGATTGAGAGGGAGTGATTGAGATGCAGGGATTGAGAGAGGGAGCGAGATAGAGGGACTGAGAGAGAGGGACTGAGAGAGAGGGACTGAGCGAGTTGGTCTGAGAGAAAGGGATTGAAAGTCGGACTGAGTGAGAAGGATTTCGGGAGGGATTGAGAGAGAGAGAGAGAGAGAGGGATTGAGAGAGAGGGATTGAGAGGGAGTGATTGAGAGACAGGGAGTGACAGAGGGAGCGAGATAGAAGGATTGAGCGAGTTGGTCTGAGAGAAAGGGATTGAAAGTCGGACTGAGAGAGAGGGATTTCGGGAGGGATTGAGAGAGAGAGAGGGATTGAGAGAGAGGGATTGAGAGAGAGGGATTGAGAGAGAGCGGCTGAGAGAGACGGAATGAGAGATTGGGATTGAGAGAGGGATTGAAAGAGACGGATTCATAGAGACGAGTTGATAGAGAGGGATTGAGAGAGAAGGAGTGAAAGAGTGGGACTGAGAGAGCGGGATTCAGAGAGAGGGATTGAGAGAGGGACTGAGAGAAAGGGATTGAGAGAGAGGGACTGAGGGAGAGGGACTGCGGGAGCGGGACTGAGACAGCGAGTTTGAGAGAGCGGGATTGAGAGAGAGGGATTGAGAGAGCGAGATTGATAGAAAGGGACTGAGAGAGACGGAGTGAGAGAGAGGGATTGAGAGAGTGGGATTGAGGGAGAGAGCCAGAAAGAGCGGGATTGCGAGAGAAGGATTGAGAGAGAGGGATTGAGAGAGAGGAATTGAGAGAGAGAGACTGAGAGAGAGGGACTGAGAGAGAGGGATTGAGAGAGAGGGATAGAGAGAGGGACTAAAAGAGTGGGACTGAGAGAGCTGGATTCAGAGAGAGGGATTGAGAGAGGGACTGAGAAAGAGGGATTGAGAGAGCGAGATTGATAGAAAGGGACTGAGAGAGGGAGTGAGAGAGAGGGATTGAGAGAGAGGGATTGAGGGAGAGACACTGAAAGAGCGGGATTGCGAGAGAAGGATTGAGAGAGAGGGATTGAGAGAGAGGGATTGAGAGAGAGGGATTGAGAGAGAGGAATTGAGAGTAAGGGACTGAGATAGTGAGATTGAGATAGAGGGACTGAGAGAAGGGATTGCGAGAGAGGGATTGAGAGAGAGGGATTGAGAGAGAGGAATTGAGAGAGAGGGACTGAGAGAGAGGGACTGAGGGAGCGGGACTGAGAGAGCGGGATTGAGAGAGAGGGATTGAGAGAGAGGGATTGAGACAGAGGGATTGATAGAGAGGAATTCAGAGAGAGGGGCTGAGAAAAATAGACTGAGAGAAATGGATTGAGAGAGAGGGACTGAGAGAGGGACTGAGAGAGAGGGACTGAGAGAGTGGGATTGAGAGAGAGGGACTGAGAGAGAGGGTCTGAGAGAGGGACTTAGAGAGAAACTGAGAGAGTGGGAATGAGAGAGAGGGATTGAGAGAGAGAGGGATTGAGAGAGGGGGATTGAGAGAGAGGGATTGAGAGAGAGGGACTGAGAGAGAGGCACTGACAGAGAGGGACTGAGAGAGTGGGACTGAGCGAGTTGGTCTGAGAGAAAGGGATTGAAAGTCGGACTGAGAGAGAGGGATTTCGGGAGGGATTGAGAGAGAGAGGGGTTGAGAGAGAGGGATTGAGAGGGAGTGACTGAGAGGCAGGGATTGAGAGAGGGAGCGAGATAGAGGGACTTAGAGAGAGGGACTGAGAGAGAGGGACTGAGAGAGAGGGACTGAGCGAGTTGGTCTGAGAGAAAGGGATTGAAAGTCGGACTGAGAGAGAGGGATTTCGGGAGGGATTGCGGGAGAGAGAGGGATTGAGAGAGAGGGATTGAGAGGGAGTGATTGAGAGACAGGGAATGACAGAGGGAGCGAGATAGAGGGACTGAGCGAGTTGGTCTGAGAGAAAGGGATTGAAAGTCGGACTGAGAGAGAGGGATTTCGGGAGGGATTGAGAGAGAGAGGGATTGAGAGAGAGGGATTGAGAGAGAGGGATTGAGAGAGCGGCTCAGAGAGACGGAATGAGAGATTGGGATTGAGAGAGGGATTGAAAGAGACGGATTCATAGAGACGAGTTGATAGAGAGGGATTGAGAGAGAAGGAGTGAAAGAGTGGGACTGTGAGATCGGGATTCAGAGAGAGGGATTGAGAGAGGGACTGAGAGAAAGGGATTGAGAGAGAGGGACTGAGGGAGAGGGACTGCGGGAGCGGGACTGAGACAGCGAGTTTGAGAGAGGGATTGAGAGAGAGGGATTGAGAGAGCGAGATTGATAGAAAGGGACTGAGAGAGAGGGAGTGAGAGAGAGGGATTGAGAGAGAGGGATTGAGGGGGAGAGACTGAAAGAGCGGGATTGCGAGAGAAGGATTGAGAGAGAGAGATTGAGAGAGAGGAATTGAGAGAGAGAGACTGAGAGAGAGGGACTGAGAGAGAGGGATTGAGAGAGAGGGATAGAGAGAGGGACTGAAAGAGTGGGACTAAGAGAGCGGGATTCAGAGAGAGGGATTGAGAGAGCGAGATTGATAGAAAGGGACTGAGAGAGAGGGAGTGAGAGAGAGAGATTGAGAGAGCGGGATTGAGGGAGAGACACTGAAAGAGCGGGATTGCGAGAGAAGGATTGAGAGAGAGGGATTGAGAGAGAGGAATTGAGAGAGAGAGAATGAGAGAGAGGGACTGAGAGAGAGGGATTGAGAGAGAGGGATTGAGAGAGGGACTGAGAGAGAGGGCTGAGAGACAGGGACTGAGAGAGAGGGACTCAGAGAATGGGATTCAGAGAGAGGGATTGAGAGAGAGTGACTGAGAGAGAAGGAATGAGATAGAGGGATTGGGAGAGATGGATTGAGAGAGAGCAGGATTGCGAGAGAGGGACTGCGAGAGAGGAATTGAGAGAGAGGAATTGAGAGAGAAGGACTGAGAGAGAGGGATTGGGAGAGATGGATTGAGACAGAGGCCCTGAGAGAGCAGGATTGCGAGAGAGGGACTGCGAGAGAGGAATTGAGAGAGAGGAATTGAGAGAGAAGGACTGAGAGAGAGGGATTGCGAGAGAGGGACTGCGAGAGAGGAATTGAGAGAGAGGAATTGAGAGAGAAGGACTGAGAGAGAGGGATTGAGAGAGAGGGATTGAGAGAGAGAGATTGAGAGAGCGATTGATCGATTGGGATTGTGAGAGAGTGATTGAAAGAGAGGGATTCATAGAGACGGATTGATAGAGAGGGATTGAGAGAGAGGGACTAGGAGAGTGGGACTGAGGGAGCGGATTTGAGAGAGAGGGATTGAGAGAGAGGGACTGAGAGAGCGGGATTGCGAGATAGGGATTGAGAGAGAGGGATTGAGAGAGAGGAATTGAGAGTGAGGGACTGAGATAGTGGGATTGAGATAGAGGGACTGAGAGAAGGGATTGCGAGAGAGGGATTGAGAGAGAGGGATTGAGAGAGAGGAATTGAGAGAGAGGGACTGTGAGTGATTGACTGAGGGAGCGGGACTGAGAGAGCAGGATTGAGAGAGAGGGATTGAGAGAGAGGGATTGATAGAGAGGAATTCAGAGAGAGGGGCTGAGAAAAATAGACTGAGAGAAATGGATTGAGAGAGAGGGACTGAGAGAGGGACTCAGAGAGAGGGACTGAGAGAGTGGGATTGAGAGAGAGGGACTGAGAGAGAGGGTCTGAGAGAGGGATTTAGAGAGAAACTGAGAGAGTGGGATTGAGAGAGAGGGATTGAGAGAGAGAGGGATTGAGAGAGGGGGATTGAGAGAGAGGGATTGAGAGAGAGGGACAGAGAGAGAGGCACTGAGAGAGAGGGACTGAGAGTGTGGGACTGAGCGAGTTTGTCTGAGAGAAAGGGATTGAAAGTCGGACAGAGAGAGAGGGATTTCGGGAGGGATTGAGAGAGAGAGGGGTTGAGAGAGAGGGATTGAGAGGGAGTGATTGAGAGGCAGGGATTGAGAGAGGGAGCGAGATAGAGGGACTGAGAGAGAGGGACTGAGAGAGAGGGACTGAGAGAGAGGGACTGAGCGAGTTGGTCTGAGAGAAAGGGATTGAAAGTCGGACTGAGAGAGAGGGATTTCGGGAGGGATTGAGAGAGAGAGAGGGATTGAGAGAGAGGGATTGAGAGGGAGTGATTGAGAGACAGGGATTGACAGAGGGAGCGAGATAGAGGGACTGAGAGAGAGGGACTGAGAGAGAGGGACTGAGAGAGCGGGAGTGTGAGAGAGGGACTGAGAGTGGCACTGAGAGAGCGGGATTGAGAGAGAGCGATTGAGAGGGAGGGATTGAGAGAGAGCAATTGAGTTCGAGTGGGATTGTGAGTGAGGGATTGAGAGGGAGATTGAAAGAGAGAAAGCCAGTGAGAGAGAAAGACACAGAGAATGACACAGAGAGAAACAGAGAGAGAGACAACATGAAGGGAGAGGGAGATTGAGAGAGAGAGAGAGAGAGAGAGAGAGAGATTGAGAGAGAAGGAGTTTGAGAGAGAATACATTTGAGAGAGAGTTAGAGAGATTGAGAGAGAAACGCACGAGGGAGAAAAACAGAGAGATAGAGAGAGAGATAGAGAGAGAGAGAGAGATTGAGTCAGCAGGAGGGAGAAAGACAGAGAAAGACAATAAAGATTTGTTACTCACTATCCCAAACGGTCTGCGCTCCATCGTTGCCTCTAACACTTTACCTCCATCAGCTCGTCCATGGGGAAAAGATCCTGGAGAGGGAGATTGGGGTGGAAATTGGAGAAAAGGATCAGGACTGGGGCAGAGAGAGGGGGATTCAGACTGGACTCTCTCTCACACACACACTGTAATCAGCTTCCAATTCACCTGGGCACAGAGACACAGAGACTGAGACACAGAAACTCACCTTCACAAACCAGCCGCATGGAAAGAAAGAAGGGAGGCTGATGTTGTCTTAATATATCCCAGAACCTGTCACTCAAAACAGACAGTCCACCCAAAATTCAGCTTCCTCTACCTGGATACTCCTTCCCTAGTATGGGAAAGTCCAAGGTTAGTCTGTGTAAACAGGAAATGGGGGAGAGGGGGATATTCCAGTCATATCCCAAATGGACCATTCCAGACAGAAACCTGTTTGTCTGTCTGTCTGTCTGTCTCTCTCCCTCCCCAAAAACATCACTAGCAGTGCAGCAAAACTGCTGTAATTTAAAACCCGGAGGGTCCGGTTTGGATAATGTCCAGTTGACGCAAATTGTATTAAATGTCTTTCACTCTCCACCTCCAGTTTTCAGAAAGTTCAGAAAATGACTGAAAATGTCTCACTGCAGTTACCTTTAAATTCTGGCAAAGAGTTTTTGCTGCAGAGGCCGGTTTGACTGCAGTATAAACAGGCAGTTTTTATTCGGATTTTCAATTCTACTGTGTGACAAAGCCTGAAACCAGAACGAAAAGTTCTCTTGGTTAATGATGCAGCCAAGACAACTTTTACAATTGGTGACATTTCACAAAACATGTTCTGACACATATTTACAGTTATATTTGCCAGTGATTGTTTGTACTTTATTTGATGCTGCTGTATTTATGCACTACCCTGCAATTATTAGGGGGAAAAAACGTTCTTAACATTTGCAACTTTAATGCTGCAAGGCCTTACAAGCTGCAAAATGGCCATGTACCACAAACATCTTCCACTTTTCACATCTAGAATAGATACCAGCGTAGAAATAGAGGTGAAAGACAGAGAGATGTCATAACGTTAGCGATGAAGCCCCCAACACAACGTATTCAGAGTTTTTATTTGAAAATGTTTGTCTGAGTTTTATTTGATGCCTTATTTGATTTGTTTTATTTATGCATTACCTTTAATCGCAAAAATAATTTTCCAAACATGAATGAGTGTGATGTTACAAGTGTTAACATAGTTGGAAAACAGCCATTTAAAAAACATTGTATTGAAATTCTTTGATGAAGCATTCACATTTACAGAACGTAAATTCCTTCGAATTGAAGAAACTTTCAAACTCAGTAACACAGGATCTCCCTGTCTCACTGCAGTTACAGACCCCCCCTCACCATCTCCATCTGCTGGTGTCCCTGTCTCACTGCAGTTACTGCTCCCTCTCACCATCTCCATCTGCTGGTGCCCTCATCTCAATGCAGTTAATGACCCCCCTTCACCATCGCCATCTGCTGGTGTCACTGCTCACTGCACTTCCTGCCCCCTCTCAAAATCACCATCTGCTGGTGTCCTTGTCGCACAGCAGTTACTGCCCCCTCTCACCATCTCCATCTGCTGGTGTCCCTGTCTCACTGTAGTTACTGCCCCCTCTCACCTTAGGCATTTACTGGTGTCCTTGTCTCACTGCAGTTACTGACCCCACCCTCACCATCACCATTTACTGGTGCCCCTGTCTCACTGCAGTTAATGTCCCCCATCTCACCATCTCCATCTGCTGGTGTCCCTGTCTCACTGCAGTTACTGCCCCCCGCTTCACCATCCCCATTTACTTGTGTTCCTGTCTCAAAACAAGAACAAAGAACAAAGAACAGTATAGCACAGGAACAAGCCATTCGGCCTTCCAAGCCTGCGCCGATCTTGATGCCTGCATAATCTAAAACCTTCTGCACTTCTCGGGACCGTCTCCTTCTATTACCATCCTTTTCATGTATTTGCCAAGATGCCTCTTAAACATCGCTATCATACCTGCTTCCACCACCTGCCCCGGCAGCAAGTTCCAGGCACTCACCACCCTCTTTGTTAAGACCTTGCCTCGTACATCCGCTGTAAACTTTGCTCCTCGCACCTTAAATCTATGCCCGCTAGTAACTGGCTCTTCCACGCAGGGAAAAAGCTTCTGACTGTCCACTCTGTCCATGCCACTCAGAACTTTGCAAACCCCTATCATGTCGCCCCTCCACCTCCGTCGTTCCAGTGAAAGCAATCCGAGTTTTTCCAGCCTCTCCTCACAGCTAATGCCCTCCCGAAAAGGCGACATCCTGGTAAACCTCTTCTGTACCCTCTCCAAAGCCTCTACGTCCTTCCGGTAGTGTGGCGACCAGAATTGCACACAATATTCGAAGTGCGGCCTAACTAAATTTCTACACAGCTGCAGCATGACTTGCCATTTTATATACTCTATGCACCGACCGATGAAGGCAAGCATGCCGTATGCCTTTGTGACTACATTATCCACCTGCGTTGCCACTTTCTGTGACCTGTGGAACTGTACGCCCAGATCTCTCTGCCTGTCAATACTCCTAAGGGTTCTGCCATTTACTGTATACTTCCCACCTGCATTACACCTTCCAAAATGCGTTACCTCACATTTGTCCGGATTAAACTCCTTCTGCCATTTCTCTGCCCGTCTGCAACCGATCTAGATCCTGCTGTGTCCTCTGACAATCCTCATCGTTATCCGTAACTCCACCAACCTTTGTGTTGTCCGCAAACTTACTGATCAGACCAGCTACATTTTCCTCCAAATCATTTAGATATACTGCAAACAGCAAAGCTCCCAGCACTGATCCCTGTGGAACACCACTAGACGCATCCCTCCATTCATAAAAGCACCCTTCCACTGCTACACTCTGTCGTCTATGACTGATCCAGTTCTGTATCCATCTTGCCAGCTCACCTCTGATCCCGTGTAACGTCACCTTTTGTACCATGTCTGCCATGAGGGACCTTGTCAAAGGCTTTACTGAAGTCCATATAGATAACATCCACTACCCTTCCTTCATCAATCATCTTTGTCACTTCCTCAAAAAACTCAATCAAATTAGTGAATCACGATCACCCCTTCACAAAACCATGCTGCCTCTCGCTGATAAGTTCCTTTGTTTCTAAATGGGAGTAAATCCTGCCCCGAATAATCCTCTCCAATAATGTCCCTACCACTCTCGGAAGGCTCGCCGGTCTATAATTTCCTGGATTATTCTTGCTACCCTTCTTAAGCAAAGGAACAACATTGGTCATTCTCCAGTCCTCTGGGACCTCACCTGTAGCCAATGAGGATGCAAAGTATTCTGTCAAGGCCCCAGCAATTTCTTCCCTTGCCTCCGTCAGTATTCTGGTGTGGATCCCATCAGGCCCTGGGGACTTATCTACGTTAATGTTTTGCAAGACACCCAACACCTCCTCCTTTTTGATAATGAGATGACTGAGACTATAGACACTCCCATCCAGAGTCTTATCATCCACCAAGTCCTTCTCTTTGGTCAATACTGATGCAAAGTACTCATTTAGTGCCTCGCCCATTTCCTCTGGCTCCACATATAGATTCCCTTCTCTGTCCTTGAGTAGGCCAACCATTTCCCAAGCGGTTAATGTCCCCCCATCTCCAACAGCTTGTGTCCCTGTCTCACTGCAGTTACTGACCACCCCTCCCCCCTCACCATCGTCATTTACTGGTGTCCCTGACTCACTGCAGTTACTGCCCCGCTCACCATCTCCATCTGCTGGTGTCCCTAACACAATGCAGTTACTATCACCTCACACCACCTCATAATCGCCATGATTTGCAGCTTTGTCCACACGCTGCCTTCGTTGACAACGCAACCACTAGGTGGCACTGTACTGGTGATTTTGTTTATTCAATCATGGGATGTGGGCGACGCTGGCCAGGCCCGCATTTATTGCCCATCCCTAATTTATTTATTTATTTTTTTATTTATTTAGAGATACAGCACTGAAACAGGCCCTTCCTCCCGCCGAGTCTGTGCCGACCATCAACCAACCATTTATACTAATCCTACACACTAATCCCATATTCCTACCATATCGTCACCTGTTCCTATATTCCACGACCTATACTAGGGGCAATTTATAATGGCTAATTTACCGATCAACCTGCAAGTCTTTGGTGGTGGGAGAAAACCGGAGCAGCCAACGAAAACCCACGCAGGCACAGGGAGAACTTGCAAACTCCGCACAGACAGTACCCAGAATTGAACCCAGGTCGCTGGAACTGTGAGGCTGCGGTGCTACGGTGCTAACCACTGCGCCACTGTGCAGCCCATCAACCGCCCATTTATGCTAATCCTACACACTAATCCCATATTCCTACCACATCCTCACCTGTCCCTATATTCCCCTACCACCGATCTATACTGGAGGCAGTTTATAATGGCCAATTTACCTAACAACCTGCAAGTCTTTGGCCTTGTAAAGGTTGTGGTGACATGCGCAAATGCAGCCTGTTCCAATTGAACGTCAAGGTCTGCCACGTTCAGGCAGCTGCGAGGACTAAAGATCGCGCCAGTCAAATAATCACAAAGGCGGGTGGTGGAGCGGGCCGGGGTCGGAATTGGATTTAGTTCCATTGTTTGAATCCCTTCAGCTCTTTCTATGATTTCACTAAGTTAGCAATGAGATTGAGAGGGTATTTCACCGCCTTCTTCAGCTCCTGTCTGAATTTAGTCTGGGTCACAGTGTAAATACATGTGTTGATGCAGGAACTGAGAAGCTGCAGCATCTTTGAAGTTTGTTCTGTGATATAGAGAGGGTCAGTGTAGGACGAATAATACTGAATATTTGCAATTCGCCTATAGATGTTAAACACAACCACTGTCATCCATAACAGTATAAAACTGCCAGATATACTGAAGAGTAAAATAATTGATTTTCTGCGATTCTCCATCTCTGGGTCCCTGTGATTGTCTGCATTGCTGTGGCGCCGGAATCCCTTGCGGTCTTTACTGGAGAATAAAATACGTCTGACAGTCAAAACATTGAGCAGCAAAATCAGAAAGACCGGGACACAAGGGGTTGAAATGCGGTCAAACAATTCAAATGCCCCCCATATGGGGGAAGTATAGAAGCTCAGTTTAGGAACACAACCCTTGGGAACATTATCAATAATGTACTTTAGTTCCAGTGTAAAGTACCAGGGGAGAGACTCTACACAGCCCAGCACACTCACTGTTCCTACAACCACGGCCGCTGTTTTCTCGCTGCAATATTTTGTTTTCAGCTTCTCACAACAAATGGCCACAAATCGATCAAAGGTGAAAGCGACTGTGAGCCAGACAGAAACAACTGTGGATGCAGAAAGCAGAACGTGAATGAGAGAACACACAGGAGTAATTTTCAGAAATGAATATGGGAAATAAAAAGAAACAATCCATCTCAATGTGGGATCAGTGATAACGACTAGGAGATCAGACACTGCCATTCCCACCAGGTAGACACTGATACATTTGGAGAGACCGCACTTTCCTCGGGACAGGATCACAATCGCCACCAAGTTAACTGGAAGAGAGAGAAAAGGAAGCAGAGAAATTACTGATCAGACCTGGAGACAAAGCAGCAGTTTGGCAGGATCCGGGCTGAAATTTCCAGCTTTGTTGCTGCATCAAGCAGTGAAAACTGATTCATTGACCTGGGCAGTGCTTTGTCACAGTGAAATGTTTGAAAACACAATTATTAATAATGAATTGGAAATTGATACTGAAAGTGAATAAAGTCAGCACCGGATCTACTTGAAGTACTGAGTGAGGATGCAGTGTCAGTGGGGAAATGAGAAAGGGGTTTGATAGAGATGGAATCCAATGGGTTAATTGGGAATTTGTCTCCAGACTGTTGTTTGGGAAGGTTTGTTGAGAGCGGGATGTGTAGCTGGTTTGTTGCTCTGGGTTCGGAGAACCGACAGGGCCTGTTACCAAATGGGAATAGGCTGAAAACATCAGTGCTGAGTTTGAGTATCAGCCATGATCTAGAATGGTGGAGCAGGCTCGAAGGGCTGAATGGCCTCTTCCTGCTCCTATGTTTCTTTATTCCTATCAGGTTGGACGAGGCAGCTGGAGGTGGAGCCAGTGAGTGAGATTGTGAGGGAGAGAAGGAAAAAGGACACGTTGGAGCTGGAGGGGAGACTGGAGCAGATGGTTTGGGAAAGTGGATAATCTGAAGTAATGGATGAGGCGACTGAAGATTCAATACAGTGAGAGGAGAGGCTGAGATTCACAGGGAGAGACTGCAGCAGAGTGTTAGAGGAAATCTAATCCATAGATCCCAGTAATGCCAATCAATTCATACATTCAAACAATAATCCCTGTGGTTATTGGTGTTGGAGAACAGTTCATTGTTTATACATATAGTCAATATATTTAGCTAGTACAGGCAATTAAATATACATTTAAATATATTTCTGATATCAAACTCGCTCTTTTTGAATTCAAAAGTCACAGATATTTTAAAGTGCAGTATTTAAATAATGAATTACCATCAGTGAACAACTGATTCTATTCTGTTTATTCAGTCACTAAGTAAGGAATAGGAACTTTCTGCAACACAAAATGAGAACCTGACAGAAATCAACACAGAGGATCAAGACCAACAGGAAAATGATGACAATCTGACAACAGACAACTTCAACTCCCAGTTTCTCTCACTAATTGTTCTGGGCATTACAGCACTTTATGATAGTGAATTATTCACACTGCTGCTTCTTTCTCTTTCTATTTGCTTCTGCGTATCTCTTTCCCTCAGTTTAGTTCTCCATGCTCCCTTTCTCATTCCCTGTCTCTCTGGAGTACTCGCACACTGCAAACTGTTACTTAATGCTACTTTTCACACATGATTTATTCCTAACATTCTGCGCCTGTGTTCTGTTCACCAGCACCAGGTTCAATAATTCTATTCTCCGAGTCAGTTTGTTCGATGGTGAAAACTCTGTGAATAATTTAGTATATCTACAGAAAACCCAATTCTCCAACTACACTCTTCACTTCATGCATGGAACAAACAGGATCGAAAGTTTCTTCCAGTCAAACCTCACATTCATTGACATTCCGTCTCCTGGAATTATAAAGTAATCTGTTAGAATGTGGGATTGTTTAATTAATAAAACACAAACATCAGCGCTGCAGCTGATAATCAACAGATAAATGGAAATACTCTTGATTCCAATTGATAGAGTGTAAACCAATACTTTCTTTTTTACAGTGTAGTCAAGTGACAGTAAAGGCTCCACGGTGAAGCAGAGAAGGAGATGTGAAAGTGTCAGCTGCAAACTCAGTTCAGTACCAAGACCTCTGAAGCAGCGTCAGACACACACAGAATGAAATAATATTTTTTAACATTGATAACCAATAAATGCATTGAAATCCTAGTTAAAGTGAGCCATGTTATTGGGGAGGGAGGACATCGTCCTGTCCGCTTGTAACATTGAGACCTTGAGATGTCCCATTATCACATAAAAAAATCATAAGTATATTACAGGAACGGTTAGATTCACATCATGAAACTGTTAAAAGCTCCTTATGGTCTGATTCTTGATCCCAGTCGAGACATCTCATTCTAATACATTCAATACACAGAATAATCCAGTAACAATGTCACGGTTAGTTAAAACAATACCATTAAAGACATAATACAACTCCTGTAAGACTGTAAGAGTACACAATGAGGAGATTCCACCAGTAAATTGCTGGAAAGGAACAGGTGGCTGTGTAACACACACAGAGGGAAAGAATACCGAGAACAGCAGCACAGTTAACATCGATTGAATTAGAATTAGAATTAGAACATTACAGCGCAGTACAGGCCCTTCGGCCCTCGATGTTGCGCCGACCTGTGAAACCATCTGACCTACACTATTCCATTTTCATCCATATGTCTATCCAATGACCACTTAAATGCCCTTAAAGTTGGCGAATCTACCACTGCTGCAGGCAGGGCGTTCCACACCCTGACTACTCTCTGAGTAAAGAAACTACCTCTCACATCTGTCCGATATCTATCACCCCTCAACTTGAAGCTATGTCCTGTCGTGTTTGCCATCACCATCCGAGGAAAAAGACGCTCACTATCCACCCTATCTAACCCTCTGATTATCTTATATGTCTCTATTAAGTCACCTCTCCTCCTCCTTCTCTCCAACGAAAACAACCTCAAGTCCCTCAGCCTTTCCTCGTAAGACCTTCCCTCCATACCAGGCAACATCCTAGTAAATCTCCTCTGCACCCTTTCCATAGCTTCCACATCATTCCGATAATGCGGTGACCAGAACTGCACGCAATACTCCAGGTGCGGTCTCACCAGAGTTTTGTACAGCTGCAGCATGACCTCGTGGCTCCGAAACTCAATCCCCTACTAATAAAAGCTAACACACCATATGCCTTCTTAACAGCCCTATTAACCTGGGTAGCAACCTACAGGGATTTATGCACATGGACACCAAGATCTCTCTGTTCATCTACACTACCAAGAATCTTCCCATTAGCCCAGTACTCTGCATTCCTGTTACTCCTTCCAAAGTGAATCACCTCACACCTTTCCGCATAAAACTCCATTTGCCATCTCTCAGCCCAGCTCTGCAGCCTATCTATGTCCCTCTGTACCCTACAACATCCTTCGGCACTATCCACAACTCCACCGACCTGAGTGTCATCTGAAAATTTACTAACCCACCCTTCTACACCCTCTTCCAGGTCATTTATAAAAATGACAAACAGCAGTGGCCCCAAAACAGATCCTTGCGGTACACCACTAGTAACTAAACTCCAGGATGAACATTTGCCATCAACCACCACCCTCTGTCTTCCTTCAGCTAGCCAATTTCTGATCCAAAGCTCTAAATCACCTTCAACCCCATAATTCCGTATTTTCTGCAATAGCCTACCGTGGGGAACCTTATCAAACGCCTTACTGAAATCCATATACACCACATCCACTGCTTTACCCTCATCCACCTGTTTAGTCACCTTCTCGAAAAACTCAATAAGGTTTGTGAGGCACGACCTGCCCGTCACAAAACCGTGCTGACTATCTCTAATGAACTTATTCTTTTCAAGATGATTATAAATCCTGTCCCTTATTACCTTTTCCAACATTTTACCCGCAACCGAAGTAAGGCTCACAGGTCTATAATTACCTGGGCTGTCTCTACTCCCCTTCTTGAAGAAGGGGACAACATTTGATATCCTCCAGTCCTCCGGCACTACTCCAGTCAACAATGACGACATAAAGATCAAGGACAAAGGCTCTGCAATCTCCTCCCTAGCTTCCCAGAGAATCCTAGGATAAATCCCATCTGGCCCAGGGGACTTATCTATTTTCACACTTTCCAAAATTGTTAACACATCCTCCTTGTGAGCCTCAATCCCATCTAGCCAAGAAGCCTGAATCTCAGTATTCTCCTCAACAACATTTTCTTTCTCTACTGTAAATACTGACGCTAAATATTCATTTAACACTTCCCCTATCTCCTCTGATTCCACACACAACTTCCCACTACTATCCTTGATTGGCCCTAATCTAACTCTAGTCATTCTTTTATTCTTGATATACCTATAGAAAGCCTTAGGGTTTTCCGTGATCCTATCCGCCAATGACTTCTCGTGTCCTCTCCTTGCTCCTCTTAGCTCTCCCTTTAGATCCTTCCTGGCTAGCTTGTAACTCTCAAGCGCCCTAACTGAGCCTTCACTTCTCATCCTAACATAAGCCTTCTTCTTCCTTTTGAGAAGCGCTTCAACATCTTTAGTAACCCACGGCTCCCTCGCTCGACAACTTCCTCCCTGCCTCACAGGTACATACTTATCAAGGACACACAGTAGCTGCTCCTTGGAGAAGCTCCACATTTCGATTGTTCCCATTCCCTGCAGTTTCCTTCCCCATCCTACGCATCCTAAATCTTGCCTAATCGCATCATAATTCCCTTTCCCCCAGCTATAATTTTTGCCCTGCGGTATATACCTGCCCCTGCCCATCGCTAAGGTAAACCTAACCGAATTGTGATCACTATCACCAAAGTGCTCACCTACATCTAAATCTAACACCTGGCCGGGTTCATTTCCCAGTACCAAATCCAATATGGCATCGCCCCTGGTTGGCCTGTCTACATACTGTGACAGAAAACCCTCCTGCACACACTGGACATAAACTGACCCATCTAAAGTACTCGAACTATAGTATTTCCAGTCGATATTTGGAAAGTTAAAGTCCCCCAGAAAAATTACCCTGTTACTCTCGCCCCTGTCGAGAATCATCTTCGCTATCCTTTCCTCTACATCTCTGGAACTATTCGGAGGTCTATAAAAGACTCCCAACAGGGTAACCTCACCTCTCCTGTTTCTAACCTCGGCCCATACTACCTCAGTAGACGAGTCCTCAAACGTCCTTTCTGTCGCTGTCATTCTCTCCTTGATTAACAATGCCACACACCCACCCCCTCTCTTTTACCATCTTCTCTGTTCTTACTGAAACATCTAAATCCCGGAATCTGCAACATCCATTCCTTCCCCTGCTCTACCCTTGTCTCCGAAATGGCCACTACATCGAGATCCCAGGTACCAACCCATGCTGAAAGCTCACCCACCTTATTCCGGATGCTCCTGGCGTTGAAGTAGACACACTTTAAAACAGGTTCTTGCTTGCCAGTGCCCTCTTGCATCCTTGTAACCATATCCCTGACCTCACTACTCTCAACATCCTGTACACTGGCACTACAATTTAGGTTCCCATTCCCCTGCTGAATTAGTCTAAACCCCACCCCCCCCCCCCTCCCCCCAAAGAGCTCTAGCAAATCTCCCCCCCAGGATATTGGTACCCCTCTGGTTCAGGTGAAGACCATCCTGTTTGTAGATGTCCCACCTCCCCCAGAAAGAGCCCCAATTATCCGGGAAACCAAAAACCTCCCTTCTGCACCATTCCTGCAGCCACGTGTTCAACTCCTCTCTCTCCCTATTCCTCGCTTCGCTCTTACGTGGCACGGGCCACAACCCAGAGATTACAACTCTGTTTGTTCTCACTCTAAGCATCCACCCTAGCTTCCTTAATTTCTGTCTTAAATGCCCATCTCTCTTCCTACCTATGTCGTTGGTGCCTATGTGGACCACGACTTGGGGCTGCTCCCCCTCCCCCCTATGGAACCCAAAAACACGATCCGAAACATCACGAACCCTGGCACCTTGGAGGCAACCTACCAACCATGAGTCTCTCTCGTTCCCACAGAACCTCCTATCTGTTCCCCTAACTATGGAGTCCCCAATGACTAATGCTCTGCTCCTCTTCCCCCTTCCCTTCTGAGCAACAGGGACAGACTCTGTGCCAGAGACCTGTACCCCATTGCTTACCCCTGGTAAGTCGTCTCCCGCAACAGTATCCAAAACGGTATACCTGTTGTTGAGGGAAACGGCCACAGGGGATCCCTGCACTGCCTGCTGGTTCCCTCTCCTTCCCCAGACGGTAACCCATCTACCTACTTCTTTTACCTGAGGTGTGACTACCTCCCCATAACTCCTCTCAATAACCTCCTCCGCCTCCCGAATGATCCGAAGTTCATCCAGCTCCAGCTCCAGTTCCCTAACGCGGTTCTCGAGGAGCTGGAGTTGGGTGCACTTCCCACATATGCAGTCAGTAGGGACACTCTTGGCGATCCTTACCTCCCACATTCTGCAGGAGGAACATACAACTGCCTTAACCTCCATTGCCACTATTCTAAATTCCCAACAAATCTACTGAAAAACCAAAAACAAAAAGTCAAAACTTGTTAGGTTAGCAATCCAACAGACATAACTTCTTAAATAAAAAGCTTACCTTATCAACACACCAGAGTGCTTTTTTTTGGTTAGAGGAGGAGGGTGGCTGGGAGACAGTACACGTGCAGTGTCTCGGGTACAGCCACCACACAAATATATACTTTTTACTTACCCGGCAGTCCCCTGGTCCTCCGAAAACAAAAGGGAATTCACTTTTAAAGTTACACTGAAATTGACTTCACAGCTGTGAGCCCGCTCCCGCACCTCCGTTACTATCAAAGCTGCAGTCACCGAAACTAAAAGAAAGAGATTTTAAACCACACAAATATATACTTTTTACTTACCCAGCAGTCCCCTGGTCCTCCGAAAACAAAAGGGAATTCATTTTTAAACTTACACTGAAATTGACTTCACAGATGTAAGCCCGCTCCCGCACCTCCGTTACTGTCAAAGCTGCAGTCACCGAAACTAAAAGACACCATGAACAGCTGAGATATTGCTTACCAGGAACTCCGATTGCTGCAAGTCCAGGATAGTAAATCCCTGCTATCTGATACATTACTGGATATCCCATTTATGTTAGAATCAGAGACTTCTGTTAGCTTGGAATCCACAGCTCCAGCAGGCACTCTGAGCTGATCTATTCCAATCGGTCCTGATTTATACAAGTGATAAGTCTCCAATGGCACTGTTATACTCCTGATCATTGCTATTAGTTACACTCACCTGAACAAATACATTACATCAGCAGCGTGACTCTGATGCAAATAATGTGGTGGATAAAACACAATCATTTCAATGACATTTTCTTAGTAAGACCTCTCTCGGGAATCAACCTGAAATCTGTACTCATACTGGAGGGAATTTGCATTTATGAGTGGCGTCATTTACATTTTCCATATTATTGTCTTAACCTTGATCATTCCTGGCATTTCTATTCTAAATGTAACTGATCTGTCTGCAGTGGACAGTGAATCTAGGGTCAAAAGCAACCCACTTCACACTTTTCCTTCCTTTTCCCAGTTAAAATGTGAACTTTGGATCTCTGAATCGGGACCATGTTGACGGTTACAGTGTAAAATCTACTGAGAGTGATATTAGGGGACAGACACTGTACACAACCATTTGGGAGGCAGTCGCATAGTGATAACATCACTGGGCAAGTAATTCAGCGGCCCAACCTGATGGACTGAGGACAGGGGTTCAAATCATACCACGGCAGCTGTATAAAATGGAGGGAGCTCCCTCTCTATGTATAAAGTGGAGGGTGCTCACTCTCTATGTGCATGTGGAGGGAGCTCACTCGCTGTGTATAACGTGGAGGGAACACCCTCTCTGTGTATAAAGTGGAGGCAGCACCCTCTCTATGTAGAACGTGGAGCGAGCTTCCTATCTATTTATAAAGTGGTGGGAGCTCCCTCTCTACGTATAAAGTGGTGGGAGCTCCCTCTCTACATATAAAGTGGAGGGAGCTCTGTATCTACGTATAAAATAGAGGGAGGTCCATCTCTAAATATGAAGTGGAGGGAGCTCCATATCTATTTATAAGGAGGAGGGAGCTCCCTCTTGGTATGCAAAGTGGAGGGAGCTCCGTCTCTATGTTTAAAGTGGAGGGAGCTCTCTCGATGAGCAGGGGAAGGAATGGATGTTGCAGGTTCCGAGATGTAGATGTTTCAGTAAGAGCAGAGAAGGTGGTAAAAGAGGAGGGGGTGTGGCATTGTTAATCAAGGAGAGTATTACAGCGGCAGAAAGGACGTTTGAGGACTCGTCTACTGAGGTAGTATGGGCCGAGGTTAGAAACAGCAGAGGAGAGGTCACCCTGTTGGGAGTCTTCTATAGACCTCCGAATAGTTCCAGAGATGTAGAGGAAAGGATAGCGAAGATGATTCTCGACAGGAGCATGAGTAACAGGGTAGTTGTTATGGGGGACTTTAACTTTCCAAATATTGACTGGAAATACTATAGTTCGAGTACTTTAGATGGGTCAGTTTTTGTCCAGTGTGTGCAGGAGGGTTTTCTGACACAGTATGTCGCCAGGCCAACCAGGGGCGATGCCACATTGGATTTGGAACTGGGTAATGAACCCGGCCAGGTGTTAGATTTAGATGCAGGTGAGCACTTTGGTGATAGTGATCACAATTCGGTTATGTTTACCTTAGCGATGGGCAGGAACAGGTATATACCGCAGGGCAAGAATTATAGCTGGGGGAAAGGAAATTATGATGCGATTAGGCAAGATTTAGGATGCGTAGGATGGGGAAGGAAACTGCAGGGGATGGGCACAATCGAAATCTGGAGCTCATTCAAGGAGCAGCTACTGCGTGTCCTTGATAAGTATGTACCTGTGAGGCAGGGAGGAAGTTGTCGAGCGAGGGAGCCGTGGTTTACTAAAGATGTTGAAGCGCTTCTCAAAAGGAAGAAGAAGGCATATGTTAGGATGAGACGTGAAGGCTCAGTTAGGGCGCTTGAGAGTTACAAGCTAGCCAGGAAGGATCTAAAGGGAGAGCTAAGAAGAGCAAGCAGAGGACACGAGAAGTCATTGGCGGATAGGATCGAGGAAAGCCCGAAGGCTTTCATTAGGTATATCAGGAATAAAAGAATGACTAGAGTTAGATTAGGGCCAATCAAGGATAGTAGTGGGAAGTTGTGTGTGGAATCAGAGGAGATAGGGGAAGCGTTAAATGAAAATTTGTCGTCAGTATTTACAGTAGAGAAAGAAAATGTTGTCGAGGAGAATACTGAGATTCAGACGACTAGGCTAGATGGGATTGAGGCTCACAAGGAGGATGTGTTAGCAATTTTGGAAAGTGTGAAAATAGATAAGTCCCCTGGGCCAGATGGGATTTATCCTAGGATTCTCTGGGAAGCCAGGGAGCAGATTGCAGAGCCTTTGTCCTTGATCTTTATGTCGTCATTGTCGACAGGAATAGCGCCGGAACACTGGAGGATAGCAAATGTTGTCCCCTTGTTCAAGAAGGGGAGTAGAGACAGTCCTGGTAATTATAGACCTGTGAGCCTTACTTCGGTTGTGGGTAAAATGTTGGAAAATGTTATAAGAGACAGGATTTATAATCATCTTGAAAAGAATAAGTTAATTAGCGATAGTCAGCACGGTTTTGTGAAGGGTAGGTCGTGCCTCACAAACCTTATTGATATTTTCGAGAAGGCGACCAAACAGCTGGATGAGGGTAAAGCAGTGGATGTGGTGGATATGGATTTCAGTCAGGAGTTTGATAAGGTTCCCCACGGTAGGCTATTGCAGAAAATACGGAAGTTTGGGGTTGAAGGTGATTTAGAGCTTTGGGTCAGATATTGGCTAGCTGAAAGAAGACAGAGGGTGGTGGTTGATGGCAAATGTTCATCCTGGAGTTTAGTTACTAGTGGTGTACCGCAAGGATCTGTTTTGGGGCCACTGCTGTTTGTCATTTTTATAAATGACCTGGAAGAGGGTGTAGAAGGGTGGGTTAGTAAATTTGCGGATGACACGAAGGTCGGTGGAGTTGTGGTTAGTGCCGAAACTAGTTGAAGGGTACAGAGGGACATAGATAGGCTGCAGAGCTGGGCTGAGAGATGGCAAATGGAGTTTAATGCGGAAAAGTGCGAGGTGATTCACTTTGGAAGGAGTAACAGGAATGCAGAGTACTGGGCTAATGGGAAGATTCTTGGTAGTGTAGATGAACAGAGAGATCTTGGTGTCCAGGTACATAAATCTCTGAAAGTTGCTACCCAGGTTAATAGGGCTGTTAAGAAAGCATATGGTGTGTTAGCTTTTATTAGTAGGGGGATTGAGTTTCGGAGCCACGAGGTCATGCTGCAGCTGTACAAAACTCTGGTGAGACCGCACCTGGAGTATTGCGTGCAGTTCTGGTCACCGCATTTTCGGAAGGATGTGGAAGCTTTGGAAAGTGTGCAGAGGAGATTTACTAGGATGTTCCCGGGTATGGAGGGAAGGTCTTACGAGGAAAGGCTGAGGGACTTGAGGTTGTTTTCGTTGGAGAGACGGAGGAGGAGAGGTGACTTAATAGAGACATATAAGATAAGCAGAGGGTTAGATAGGGTGGATAGTTTGAGTCTTTTTCCTCGGATGGTGATGGCAAACACGAGGGGACATAGCTTTAAGTTGAGGGGTGATAGATATCGGACAGATGTTTGAGGTAATTTCTTTACTCAGAGTGTAGTAGGGGCATGGAACGCCCTGCCTGCAACAGTAGCAGACTCGCCAGCTTTAAGGGCATTTAAGTGGTCATTGGATAGACATATGGATGAAAATGGAATAGTGTAGTTCAGATGGTTTCACAGGTCGGCGCAACATCGAGGGCCGAAGGGCCTGTACTGCGCTGTAATGTTCTTATTCTAATTCTAATAAAATGGAGGGAGCCCCCTCTCTACCTATAAAGTGGAGAGAGCTCCCGCTCTGTGCGTAAAAGGAAGGGAGTTCCCTCACTGTGTATAAATTGGAGGGAGCTCCCTCTCAATGTATAAAGTGGAGGGAGCTCCCACTCTACATATAAAGTGGAAGGAGCTCTGTCTCTCTGTATAAAGTGGAGGGAGCTCCCTCTCTAAATATAAAGTGGAGGGATATCCTTCTCAAGGTATAACGTGGAGGGAGCACTTTCTCTACGCTAAAGTGGAGGCGTTTGGGTTCTCTCTTGTTGCAGATAGTCATTGCCTGGCACTTGTGTGACGTGAATGTTACTTGTCGCTGGTTGGCCCGAGCCTGATTGTTGTCCGAGTCTTGGTGCATGTGGCTATGGATTGCTCCATTATCTGAGGCAAAATACTGTGGGTGCTGGAAATCTGGAATCCATCGAGCTGAATCACTAACTCTTTTCCACTGTCAACAGATGCTGCTTGCCTTGCTGAGTATATCTTAGCATTTTCTGCTGGGATATCAGCTGAAGATGGTTGAGCCTCGGACAGTACGCTGATAAACACCTGCAGTGATGTCCTGGGACTGACGTGATTGACATCCAACAACCACAACCATCTTCCTTTCTGCTCGGTATGAGTCCAACCAGTGGAGAGGTTTCTCTCTGCCCCCAACTGACTTCAATTTTACTCGGGCTCCTCGATGCCACACTCAGTCAAATTCTGCCTTTATATTAAGGTCAGTCTCTCTTCCCAGTCGTAGACAGGAGTGAATCATTCCCATGGACCCCTTGTGTACTGAACATGCTCTGCTTCTTCACAGCTTGATACAGGACTGTCCATGGCCGATTAATACAGCCGATCAAACATTCCCAGAGTAGGTTCAGCACAGCTTAGGAACAGAGTACAGTTCCTTCAACATTCTTTCTCTGTCTCTCCCTCCTGCTATCACTGACACTGGGAGAGAGACAGTGGGAGAGAGGGTTAGATCACAGATCAGCCATGATCTCATTGAATGCTGGAACGGAGTTGTGGGAATAAATTGCATCCTCCTCTTCCAATATCCCCTTTTAAAATATCCTTCTTTCTTTGTCAGTCACCCTGTCAGTCTATGTCTCCATGTCAGACAGCATGGTTTTGTGAAGGGGAGTTCGTGTCTTAGTAATTTGATTGAGTTTTTTGAGGAACTGACGAAGATGATTGATGAAGGAAGGGCAGTGGATGTTACCTAATTGAACTTTAGTAAAGCCTTTGACAGGGTCTCGCATGGCAGACTGGTACAAAAGGTGAAGTCACACAGGATCAGAGATGAGCTGGCCAGATGGATACAGAACTGGCTCGGTCACAGAAGACAGAGCGTATCAGTGGATGGGTGTTTTTATGAATGGAGGGATGTGACTAGTGGTATTCCGCAGGGATCAGTGCTGGGACCTTTGCTGTTCGTAATATATATAAATGATTTGGAGGAAAACGTCGCTGGTCTGATTCGTATGTCTTGTGGACGACACAAAGGTTGGTGGAGTTGCGGATAATGATGAGGATTGTCAGAGGATACAGCAGGATATAGATCGGTTGGAGACATAGGCGGAGAAATGGCAGATGGAGTTTAATCCGGACAAATGTGAGGTAATGCATTTTGGAAGGTCTAATGCAGGTGGGAGGTATACAGTAAATGGCAGAACCCTTAGGAGTATTGACAGGAAAAGAGATCTGGGCGTACAGGTCCACAGGTCACTGAAAGTGGCAACGCAGGTGGATAAGGTAGTCAAGAAGGCATACGGCATGCTGGCCTTCATCGGTCGGGGCATAGAGTATAAGAATTGGCAAGTCATGTTGCAGCTGTACAGAACCTTAGTTCGGCCACACTTAGAATATTGTGTGCAATTCTGGTCGCCACACTACCAGAAGGACGTGGAGGCTTTGGAGAGGGTACAGAGGAGGTTTACCAGGATGTCGCCTGGTCTGGAGGACATTACCTATGAGGAGAGGTTGGAAAAACTCGGATTGTCTTCACTGGAACGACGGAGGTGGAGAGGTGACATGATCGAGATTTACAAAGTTAGGAGCGGCATGGACAGAGTGGATAGTCAGAAGCTTCAGAAGAGTCAGTTACTAGGGGGCATAGGTTTAAGGTGCGAGGGGCAAAGTTTAGAGGAGATGTGCGAGGCAGGTTTTTTACAAAGAGGGTGGTGAGTGCATCGAACCTGCTGCCAGGGGAGGTGGTGGAAGCAGATCCGATAGCGAGGTTTCAGAGACATCTTCACTAATACATGAATAAGAAGGGAATAGAGGGATATGGGCCCTGGAAGTGCAGAAGGTGTTAGTTTAGGCAGGCATCAAGATCGGCGCAGGCTTGGATGGCCGAATGGCCTGTTCCTGTGCTGTACTGTTCTTGGTTCTTTGTTGGATGCGTATGAAGGATGCGTATATAAAGTTGAGGAAAAAGGGCACAGGCATAGCTCTGGAGGGATACAAGATGGCCAGGAAGGATCTGAAGAAAGGGATTAGGAGAGCTAAGAGAGGGCATGAAAAATGCTTGGCGGGTAGGATAAAAGAAAACCCCAAGGCCTTTTACGCGTATGTCAGAAATATGAGGATGACTAGGGGGACCATAGGTCCGGTCAAGGACAATAGCGGGAGACTGTGTGTTGAGCCGGAAGAGATAAGTGAGGTTTTGAATGAGTACTTCTCTTCGGTATTTACGAATGAGAAGGGGTGTATTACTGAAGAGGACGGTGGGAAGCAGACTGGTAAGCTCGAGGAAGTGCTCGTTAGGAGGGAAGATGTGTTGGGGCTTTTGAATAACTTGAAGATAGACAAGTCTCCCGGGCCTGACGGGGTATATCCAAGGATGTTATGGGAAGCAAGGGATGAAATTGCAGAGCCGCTGGCAATGATCTTTTCATCTTCTCTGCTGACGGGGGTGGTACCAGGTGATTGGAGGGTGGCAAATGTTGTGCCCCTGTTCAAGAAAGGGAATAGGAACAACCCTGGGAATTACAGGCCAGTTAGTCTTACTTCGGTGGTAGGCAAGTTGATGGAAAAGGTGCTGAGGGATAGGATTTCTGAGCATCTGGAAAGACACTGCTTGATTCGGGACAGTCAGCACGGTTTTGTGAGGGGTAGGTCTTGCCTCACAAGCCTGATTGAATTCTTTGAGCAGGTGACCAAGCAAGTGGATGAGGGTAAACCAGTGGATGTGGTGTACATGGATTTTAGTAAGGCATTTGATAAGGTCCCCCATGGTAGACTTATGGAGAAAGTCAGGAGGCATGGGATAGTGGGGAATGTGGCCAGTTGGATTAAGAATTGGCTAACTGATAGAAGGCAGAGAGTGGTCTTAGATGGTAAATACTCAGCCTGGAGCCCAGTTACCAGTGGCGTGCCGCAGGGATCAGTTCTGGGTCCTCTCCTGTTTGTGATTTTTATTAACGACTTGGATGAGGAAGTCGAAGGGTGGGTCAGTAAATTTGCAGATGATACAAAGGTTGGTGGAGTTGTGGATACCGAGGAGGGCTATTGTCGTCTGCAGGGGGACTTGGATAGGTTGCAGTGCTGGGCTGAAAAGTGGCAGATGGAGTTTAACCCTGAAAAGTGTGAGGTCGTCCATTTTGGAAGGACAAACATGAATGCAAAATACTGGGTTAACGGTAGGGTTCTTGGGCATGTGGAGGAGCAGAGAGACCTTGGGGTCTATGTGCATAGATCATTGAAAGTTGCAACTCAAGTGGATAGGGCTGTGAAGAAGGCATATGGGGTGTTAGCGTTCATTAGCAGAGGGATTGAATTTAAGAGCCGTGAGGTGATGATGCAGCTGTACAGGACCTTGGTAAGGCCTCATTTGGAGTACTGTGTGCAGTTCTGGTCGCCTCATTTTAGGAAGGATGTGGAAGCCTTGGAGAGGGTGCAGAGGAGATTTACCAGGATGTTGCCTGGAATGGAGAATAAGTCTTACGAGGAAAGGCTGAACATTCTAGGCCTCTTCTCATTAGAAAGGAGAAGGATGAGGGGTGACATGATAGAGGTTTATAAGATGATCAGGGGAATAGATAGGGTAGACAGTCAGAAACTTTTTCCCCGGGTGGAGCAAAGCGTTACAAGGGGTCATAAATTTAAGGTGAAGGGTGGGAGATATAAGGGGGATGTCAGGGGAAGGTTCTTTACCCAGAGAGTGGTCGAGGCATGGAATGCCTTGCCCGGGGAAGTTGTTGAGTCAGAAACTTTAGGGACTTTCAAAAGGCTTTTGGATAGGTATATGGATAAAGGAGAATGATGGGGTATAGATTAAATTGTCCTTGACAGAGGACAAAGGATCGGCACAACATTGTGGGCCGAAGGGCCTGTTCTGTGCTGTATGTTCTATGTTCTATGTTCTATGTTCTTTGTCTCACTGTTTCTCTCTTTCTGACTCTCTCTGTGTCTGTTTCGGACAGTGCAGAGTGAGATTCACTCTGTATCCACCCCATGATGTTTCTGCCCTTGGAGTGTGTGGTGGGACAGATTAGAGGGAAATGTACTCTGTGTCAAATCCAACACTGTGCTTGGCTTGGAAATGTTTAATGAGACAGTGTAGCTGGAGCTTTTGCTGTGTACCCCTAGAATTTCGTAGGTTATCGGGTGATTTGATGAATATGTTCAAGATAATAAGGGAACTAATAGGGTGGACAAAGAGTAACTATTCCCACTGGCTGCGGAGTCAGGAACTTGGGGACACAGTCTAAAAATCTAAACGTAGTCTAAAAACGTTTCTACGTGTAAAATGAAGAAACACTTCAACACACCAGGTGTGGTATCAGTTTGGAACTTTCTTCCACAAATGGCAATTGATGCTGAGACACTTGCTAATTTTTATATCTGAGTTTGATAGATTTTTATTAACCAAAGGTGTTAAGGGGCAAAGATAGGTACATGGAGTTAGATCCCACATTAGCCATGAGCTGATTGAATGACAGAAGAGGGTTGATGGGCAAAATGGCCTCCTCATCTTCCTCTGTCCAACGACAAATATCCTCGTGTCACACTCTGTGTCTCGGTCTGTTTCTCTCTCTTTGTTTCTCTTTCTGTCTGTCTCTCTCTCCCCTCTCAGAAACATCTGTGGAAATCCACACGCACCAGGCAGCCATTTTAGGCTGGTTCTCGGTGGCCATTTTATGTTACCACAGCACTGGGACGTTTATTTCAGTGACCGACTCCTCATCAATGTAAGGGTATTGCTTAAAACGTGACAGAGACGCAGACACGGAGACTCTGAGACACACAGTACTAGAGAGGAATCAAACAATCCCTTGTACCCAATAATTTTCCCTCCACTGTGATTAAGCTGGGTGGCCTGTAGTTACTCAGACTATTACTTTATCCCTTGTTAATCAACAGTTCAACATGCGCAGTCCTCCAGTCCTCTGGCAGCACGACTGTAACCAAAGAGGATTGGAAAATGATGGTCAGAGGCTCAGCTATTTTCTCCCTTGCACCTCTTAACAGTCTGAATTATCAGCTTTCAAATATGCTAAACTCCTGAATATTTCCTCTCTCACTGTTTGTCCCATTCAATATTTCAAACCCCTCCTCATTGACTACAATGTCTGCGTTGACCCTCTTATGTGAAGACAGTTGAATGTGTTCAATAAGAACCATGTCTGCATCTTCCGCCTTCACGGGTAGGAAAAAGGAGGAGAGACAATATCAAGTAAAGGTTGCAATTCCAAAAAGAGGTGCAGGAACAGACAGATCTGGGGGGCATTTGTACACACATCACTGAAGGTGGCAGGGCAAGTTGAGTAAGTGGTTAAAAGGCATAAGCTGTCCTATTCTTTCTGAATGGAGACATAGAGTACAAAAGCATGGAGGTTATGACAGACCTGTGCAAAACACTGGTTTGGAATCAACTGGAGTATTGTATCCGATTCTGCACACCGCACTTGAGGAAGGATGTGGAGGCATTAGAGAGGGTGCAGAATAGATTCACAAGCCTGGTTCCAGGGATGAGGGTATTCAGTTACATCAATACATTGGTGAAGCTGGGGTTGTTCTCTGTTTCTCTCTCTCTGTCCCTCCGGCCTGCAACTCTGACACTAAGAGGGCGACAGAGGGAGACAAGGTTAGATATACAGGAAGAGAGAGGGCTGTAGAGAGGGACAAGGTTGGAGATAGAGAGATTGTTGAGATGATCTGAAAGGAAGAATGTAAGATATATTTATATGATTTAATCCTTTACTGCTGTGTGCAGAAACATATTAGAGATAGGTATGGAGAGAGAAACATCAGGAGAGAGGGAGAAATGTAGATGAAGTTGAGGGCCCCTCTCCCCCTTTCTCTCCCCCTTTCTCTCTTTCTCCCACTCTCTCTCTCCCCCCTCCCATTCTCTCTTCCTGTCTCTCCCTCCCGACCCCTCACTCGCCCTCCCTCTCTCCCTCCCACTCCTTCTCTCTCCCCCTCCCTCTCTCTAACTCTCTCTCGCCCTACCTCTTTGTCACCGAGTCTCTCTCTCTCTCCCTCCCCCGTCTCTATCTCGCTCTGTCTCTCTCTCTCTCTGTCCCTCTCTTTCTCTCTATCTCTCTCTGTCTTTTCTTCAGTCCTTTCAGATGTATAAATAGATTGGAGAGCTTGGGTTGTTCACCATTGGTCCTTCCTATCCACTCTATCTGGGCTCCTCATAATTTTACACACCTCCATTAAATCTCCCCATAAGCCTCCTCTGTTCCAAAGAAAACAACTCCAGCCTGTCCAATCTTTCCTCATATCTCAAATTCTCCATTCCTGACATCATCCTCTGTATCCTCTCTCCTGCAATCACATCCTTCCTGTAATCTGCTGAGCAGAACTGTATGCAGTACTCTAGCTGTTGTCTAACTAGTGTTTGCATCGTTCGAGCATAACCTCCCTGCTAATATATTCTATACATCGGCCAATAAAGGAAAGTACAGTGGGAAATCCTGCAAAGAAAACAATTCCTATTGTTAAAAATACTGCCAACAATTGTCACAGTGCAACACACGTATGCTTTATTAAACTTAACACAACAGAGTATGCTACTCAGTCCAGTAAAGTGCATTGCACTATTACTGACCTTTACTCCAGTCACTCAATCCCACTACATCTCGGGGAGATTGTAATCAGATTCACCCGATCCTTTCAAACATGAATATTACCCACATCAAACCAGAGCAATTAGAAATTGTACACAGCTGCTGATAGCTAGTAACAAGACTGAAGTGAATGCTTCGTCTTCCATCTCTAACCCAGACAAATATATGTCTTCATTTACATTGATATCCATCATTCCATCCGAATGGAATCAGATGGACGCCAGGCCTCTCCCATAACAACATTGTTCGACCATTTCACTTTTTCTAACAGAAAGAAAGTTTTCGTCTATCTTGTCGATATTTTCCTGCAGTGATGTCCTGGGACTGATGTGATTTACCTCCAACAACCACAACAATCTTCCTTTGTGCTCAGTATGATTCCAAACAGCAGAGAGTTTTCTCCCTGGATGGTAATGCCGTTGAATGTCAAGGGGAGATGGTTAGATTCTCTCTTGTTGGAAATGGTCATTGCCTGGCAATTGTTTGGCGCGAATGCTACTTGCCACTTATCAGCCCAAGCCTGGATGTTGTCCAGGTCTTGCTGCATTTCTACATGGACTGCTTCAGTATTTGAGGAGTGACTAATGGTACTGAACGTTGTGAAATCATTTGCGAACTTCCCCACTTCTGACCTTATGATTGAAGGAAGGTCATTGATGAAGCAGCTGAAGGTGGTTGGACCTAGGACACTACCCTGAGGAACTCCTGCAGTGATGTTCTGGATCTCAGATGATTGACCTCCAACAACCACAACCATCTTCCTTTGCGCTAGGTACGACTCCAGCCAGCGGAGGGTTTTCCCCCTGATTCCCATTGACCTCAGTTTTGCTAGGGCTCCTCGATGCCATACTCAGTCAAATGCTGCCTTGATGTCAAGGGCAGTCACTCTCACCTCACCTCTTGAGTTCAGCTCTTTTGTCCACGTTTGAACCAAGGCTGTAATGAGGTCAGGAGCTGACTGGCCCTGGCGGAACCCAAACTGAGCGTCACTGATCAGGTTATTGCTAAGCAAGTGCTGCTTGATGGCACTGTTGATGACACCTTCCATCACATTACTGCTGATAGAGAGTAGGCTGATGGGGCGGTAATTGGTCGGGTTGGATTTTTCCTGCTTTTTGTGTACAGGACACACCTGGGCAATTTCCACATTGCAGGGTAGATGCCAGTGTTGTAGCTGTACTGGAACAGCTTGGCTAGGGGCGTGGCAAATTCTGGAGCACAGGTTTTCAGTACTGTTGCCAAAATATTGTCAGGGCCCATAGCTTTTGCAGTATCCAGTGCCTTCAGTCGTTTCTTGATATCACGCAGATTGAATCGAATTGGCTGAAGTCTGGCATCTGTGATGCTGGGGACTTCAGGAGGAGGCCAAGATGCTTCATCAACTCGGCACTTCTGGCTGAAGATTGTTGCAAATGCTTCAGCATTACCTTTCGCACTGATGTGCTGGGCTCCCCCATCATTGAGGATGGGGATATTTGTTGAGCCACCTCCTCCAGTTAGTTGTTTAATTGTCCACCACCATTCATGGCTGGATGTGGCAGGACTGCAGAGCTTAGATCTGATCCGTTGCTTATGGGATCGCTTAGCTATGTCTATTGCATTCTGCTTACGCAGTAGGCACACAGATAGGCCTGTGTTGTAGCTTCACCAGATTGACACCTCATTGTGAGGTATTACTGGTGCTGCTCCTGGCATGCCCTCCTGCAGTCTTCATTGAACCAGGGTTGGTCTCCTGGCTCGATGGTAATGGTAGAGTGGGGGTTATGCCGGGCCATGAGGTTACAGATTGTGATTGAGTACAATTCTGATGCTGCTGTTGGCTCACAGCGCCTCATGGATGCCCAGTTTTGCATTGCTAGATCTGTTCGAAATCTATCCCATTTAGCACGGTGATAGTGCACCACAACACGATGGACGGTACCCTCAATGTGAAGGCGGGACTTCGTCTCCACAAGGACTGTGCGCTGGTTATTCCTACCAATACAGTCATCGACAGAAGCATCTGCAGCAGGCAGATTGGTAAGGACGAGGTCAAGTAAGTTTTTCCCTCGTGTTGGTTCCCCCACCACCTACCGCAGACCCAGTCTCGCAGCTATGTCCTTTACGACTCAGCCACCTCGGTCAGTATTGGTGCTCCGAACCACTCTTGGTGATGGACATTGAAGTCCCCCACCCAGAGTACATTCTGTGCCCTTGCCACGCTCAGTGCTTCCTCCAAATGGTGTTCAACATGGTGGAGTACTGAGTCATCAGCTGTGGGAGGGCGGCAGGTGGTAATCAGCAGGAGCTTACCTTACCCATGTTTGACCTGATGCCATGAGACTTCATGGGGTCCTGAGTCGATGTTGAGGACTCCCAGGGCAACTCCCTCCCTACTGTATACCACTGTGCCACCACCGCTGCTGGGTCTGTCCTGCCGTTCGGACAGGGCATACCCAGGGATCGTGATTATAGTGTCTGGGACATTCTCTGTAAGGTATGATTCCATGAGTATGACTATGTCAGGCTGTTCCTTGAACAGTCTGTAGGACAGCTCTCCCAACTTTGGCACAAGCCCCTAGATGACAGAGAGAGATGGATAGGGGCAGACAGTGGCTAAAGGAGAGAGGGAGAGAGAGGAAGAGATAGAAAGGGAGAGGGAGAGACAGAGAGAGCGAGGGATACAGACAGAGACAGAGAGATAGGCAGAGAGAGACAGATACAGAGAGAGAGAGAGAGAGAGAGAGAGAGAGAGAGGGAGAGGCATCAGCAGAGAGAGAGGGAGACAGAGACAATGATGGGTAAAGACAATGAGAAAGACAGAGAGAGAGAGAGAGAGACAGAGAGAGAGGGAGATGGACAGAGAGAGAGTGACACAGAGAGAGGGAGAGGCAGAGAGACAGAGAGAGAGATAAATGATGTGAGCGAGACACAGAGTCATGGACAGAGAGAGATAGGAGAGACAGGCAGAGAGACACAAAGAGGGAGAAAAACAGAGCGAGAACAACAGAGAGAGGGAGAGAGACAGGAAGAGGTAGAGTGAGAGGCAGTGAGAGAGACAGAGAGAGAGGCAGAGGCAGAGAGACAGAGAGAGAGAGGCAGAGAGAGAGAGGGAGACAGAGACAGACAGAGAGAGAGAAACAGAGAGAGGGAGAGAGACAGAGAGGGAGAGAAAGACAGAGAGAGTGATGGGGAAAGACAATGAGAAATTCGGAGAGGGAGAAAGACAGAGAGAGAGGGAGAGGCAGAGAGACAGAGAATGAGAGAGATAGAGGGAGGGGGAGAGAGACAGAGAGAGAGAAAGAGAGCCAGAGAGAGAGCGAGAGGCAGAGTGACAGAGAGAGAGAGGGGAGAGAGGGGGAGAGAGGGAGAGGCAGAGAGACAGAGAGAGAGAGAGAGGCAGAGAGATGAAGAGGCAGAGAGAGGGAGACAGCGATGGGGAAAGACAATGAGAAAGTCAGAGAGTGACGGAGACTGAGAGAGAGGGAGAGAGGGAGGGGCAGAGGGAGAGAGAGACGGAGAGAAGAGGGAGAGGCAGGGGGACAGATAGAGAGAGAGAGGGAGAGAGAGAGAGACAGAGAGAGACAGGGAGAGGCAGAGGGACAGAGAGAGAGAGGGAGAGGCACAGAGACATAGAGAGAGAGAGACACAGAGAGAGACAGAGAGAGACCGAGAGGCAGAGAGACAGAGAACGAGAGAGAAAGAGAGAGAGAGGCAGAGAGAGAGAGAGAGAGAGAGAGAGAGAGAGAGAGAGAGAGAGAGAGAGAGAGAGAGAGACACACAGAGACACAGAGAGACAGAGACAGATAGAGTGGGAGTGTTTGATGGAACAGCGAGGACAGAGATTTACTCAATAGCTAACTAATAGCTTGACAGCATTTGATGGGACAGTGTCGATGGAGCTTTACTCTGTATCACTGGAATTTAGAAGGTTAAGGGGTGATCTGATCATAGTTTAAAGTGATGGATGGAGTGCCGATCAAGTGGGCTGCTTTGTCCTGGATGGTGTCGAGCTACTGGAGTATTATCGGTGCTGCACTCATCCAGGCAAGTGCGGAGATACCATCACACACCTGACCTGTGTCTTGCAGGTGGTGCAAAGGCTTTGGGGAGTCAGGAGGTGAGTCACTGTTGCCACTGTATTGATGTGATTTCTTCAGTTCAGTTCCTGGTCAATGTTTCCCCAGGATGTTGATGCTGGGGGATTCAGCGATTGGATAATGCTTTGAATGCCAAGGGGAGGTGGTTGGATTCTCCCTTGTTGCAGATGGTCATTGCCTGTCTGTGTGTTCTTTCTGCGTGTGTGCGTTTTTTAATGCTTTGGGACCAATTTCCTCATGGGCACGTCATAATGGTGCCTCATAATTGACTAGTTAGCTAAATGAATGCTTATGGAATGAACGGGTCAGCGACAGATTGGATATAACATTGGCTAAGGGACAGAACACAGAGAGTAGTGGTGAATGGTTGCTTCAGACTGGAGGGCGGTATCTTTGCCTGACATAATCTTACACACTTCTATTCAATCTCCCCTCATTCTGCTTTGTTGTAAGGAGACCAAATCAAGCTTTTCCAACCTAACCTTCCAGCTAAAATCCCTCATCCCTGGAACCATTCTGGCAAATCTCCTCTGCACCCTCTCAAGGACACTCTCCTACTCCCTAATGTGTGGTGACCAGAACTGGACACAATTCTCTGGTTTTTGCCTAATTAGAGCTTTATAACATACCATCCCTGCTTTTGTACTCACTGTATACAGTGTCTATTGTGGTACACGGATATTCCCCAGGGCTTTGGATTAGGAGCACTGATCTTTTTGATGCATATTGATGACCTAGACATGGGTTTAGAGGGCATAACTTCAACATTGTGACATCTGCAATGTAATAAACAGGGAAGGGAATAGTAGTAGACTTCAGGAGGATAGAGGCAGTCTGGTGAAATGGTCAGATACAAAGCATTAACTTCAATGCTGAGGAATGCAAAATGATGCATTTTGGAAGGAAGGCTGAGAAAAAGCGATATAAACGAAATGGTACAATGTTAAAATGGGTGCAGGGACAGAGAGATCTGGGATTTCATTTGTGTCACTTTTTATATCTTGAAGATTCAATTTGGGACTTGCATTCTGTAAGTTGAATTTAGCTTCAACCTGAAAAGTGTTAGCAAACGTGTTGGGAAATGTGTCAAAAGCTATTTCCATTCAGACATTCCTGCATTTTGGAAGTGTGATGTATCTTTGCAGAGACAGGAAATAGGGGTGTTTGAATGGACCTGCAGGTTTCGGTTGATGCAATAAGGTGAGAATTTGAATTGTGTCCTTTGCAGATACACAGAATTGAAGGTATTTACAGAACACTACATGAAGTAGTTTACCAATGTCTGACAAACTTCAGAGACTTCAGACACATGGAAGAAGAGGAGAAGGTAACAATATACAAAACCTGAGACAGTCAGACAACAGCTGTAGGAAAATGAAACTCTTTTTATGGGTTTTAATTTGAAGGCCTGAGCTGATGATTGAAAAAGCATGAGTTCAAATCCCACATTTGGGCTGTAGTGAATTTGAATTCTGTTTTTTCGAAAAGAAACATAAATCTGGAATTAAAAAACCTCTCGGATGGAATGATTCACTCTTGTCTACTAGGGCAAAGCCCGTGTGAGTCTCAGTTTTTCTGTATTTATTAACTATTTAAGATGATGGGGTAGAATGCCACATACCCAAGTTTGCCAATGACGCAAAAATAGGCAGGATTGTAAGCAGTATAGCCGGAAGCATCAAATTACAAAGAGATATTAATATCTTAAATAAATGGGCAAAACTGTGGTAGATTGCTTTGAATGTCAGCAGAAAAGACTAGAACACAGTCCTTTATAAATGGTGAAAAGATAGAAACTCTGGAGGTCCAAAGAGACTTGGGGGTTCCATGTCCTTTTGAGTGTAGTGTAGATTTACCAGAATGGTAACTGGACTCCAAGGGTTAAATTACGAGGTGATATTGCACAAACTAGGGATTTAGTCCCTGTAGTTTAGGAGGATCAAGGTGATTAGATCAAAGAGGTTGAGATAGTAAGGGAAACTGATGGGGTAGTTTGGAAGAAATCACTTCAGCAGCTTGGGAACATAGGAACAGGAGTAGGCCATTCAGCCCATCGAGCCTGTTTCGCCATTCAATACAATCATGGCTGATCATCCACTTCAATGCCTTTTTCCCACATTATCCTCATATCCCTTTATGTCACTGGTCTTTAGAAATCTGTCAATCTCTGCTTTAAACATACTGAATGACTGAGCTTCCACAGCCTTCTGGGATAGAGAATTCCAAAGATTCACAACCCTCTGAGTAATGAAATTTCTCCTCATCTCTGTCCCAAGTGGATTCCCCCTTATTTTGAAATTGTGTCCCCTGGTTGTAGACTCCCCAACCAGGAGAAACATCTTACCTGCATCTACCCTTTCTGTCTATAACGTTACTCCAGAGTCTCCACACAGCCTGCCTCCCCGTCCCCCTGCTTCTAAAGTGTCTCAGGGTTTACACAGAGACTCACCTTGGACTGTCCCATACCTGGGATAGAGTGTCCAGATGGATGAAGCTGAGAGCTGGTTGCATGAGCTGTATTTTGGGTGGACTGTCCGTTTTGAGTGACAGGTTCTGGGATATATTCCGACAACATCAGCCTCCATTCTTTCTTTCCATGCAGCTGGTTTGTGAACGTGAGTTTCTGTGCCTCAGTCTCTGTGCCTCTGTGCCCAGGTGAATTGCAAGCTGATTACAGTGTGTGTGTGAGAGTCCAGTCTGAATCCCCCTCTCTGTCCCAGTCCTCACCCTTTTCTCCAATTCCCACCCCAATCTCCCTCACCAGGAACTTTTCCCCATGGATGAGCTGATGGAGGGAAGGTGTTAGAGTTCAACAATGGAGCGCAGACCGCGTGGGATAGTGAGTATCACATCTTTATTGTCTCTCTCTGCCTTTGTCCCTCCTTTTGACTCACTCTCACTCTCTTAATCTCTTTCTCAATCTCTCTCAATCTCTCTGTGTCAATGGCTCTCTGTTTTTCTCTCTCTCTGTCTCTGTTTCTCTCTCTCAGTTCCTCAATCTCTCTCTCTCAATCTCTCTCGTTATGTTTCTCTCTCAGTGTGTTTCTGTCTCTCCGTGTTTCTCTCTCCGTGTTTCTCTCTCTCTCTCTGTTTTTTCTCTCTCTCTGGTTCACTCTGTGTTTTTCTCTCTCTCTCTGGTTCTCTCTCACTCTCCATTTCACGATCTCGCTCTCCCTCACTTGGTGCTTCTCTCTCTCTGTGCGTCTCTCTCTGTTTCTCTACCTCTCTACTTCATTCTCTCTGTCTCTCTCTATCCATTTCATTCCCTCTATGTTTCTCTCCCTCTCTGTGTTTCCCTCTCTCTGTTTCTCTCTCTCCCTCTCTATTTCTCCATCTCTCACTCTCTCACTTTGTGTTTCTCTCTCTCTGTTTCTCTCGGTGTGATTATGTGTCTTTCTGTCTCAATGGATTTCTCTGTCCTTCTCTCTCTCAATCTCTCTGTGATTCTCTGTGTGCCTTTCTCACTGGGTTCTGTCTATCCCTTAGCTGCCTGCAATTTCATTGTGTCTCAGTTCTTTTCCTCCACTTTTTCCCTCCTCTTTTTCTCTGTCTCTTTCTGCTTTTTCTCTCCTTCTCTGCCTTTCTGTCTGTACTCTATTTCTGACTTTATCTTTTCTCTATTTCTCTGACTGTTTTTTCTGTATTTCTGACTCTCTGTCTTTTCTCTATTTCTGATTTTCTGTCTTTTCTCGATTTCTGTCTTTTCTCTATTTCTGACTTTCTGTCTTTTCTCTATTTCTGTCTTTTCTGTATTTCAGATTTTTCTCTATTTATGACTTTCTGTCTTTTCTCTATTTCTGATTTTTCTCTATTTATGACTTTCTGTCTTTTTTCTATTGCTGACTTTTTGTCATTACATCTGTAAAGAAACATCTGTTTCTGCCTCATCGTCAAAACACACAAACACTGGTGACCCCCATCCCCTCTGCCATAGAAGGATCGAGAGAGAAATCCACATTCCCATCCCTGAAAATCTGAATTCAAATGGCCCCCAGGTGTGTCATTCACTGTCAAATTCAAATCACAGCCAAAAGCTCCAGCAATATTCGTGGATGAGAACAAGCCTTTACAAACCTGCACATTTAAGCCATTTCATTGCTGATTCACAGAAGTATTTGACACCCAATTAATTAATTTTTAAAGTGGTTGGCAATGTTGGAAATGCTGTGGACCATTGGTGCACAGCAAGACCCCACAAGCAGTACTCCGATAACAGTCGGCTACCCCTCCGCCCCCTCTCATTCCCTCCATGTTTCCCTCACTCTCCTGCGACTATCTCCCTCCTGTTACTTTCATTCAGAGAGACAGATGGAGAGAGAGAGAGAAATTCACGTCACTGTTCCAAACACCAGCATTATTCGGGAATTATACCGGCTTCAAGCTCAGGACTTTAATTACAGGCCTTCAGGAGAGCTTTACACACAACGAATTTACTTCTAAAATGCAGTCACTGTTACAATACAGGGAATTCTGCAGGCAAGCTGTGCAGAACAAGATCCCAGCAATGGTGACACTTCAAAATTCAGTTTACCGAGGTTTTGAGTGTGGATTTCTCTCTCTCTCTCTCTGTTTTCTTCCATCTTTCTCTGCCTTCCCGCTCTCACGCACACTCCGCCTGTCTCTCTCTCTCTCTCTGCGTTTAACCTGCCACCTCCAGCTGTTTCCCACTCTCCCTCTTTTTCTCTCCATCTGTTTCTGCCTCAGTGTTGTAATGCAGAAATTGATGCAGGGAAAGTATACACAGCAGGATCCCACAATGTGATCATAGCCAGATGTCCCATCACAGTCCTCAAAAAATGCTAAACTCCATCTTTAAACTTCTAACAAGTCTTCAGACAGCTTCACGTTCAGCTCTTGTAATTATTGTAAAATTATTGCAAAAGCATAGAGAAATCCACACTCAGACCCTCAGGAAGCTGAATTTTATTGTGTCCTCATTGTTGTCATGTAAGTAATGCTACAGGGCACTAGATGCACAGCAAGATCCCACAAGCAGCAATGCGACAATATCCAGATTTCAGTCCCCAGAAAGGGTGAAACTCCCCCTTTAAACTGGGAACAAGCTGCTGATTCCGTCTCACCATTTCAAATAACGACAAATCGCATTGCTGTGCGTGGCATGTTTTTTTATTTATTAAAGGTTTAAATGGAGAAGCTGAGTGTGAAACAGAGACAGAGACGAGAAAGCATGGGGAGGGGGGGCGCGGGAGATAGAAACACGGGGAAAGAATGTGGAGACAGAGAGAAAGTCAACCTCAGAACGACAGTAAAATGAATTAAAATGGGCCCCGTGCATTTTAGTTAACTGTTAGCTTCATAGCATTGCCCAAAACAGCAGCATACCTCACAGACAGGGTTGGAAGGAGCAAGTGGCAAATGGGAATCCCTCCTGGGGTTGCTCCTTTAACCTTAGGCTTTCAACATGTTTAAAACTCCAGGGCCCCAATCCGACAGGAACTATTTCAACCGCGGGCTAATAAACAGACACAACTCATGTGGGCCCTTTTGGTGCAGCCTGTGGACAAGGTCTCAGTCCGTCCCCTCTTGAGGAAGCTTCTCACCAAGGATTCCTCATCCCAGCCTTTCCCTCTTTTCACTTTCACGATGCAGTTTTCAGAATGAAAATTCCTCAGGGGAAAGAAGGAGAAAAATTGGATTAAAATACAAAGCGAGGACATTTTTAAACAAAATAGCACAGCAAGAGCCCATGGTTTCCAGTCTCAGTTATACAGTCAATCAGCAATATTCAAATACAACCAAATCACAGTTTTATAAACCAGATTGAGACAGAGAGAGCGCGCGCGCACACACACACACACACACACACACACACACACACACACACACACACACACACACACACACACACACACACACACACACACACACACACACTGAACCGTCTGGGGAATGTGTCTACTCTCTCCACAGAGAGTGAAAGGTGGATTTTGTGATTGGAACTGGGATGTTTCTACCCAGTTCTATCCTGAGTGAGCTGTTTGCAAACTCCACCCCTTGAGCCTCTGACAGGTTGGGTTGTCATTCAATCTCCTGCCTCGTGGACCTGTCCATTGATATGTTAATCCCAGGACAGGACCTTCCTGACTCTTCCAGTCCATTGATATGTTAATCCCAGGACAGGACCTTACTGACTCTTCCAGTCCATTGATATGTTCATCCCAGCACAGTAATGCTTTCAGCCATTTCTTAGTTAATGTTAAACCTTTAATTCTTTCCCTACAGTTTGAAAATATCAAACAGTGATCCAACACTCACCCCTAAAATCTTCACACGAAACCCGCAATACAGGACTGGGCAGATAATGGGGATTGTTACTGTGTTTGTGTTTGGGGATTTTTGCTGTCATCAGTGTAGACTGTAAAGTATCTCCCCTTCCCTCACTTCTAAAGTCTCTCAGGGTTGTTGTTGCGCACTGACAGCTTTTTGAGTGTCCAGTCCCTTTCAACTTTTAATAAAATCTGTGAAACACAAATAAATGTAAATTTCTCCTACAAGCTGTTTTGTCTCCCCTCTTCCACTGTCTCTCTCTGTCACACCCGATCTCTCTCTCTTACTCTCTCAGGACTGGGCAGACACCGGGGATTATTACTGAGGTTCTGTTGGCCATTTATACTGTCATCAGTGTGGATTATAAAGTCTGTGTGTGTCTGTGGTTGTGAGTGTTGTATGTGTGTCTATGCGTGTGTGTCTGTGTGTGTATCTCCATGAGTGTGAGTGTGTGTGTGTGTGTCTGCACGCTTGTGTGTGTGTGTGAGAGAATCTCAGGGTCACCTCTCTGCATCTCTATCTCTCCTTCCTCCTCTGTTTCTCTTTCTCTCTCCATCTGTCCCTCTCTCTGTTTGTCTCTCTCAGAGAGACACAGAAAATAGGAGCAGGAGCAGGCCATTCGGCCCATCGGGTCTGCTCTGCCATTCAATAAAGGTCATGACCGATGGTCTAATTCAGTCCCCTGTTCCCACTTTCTCCACATAACCCTTGAAACCTTTGACATTACGACATATATCTCTGTGTGTTTCTCTGTGTGTGTGTTTCTCTGTGTGTGCTTTTCTCTCTGTTTGTTTCTGTGTGTGTGTTTCTCTGTGTGAGTGCGTTTCTGTGTGTATGTGTTTCTGGATGTGTGTGTGTTTCTGTGTGTGTTTCTGTGCTTGTGTTTCTCTGTGTGTGTTTCCGTGTGTGCTCCTCTGTGTGTCTGTTTCTGTGTGTGTGTGCTTCTGTGTGTGTGTGTGTTCCTGTGTGTGTATATGTTTCTGTGTCTGTGTGTTTCTGTGTGTGTGTTTCTCTGCTTGTGTTTCTGTGGGGTGTGTTTCTGTGCGCGTGTGTTTCTATGTGTGTTTCTGTGTGTGTTTCTGTGTGTGTGTTTCTGTGTTTGTGTTTCTGTGTCTGTGTGTGTGTGTTTCTGTGTGTGTGTTTCTCTGTGTGTTTCTGTGTGTGTTTTTCTGTGTGTGTTTCTAGGCGTGTGTGTTTCACTCTGCGTTTCTCTGTGTGTTTCTCTGTGTGTTTCTGTGTGTGTGAGTGTGTGTGTGTTTCTCCGTATTTCTGTGTGTGAGTGTTTCTCTGGGAGTGTTTTTCTCTGTGTGTGTTTCTCTCTGTGCGTGTGTTTCTGTGTGTGTGTGTGTTTCTGTGTGTGTTCTGTGTGTGTGTTTCTCTGTCTGTTTGTTTCACTGTGTGTTTGTTTCTGAGTGTGTGTGTGTTTCTCTGTGTGTGTGTTTCACTGTGTGTGTATTTCTCTGTGTGTGTGTTTCTGTGTGTGTGTGTTTCTGTGAGTGTGTTTCTCTGTGTGTGTTTCACTGTGTGTGTGTTTCTGTGTGTGTGTGTGCTTCTGTCTGTGTTTCTATGTGTGTTTGTCTTTGTGTTTCTCTAAGTGTGTTTCTCTGTGTGTGTTTCTGTGTGTGTGTGTTTGTGTTTTTGTGTGTCTGTGTGTGTGTAGCTGTGCGTATTTCTGTGTGTGTATTTCTCTGTGTGTCTGTTTCGCTGTGTGTATGTTTCTGTGTGCGTGTGTTTCTCTGTGTGTATGTGTTTCTGTGTGTGTTCTGTGTGTGTGTTTCTCTGTCTGTTTGTTTCACTGTGTGTGTGTTTCTCTGTGTGTGTTTTTCACTGTGTGTGTGTTTCTGTGTGTGATTCTGTGTGTGTGTGTGATTCTGTGGCTGTGTGTGTGTTTCTGTCTGTGTTTCTATGTGTGTTTCTCTTTGTGTTTCTCTGAGTGTCTTTCCCTGTGTGTGTGTTTTCGTGTGCGTGTGTGTTTCTCTGTGTGTGTTTTCACTGTGTGTGTGTTTCTGTGTGTGTGTGTTTCTGTGTCGTGTGTGATTCTGTGTCTGTGTGTGTTTTTCTGTCTGTGTTTCTATGTGTGTTTGTCTTTGTGTTTCTCTGAGTGTGTTTCTCTGTGTGTGTGTTTCTGTGTGTCTGTGTTTCTGTGTGCCTGTGTGTATGATTCTGTGTGTGTTTCTGTGTGTGTGTTCGTCGGTGTGCGTGTTTCTCAGTGTATCAGTTTCTCTGTGTGTGTTTCTCTGTGTGTGTGTTTCTGTGTGCGTGTGTGTGTTTCTGTGTGTCTGTGTGTGTGTTGCTGTGCGTATTTCTGTGTGTGTCTTTCTCTCTGTGTGTGTTTCGCTGTGTGTATGTTTCTGTGTGCGTCTGTTTCTCTGCGTGTGTGTGTTTCTGTGTGTGTGTTTCTCTGTCTGCTTGTTTCACTGTGTGTGTGTTTCTCTGTGTGTGTGTGTTTCTGTGTGTGTGTTTCTGTGTGTGTGTGTGTGTGTGTTTCTGTGTGTGTGTTGCTGTGTGCATTTCTGTGTGTGTATTTCTCTGTGTATGTGTTTCGCTGTCTGTGTGTTTCTGTGTGCGTGTGTTATGTGTGTGTGTTTCTGTGTCTGTGTGTGTGTTTCTGTCTGTTTGTTTCTGTGTGTGTGTGTTTCAATGTGTGTTTCTCCGTCTGTTTCTCTGTCTGTATCTCTCTGTGTGTGTTTCTCTCAGTTTCTGTGTCTCTGTTTCTGTGTGTGTGTGTACTTCTCTGTGTTTGTTTCCCTGTGTGTGTTTCTCTGTGTGTGTGCCTCTGCGTGTGTGTATCTCTGTGAGTGTTTTTCTCAGTGTGTGTTTCTCTGTGTGTGTACTTCTGTGGGTGTGTACGTTTCTGTGTGTGTGTTTCTGTATGTGTGTGTGTTTCCATGTGATTCTCTGTGCGTGTTTCTCTGTGTGTGTTTCTCTGTGTTTGTTTCCGTGTGTGTTTCTCTGTGTGTGTTTCTCTGTGTGTGTTTCTCTGTGTGTGTTTCCGTGTGTTATTCTCTGTGTGTCTGTTTCTGTGTGTGGGTGTTTCTGTGTGTGTGTGTGTTTCTGTGGCTGTGTGTGTGTTTATGTGCGTGTTTTTCTCTGTGTGTTTCCGTGAGTGTTTCTCTGTTTGTCTGTTTCTGTGTGTGTGTTTCTGTGTGCGTGTGTTTCTGTGTGTGTGCATGTTTCTGTGTCCTTGTGTGTTTCTGTGAATGTGTTTCTGTGTGCGTGTTTCTCTGCTTGTGTTTCTGTGGGTGAATGGTTCTGTGCGTGTGTGTGTGTTTATCTGTGTGTTTTTCTCTGTGTGTGTTTCCGTGAGATTTTCTCTGGTTGCCTGTTTCTCTGCGTGTGTGTTTGTGTGTGTATGTGTTTTTCGCTGTGTGTGTTTCTCTGTGTGTGTTTCAATGTGTGTGTGTGTGTTTCTCTGTGTGTGTGTGTGTTTCTGTGCGTGTTTATCTGTGTGTATTTCTGTCTGTGTGTTTCTCTGTGTGGGATTCTGTGTGTGTGTTTCTGTGTATGTGTGTTTCTCTGTGTGTGTATGTTTCTTTGTGTGTGTGTTTCAGTGTGTCTTTCTCTGTGTCTGTTTCTCTGTGTGTGCTTCTGTGTGTGTGTTTCTGTGTATGTGTGCGTGTTTCGGTGTTGTGTGTTTCTGTGTGTGTGTATCTTTGTCTGTGTGTGTTTTTGTGCCCGTGTTTCTGTGGCTGTGTTTCTGTGTGTGTGTTTCTTTGTGTGTATGTATGCGTTTGTATGTTTCTGTGTATGTTTCTGTGTGTGTGTTTCTGTGTGTGTGTGTTTCTCTGTTAAAGTGTGTGTTTCACTGTGTGTGTGTTTCTGTGTGTGTGTGTCTCTGTGTGTGTGTTTCTCTGTCTGTGTGTTTCACTGTGTGTGTTTCTGTGTGTGTGTGTTTCTCTGTGTGAGTGTGATTCTGTGTCTGTGTGTGTTTCTGTCTGTGCTTCTCTGTGTGTTTATCTGTGTCTTACTGTGTGTGTGTTTCTGTGTGTGTGTTTCTGTGTGTGCGTGTCACTGTCTGTTTCTCTGTGTGTTCCTCTATGTGTTTCTCTGTGTGTTTATGTGTGTGTATTTCTCTGTGTGTGTTTCATTGTGTGTTACACTGTGTGTTCCTAGTGTTTACCTGTGTGTCTGTGTGTGAGTTTCTGTGTGTGTGTTTCTCTGTGTGTGTGTTCCAATGTGTGTGTGTTTCTCTGTGTGTGTGTTTCTGTGTTTTTCTGTGTGTTTCGCTGTGTTTTTCAGTGTATGTGTGTTTCGGTGCATGTGTCTGTGTGTGTGTTTAACTGTGTGTTTCTCTGTGTGTTCCAACGTCTGTTTCTGTGTGTGTGTTTCTCTGTGTTTCTGTGTGTGTGTGTTTATGTGTGTGTGCGTGTGGATGTTTCTCTGTGTGTGTTTCTCTGTGTTTTTCACTGTGTGTTTCATTGTGTAGTTCTCTGTGTGTATCTGTGTGTCTGTATGTTTCTGTGTGTGTTGCACTGAATGTTTCAATGTGTGTTTCTATCTGTGTTTCTCTGTATTTTTCTCTCCGTGTTTCTCTGAGTGTGTTTCTGTGTGTGTGTGTGTGTTTCAGTGTATGTTTCTGTATGTGTGTTTCTCTGCTTGTGTGTTTCTGTGTGTGTGTCTTTGTGTGTGTTTCTGTGTGTGCGTGTTTCTCTGTGTGTGTTTCTGTGTGCGTGTGTTTCTGTGTGTGTATGTGTTTCTCTGTCTGTGTGTGTGTTTCTGTGTGTGGGTTTCTGTGTGTGTTTCTGTGTGAGTTTCTCTGTGTGTTTCTGTGTGTGTGTGTTTCTCCGTGTGAGTGTGATTCTGTGTCTGTGTGTGTGTTTCTGTCTGTGCTTCTCTGTGTGTTTCTCTGTGTCTTACTGTGTGTGTGTTTCTGTGTATGTGTTTCTGTGTGTGCGTTTCACTGTCTGTTTCTCTGTGTGTTCCTCTATGTGTTTCTCTGTGTTTTTATGCGTGTGTGTTTCTCTGTGTGTGTGTTTCAATGTGTGTGTGCTTCTCTGTGTGTGTGTTTCTGTGTTTTTCTGTGTGTTTCGCTGTGTTTTTCAGTGTATGTGTGTTTCGGTGCGTGTGTCTGTGTGTGTGTTTAACTGTGTGTTTCTCTGTGTGTTCCTCCGTCTGTTTCTGTGTGTGTGTTTCTCTGTGTTTCTGTGTGTGTGTGTTTATGTGTGTGTGTGTGTGTGTGTGTGTGTGCGTGGATGTTTCTCTGTGTGTGTTTCTCTGTGTTTTTCACTGTGTGTTTCATTGTGTGGTTCTCTGTGTGTATCTGTGTGTCTGTATGTTTCTGTGTGTGTGTTGCACTGAATGTTTCAATGTGTGTTTCTATCTGTGTTTCTCTGTATGTTTCTCTCCGTGTTTCTCTGAGTGTGTTTCTGTGTGTGTGTATGTTTCAGTGTATGTTTCTGTATGTGTGTTTCTCTGTGTGTATGTTTCTCTGTATGTTTTTTCTGAGTGTGATTCTGTGTGTGTGTTTCTCTGCGTGTGTGTTTCTGTGTGTGTGTCTGTGTGTGTGTTTCTGTGTGTGCGTGTTTCTCTGTTTGTGTTTCTGTGTGCGTGTGTTCCTGTGTGTGTGTGTTTCTCTGTCTGTGTGTGTGTTTCTGTGTGTGGGATTCTGTGTGTGTTTCTGTGTGAGTTTCTCCGCGTGTTTCAGTGTGTGTGTGTTTCTGTATGTGAGTGTGTGTGTTTCTCTGTGTGTGTTTCTCTGTGTGCAGTTCACTGTGTGTTTCTCTGTTTGTTTCTATTTGCATTTCTCTGTGTGTTTCTCTGCGTGTGTTTCTCTGTGTGTGTGTTTCTCTGCGTGTGTGTTTCTCTGTGTGTGCTTTTCTCTGTGTGTGTGTTTCCTGTGTGCGTGTTTCTCTGTGTGTTTGTTTCTGTGTATTTGTTTCTGAGTGTGTGTTTCTCTGTGTGTGCTGCCGTGTGTGTTTCTCTGTGTGTCTGTTTCAGTGTGAGTGTGTTTCTGTGTGTGTGCGTTTCTGTCTGTGTGTGTGTTTCGGCGACTGTGTGCGTGTTTCTGACGTCTGTTTGTGTGTTTCTCTGTGTGTGTTTCCGTGTGTGATTCGGTGAGTGTTTCTGTGTATTTGTTTCTGTGTGTGTGTTCTCTGTGTGTGCGTGTTTCTCTGTGTGTGTGTTTCTCGGTTTGTGTTTCTGTGGGTGCGTGCTTCTTTGTGTGTGTGTGTGTGTCTGTTTCTGTGTGTGTTTCTGCGAGTGTGTTTCTGTGTGTGTGTGTTTCTCTGTGTGTTTTTTCTATGTGTGTGTTTCTCTGTGTGTGTTTCTGTGTGTGTGTTTCTGTGTGTGTGTTTTTCTCTGTGTGTCTTTCTCTATGTGTGTTTCTGTGTGTGTGCTTCTGTGTGTGTGTGTGTGCTTCTGTGCGTGTTTCTCTGTGTGTTTTTCTGTGTGTGTTTCTCTGTGTGTGTATTTCTGTGTGTGTGCTTCTGTACGTGTGTTTTTCTGTGTGTGTTTCTCTGTGTTTGTATTTCTGTGTGTGTGCTCCTGTACGTGTGTGTTTCTGTGTGTGTTTCTCTGAGTGTGTTTCTGTGTGTCTGTTTCTCTGTGTGTGTTTCTGTGTGTGTGTGTGCTTCTGTGTGTGTGTGTCTGTGTGTGTCTGCATCTGTGTATTTGCATGTTTCTGTGTCTGTTTTTCTTTGTCAGTGTTTCTCTGTGTGTGTCTCTCTGTGTGCGTGTGTTCCTGTATGTGTGTGTTTCTGTGTGTGTATCTGTGTCTGTGTGTGTTTCTGTGTCTGTGTTTCTGTGTGTGCGTTTCTCTGTGTGTGTGTGTTTCTCTGAATTTCTGTACGTGTGTGCTTCTGTGTGTCTGTGTGTGTTTCTGTGTGTGTGTTTCTGTGTGTGTGTTTCTCTGTGTGTGCTGCTGTGTGTGTTTCTCTGTGTGTCTGTTTCTGTGTGTGTTTTTGTGTGTGCGCGTTTCCGTCTGTGTGTTTGTTTCGGCGAGTGTGTGTGTGTATCTGCGTCTGCTTGAGTGTTTCTCTGTGTCTGTTTCCGTGTGTGTTTCTGTGTGTGTGTGTTTCTCTGTGTGTGCGTGTGTGTTTCTGTGTGTGTTTCTGTGTGTGCGTGTTTCTGTGTGTGTGTGTTTCTCGGTTTGTGTTTCTGTGGCTGTGTGCTTCTATCTGTGTGCGTGTGTGTGTTTCTGTATGTGTTTCTGCGTGTGTGTTTCTGTGTGTGTGTGTTTCTCTGTGTGTGTTTTTCTCTGTGTGTGTTTCTCTCTGTGTGTTTCTGTGTGTGTGTTTCTCTGTGTGTGTGTTTCTCTGTGTGGGTTTTTCTCTGTGTGTGTTTCTCTGTGTGTGTGTTTCTGTGTGTGTGAGTGTTTCAGTGTGTATGCTTCTGTGTGTGTGTGTGCTTCTGTGCGTGTTTCTCTGTGTGTTTTTCTGTGTGTGTGTTTCTCTGTGTGTATTTCTGTGTGTGTGTTTCTGTATTTGTGTGTTTCTGTTTGTGTTTCTCTGAGTGTGCTTCTGTGTGTGTGTTTCTCTGTGTGTTTATCTGTGTGTCTGTATGTTTCTGTGTGTGTGTTGCACTGAATGTTTCAATGTGTGTTTCTATCTTTGCTTCTCTGTATGTTTCTCTCCGTGTTTCTCTGAGTGTGTTTCTCTGTGTGTGTGTGTGTGTGTGTTTCAGTGTATGTTTCTGTGTGTGTTATTCTCTGTGTGTATGTTTCTCTGTATGTTGTTTCTGTGTGTGTTTCTGTGTGTGTGTTTCTCTGCGTGTGTGTTTCTTTGTGTGTGTGTTTCTGTTTGCGCTTCTGTGTGTGGGTTTCTGTGTGTGTTTCTGTGTTAGTTTCTCTGCGTGTTTTAGTGTGTGTGTGTTTCTGTATGTGAGTGTGTGTGTTTCTCTGTGTGTATTTCACTGTGTGTTTCTCTGTTTGTTTCTCTTTGCATTTCTCTGTGTGTTTCTCTGTGTATGTTTCTCTGTGTGTGTGTTTCTCTGCGTGTGTGTTTCTCCGTGTGTGTTTTTCTCTGTGTGTGTTTCTCTGTGTGTGTGTTTCCCTGTGTGCGTGTTTCTGTGTGTGTGTGTGTGTTTCTGTGTGTTTGTTTCTGTGTGTGTGTGTTTCTCTGTGTGTGCTGCCGTGTGTGTTTCTCTGTGTTTCTGTTTCTGTGTGTGTGTGTTTCTGTGTGTGTGCGTTTCTGTCTGTGTGTGTGTTTCGGCGACTGTGTGTGTGTTTCTGACGTCTGTTTTTGTGTTTCTCTGTGTGTGTTTCCGTGTGTGATTCTGTGATTGTTTCTGTGTGTTTGTTTCTGTGTGTGTGTGTTCTCTGTATGTGCGTGTTTCTGTGTGTGTGTGTTTCTCGTTTTGTGTTTCTGTGGGTGTGTGCTTCTTTGTGTGTGTGTTTGTTTCTGTGTGTGTTTCTGTGTGTGTGTGATTCTCTGTGTGTGTTTTTCTCTGTGTGTGTGTGTTTCTGTGCGTGTGATTTTCTCTGTGTGTGCTTCTGTGCGTGTTTCTCTGTGTGTTTTTCTGTGTGTGTATTTCTGTGTGTGTGTGCTTCTGTCCGTGTGTGTTTCTGTGTGACTTTCTCTGAGTGTGTTTCTGTGTGTCTGTTTCTCTTTGTGTGTTTCTGTGTGTGTGCGTGTGTTTCTGTGTGTGTGTGTCTGTATGTGTCTGCATCTGTGTATTTGTATGTTTCTGTGTCTGTTTTACTTTGAATGTGTTTCTCTGTGTGTATTTCTCTGTGTGCGTGTGTTCCTGTATGTGTGTGTTTCTGTGTGTGCGTTTCTGTGTGTGTGTGTGCTTCTCTGAATTTCTGTACGAGTGTGCTTCTGTGTGTGTGTGTGTTTCTGTGTGTGTGTTTCTCTGTGTGTGTTTCTCTGTGTGTGTTTCTCTGTGTGTCTGTTTCTGTGTGTGTGTTTCTGTGTGTGCGTTTCTGTCTGTGTGTGTGTTTCGGCGAGTGTGTGTGTGTTTCAGCGTCTGCTTGAGTGTTTCTCTGTGTCTGTTTCCGTGTGTGTTTCTGTGTGTGTGTGTTTCTCTGTGTGTGCGTGTGTGTTTCTCGGTTTGTGTTTCTGTGGGTGTGTGCTTCTTTGTGTGTGTGTGTGTTTTTCTGTGTGTGTTTTTGCGTGTGTGTTTCTGTGTGTGTGTGTTTCTGTGTGTGTGTTTTTCTCTGTAAGTCTTTCTCTCTGTGTGTTTCTATGTGTGTGTTTCTGTGTGTATGTGTTTTCTGTGTGTGTTTTTCTCTGTGTGAGTTTCTCTCTGTGTGTGTTTCTGTATGTGTGAGTGTTTCTGTGTGTGTGCTTCTGTGTGTGTGTGCTTCTGTGCGTGTTTCTCTGTGTGTTTTTCTGTGTGTATGTTTATCTGTGTGTGTATTTCTGTTTGTGCATGTTACTGTGCATGCGTGTTTCTGTGTGTGCTTCTCTGTGTGTGATTCTGTGTGTGTGTTTCTCTGTGTGTGTTTCTGTGTGTGTGTGTTTCTCTGTGTGTGCGTGTGTGTTTCTGTGTGTGTTTCTGCATGTGCGTGTTTCTGTGTGTGTGTGTTTCTCGGTTTGTGTTTCTGTGGGTGTGTGCTTCTTTCTGTGTGCGTGTGTGTGTTTCTGTATGTGTTTCTGCGTGTGTGTTGCTGTGTGTGTTGCTGTGTGCGTTTCTCTGTGTGTGTGTTTCTGTGTGTGTGAGTGTTTCAGTGTGTATGCTTCTGTGTGTGTGTGTGCTTCTGTGCGTGTTTCTCTGTGTGTTTTTCTGTGTGTGTGTTTCTCTGTGTGTGTATTTCTGCGTGAGTGTTTCTGTATTTGTGTGTTTCTGTGTGTGGTTCTCTGAGTGTGCTTCTGTGTGTGTGTTACTCTGTGTGTTTATCTGTGTGCCTACGTTTCTGTGTGTGTGTTGCACTGAATGTTTCAATGTGTGTTTCTATCTGTGCTTCTCTGTATGTTTCTCTCCGTGTTTCTCTGAGTGTGTTTCTGTGTGTGTTTGTGTGTGTTTCAGTGTATGTTTCTGTGTGTGTGTTTCTCTGTGTGTATGTTTCTCTGTATGCTTTTTCTGTGTGTGTTTCTGTGTGTGTGTTTCTCTGCGTGTGTGTTTCTCTGTGTGTGTGTTTCTGTGTGTGTTTCTGTGTGTGGGTTTCTGTGTGTGTTTCTGTGTGAGTTTCTCTGCGTGTTTCAGTGTGTGTGTGTTTCTGTATGTGAGTGTGTGTGTTTCTCTGTGTGTGTTTCACTGTGTGTATTTCACTGTTTGTTTCTCTGTGTGTGTGTTTCTCTGCGTGTGTGTTTCTCCGTGTGTGTTTTTCTCTGTGTGTGTTTCTCTGTGTGTGTGTTTCCCTGTGTGTGTGCTTCTGTGTGTGTGTGTGCTTCTGTGCGTGTTTCTCTGTGTGTGTATTTCTGTGTGTGTGCTTCTGTACGTGTGTGTTTCTGTGTGTGTTTCTGTGTCTGTGTTTCTGTGTGAGCGTTTCTGTGTGCGTGTGTGTTTCTCTGAATTTCTGTACCTGTGTGCTTCTGTGTGTGTGTGTGTGTTTCTGTGTGTGTGTTTCTGTGTGTGTGTTTCTCTATGTGTGCTGCTGTGTGTGTTTCTCTGTGTGTCTGTTTCTGTGTGTGTGTGTTTTTGTGTGTGTGCGTTTCCGTCTGTGTGTTTGTTTCGGCGAGTGTGTGTGTGTTTCTGTGTCTGCTTGAGTGTTTCTCTGTGTCTGTTTCCGTGTGTGTTTCTGTGTGTGTGTGTTTCTCTGTGTGGGCGTGTGTGTTTCTGTGTGTGTTTCTGTGTGTGCGTGTTTCTGTGTGTGTGTGTTTCTCGGTTTGTGTTTCTGTGGGTGTGTGCTTCTTTCTGTGTGCGTGTGTGTGTTTCTGTATGTGTTTCTGCGTGTGTGTTTCTGTGTGTGTGTGTTTCTCTGTGTGTGTTTTTCTCTGTGTGTGTTTCTCTCTGTGTGTCTCTGTGTGTGTGTTCCTCTGTGTGTGTGTTTCTCTGTGTGTGTTTTTCTATGTGTGTGTTTCTCTGTGTGTGTGTTTCTGTGTGTGTGAGTGTTTCAGTGTGTGTTTCTATCTGTGCTTCTCTGCATGTTTCTCTCCGTGTTTCTCTGAGTGTGTTTCTGTGTGTATGTGTGTGTGTTTCAGTGTATGTTTCTGTGTGTGTGTTTCTCTGTGTGTATGTTTCTCTGTATGTTTTTTCTGTGTGTGTTTCTGTGTGTGTGTTTCTCTGCGAGTGTGTTTCTTTGTGTGTTTCTGTGTGAGTTTCTCTCCGTGTGTCAGTGTGGGTGTGTTTCTGTATGTGAGTGTGTGTGTTTCTCTGTGTGTATTTCACTGTGTGTTTCTCTGTTTGTTTCTCTTTTCATTTCTCTGTGTGTTTCTCTGCGTGTGTGTTTCTCCGTGTGTGTTTTTCTCTGTGTGTGTTTCTCTGTGTGTGTGTTTCCCTGTGTGCGTGTTTATGTGTGTGTGTGTGTTTCTGTGTGTTTGTTTCTGTGTGTGTGTTTCTCTGTGTGTGCTGCCGTGTGTGTTTCTCTGTGTGTCTGTTTCTGTGTGTGTGTGTTTCTGTGTGTGTGCGTTTCTGTCTGTGTGTGTGATTCGGCGACTGTGTGTGTGTTTCTGACGTCTGTTTTTGTGTTTCTCTGTGTGTGTTTCCGTGTGTGATTCTGTGAGTGTTTCTGTGTGTTTGTTTCTGTGTGAATGTGTTCTCTGCATGTGCATGTTTCTGTGTGTGTGTTTCTCGTTTTGTGTTTCTGTGGGTGTGTGCTTCCTTGTGTGTGTGTGTGTTTCTGTGTGTGTTTCTGCGAGTGTGTTTCTGTGTGTGTGTGATTCTCTGTGTGTGTTTTTCTCTGTGTGTGTTTCTGTGTGTGTGTGCTTCTGTGCGTGTGATTTTCTCTGTGTGTGCTTCTGTGCGTGTTTCTCTGTGTGTTTTTCTGTGTGTGTATTTCTGTGTGTGTGTGCTTCTGTCCGTGTGTGTTTCTGTGTGACTTTCTCTGAGTGTGTTTCAGTGTGTCTGTTTCTCTTTGTGTGTTTCTGTGTGATTGCATGTGTTTCTGTGTGTGTGTGTGTGTGTTTGCATCCGTGTATTTGTATGTTTCTGTGTCTGTTTTTCTTTGTCTGTGTTTCTCTGTGTGTGTTTCTCTGTGTGCGTGTGTTCCTGTATGTGTGTGTTTCTGTGTGTGTGTGTGTATCTGTGTCTGTGTGTGTTTCTGTGTCTGTGTTTCTGTGTGTGCGTTTCTGTGTGCGTGTGTGTTTCTCTGAATTTCTGTACCTGTGTCCTTCTGTGTGTGTGTGTGTGTTTCTGTGTGTGTGTTTCTGTGTGTGTGTTTCTCTGTGTGTGCTGCTGTGTGTGTTTCTCTGTGTGTCTGTTTCTGTGTGTGAGTGTGTTTCTGTGTGTGTGCGTTTCTGTCTGTGTGTGTGTTTCGGCGAGTGTGTGTGTGTTTCTGCGTCTGCTTGAGTGTTTCTCTGTTTCTGTTTCCGTGTGTGTTTCTGTGTGTGTGTGTTTCTCTGTGTGTGCGTGTGTGTTTCTGTGTGTGTTTCTGTGTGTGTGTGTTTCTGTGTGTGTGCGTGTGTGTTTCTCGGTTTGTGTTTCTGTGGGTGTGTGCTTCTTTGTGTGTTTCTGTGTGTGTGTTTCTGTGTGTATGTGTTTTCTGTGTGTGTTTTTCTCTGTGTGAGTTTCTCTGTGTGTGTGTTTCTGTATGTGTGAGTGTTTCTGTGTGTGTGCTTCTGTGTGTGTGTGTGCTTCTGTGCGTGTTTCTCTGTGTGTTTTTCTATGTGTGTGTTTCTCTGTGTGTGTATTTCTGTTTGCGCATGTTACTGTGCATGCGTGTTTCTGTGTGTGCTTCTCTGTGTGTGATTCTGTGTGTGTGTTTCTCTGTGTGTGTTTCTGTGTGTGTGTGTGTTTCTCTGTGTGTGCGTGTGTGTTTCTGTGTGTGTTTCTGTATGTGCGTGTTTCTGTGTGTGTGTGTTTCTCGTTTTGTGTTTCTGTGGCTGTGTGCTTCTTTCTGTGTGCGTGTGTGTTTTCTGTATGTGTTTCTGCGTGTGTGTTGCTGTGTGTGTTGCTGTGTGTGTTTCCCTGTGTGCGTTTCTCTGTGTGTGTGTTTCTGTGTGTGTGAGTGTTTCTGTGTATGTGCTTCTGTGTGTTTGTGTGTGAGCTTCTGTGCGTGTTTCTCTGTGTGTGTGTGTTTCTCTGTGTGTCTTTATGTGTGTGTGTTTCTCTGTGTGTGTATTTCTGTGTGCGCGTGTTACTGTGCGTGTATAAATCTGTGTGTTTTTCTCTGTGTGTGAATCTGTGTGCGTGTTTCTCTGTGTGTGTTTCTGTGTGTGTGTATGTGTGTTTCTCTGTGCGTGCATGTGTGTTTCTGTGTGAGTTTCTGTGTGTCCGTGTTTCTCTGTGTGTGTTTCTCGGTTTGTGTTTCTGTGGGTGTGTGCTTCTTTGTGTGTGTGTGTGTGTGTGTGTTTCTGTGTGTGTTTTTGCGTGTGTGTTTCTGTGTGTGTGTGTGTTTCTGTGTGTGTGTTTTTCTCTGTGTGTCGTTCTCTCTGTGTGTTTCTGTGTGTGTGTTTCTGTGTGTATGTGTTTTCTGTGTGTGTTTTTCTCTGTGTGTGTTTCTCTGTGTGTGTGTTTCTGTATGTGTGAGTGTTTCTGTGTGTGTGCAACTGTGTGTGTTTGTGCTTCTGTGCGTGTTTCTCTGTGTGTTTTTCTGTGTGTGTGTTTTTCTGTGTGTGTGTTTCTCTGTGTGTGTATTTCTGTTTGCGCGTGTTACTGTGCATGCGTGTTTCTGTGTGTGCTTCTCTGTGTTTGATTCTGTGTGTGTTTCTCTGTGTGTGTTTCTGTGTGTGTGTGTGTGTGTTTCCCTGTGTGTGCGTGTGTGTTTCTGTGTGTGTTTCTGTATGTGCGTGTTTCTCTGTGTGTGTTTCACGGTTTGTGTTTCTGTGGGTGTGTGCTTCTTTGTGTTTCTGCGTGTGTGTTTCTGTGTGTGTGCGTTTCTGTCTGTGTGTGTGTTTTTCTCTGTGTCTCTTTCTCTCTGTGTTTTCTATGTGTGTTTCTATGTGTGTATTTTTCTCTGTGCGTATTTCTCTGTGTGTTTATCTGTGTGTGTGTTTCTCTGTGTGTGTGTTTCTGTGCGTGTGTGTTTCTGTATGTGTGTGTTTCTGTGTGTGTTTCTCTGAGTGTGTTTCTGTGTGTGTGTTTCTCTGTGTGTGTGTTTCTGTGTGTCTGTGTCTGCGTGTGTCTGCATTTGTGTATGTGTATGTTTCTGTGTCTGTTTTTCTGTGTCTGTGTTTCTTTGTGTGTGCTTCTCTGTGTACGTGTGTTCCACTATGTGTGTGTTTCTGTATGTGTTTCTGCGTGTGTGTTGCTGTGTGTGTTGCTGTGTGTGTTTCCCTGTGTGCGTTTCTCTGTGTGTGTGTTTCTGTGTGTGTGAGTGTTTCTGTGTATGTGCTTCTGTGTGTTTGTGTGTGAGCTTCTGTGCGTGTTTCTCTGTGTGTGTGTGTTTCTCTGTGTGTCGTTATGTTTGTGTGTTTCTCTGTGTGTGTATTTCTGTGTGCGCGTGTTACTGTGCGTGTATAAATCTGTGTGTTTTTCTCTGTGTGTGAATCTGTGTGATTGTTTCTCTGTGTGTGTTTCTGTGTGTGTGTATGTGTGTTTCTCTGTGCGTGCATGTGTGTTTCTGTGTGAGTTTCTGTGTGTCCGTGTTTCTGTGTGTGTGTGCTTCTCGGTTTGTGTTTCTGTGGGTGTGTGCTTCTTTGTGTGTGTGTGTGTGTTTCTGTGTGTGCTTTTGCGTGTGTGTTTCTGTGTGTGTGTTTCTGTGTGCATGTGTTTTCTGTGTGTGTTTTCCTCTGTGTGTGTTGCTCTGTGCGTGTGTTTCTGTATGTGTGAGTGTTTCTGTGTGTGTGCAACTGTGTGTCTTTGTGCTTCTGTGCGTGTTTCTCTGTGTGTTTTTCTGTGTGTGTGTTTTTCTGTGTGTGTATTTCTGTTTGCGCGTGTTACTGTGCATGCGTGTTTCTGTGTGTGCTTCTCTGTGTTTGATTCTGTGTGTGTGTTTCTCTGTGTGTGTTTCTCTGTGTGTGCGTGTGTGTTTCCCTGTCTTTGATTCTGTGTCTGTTTCTCTGTGTGTGTTTCTGTGTCTGTGTGTGTGTGTTTCCCTGTGTGTGCGTGTGTGTTTCTGTGTGTGTTTCTGTATGTGCGTGTTTCTCTGTGTGTGTTTCACGGTTTGTGTTTCTGTGGGTGTGTGCTTCTTTGTGTTTCTGCGTGTGTGTTTCTGTGTGTGTGCGTTTCTGTCTGTGTGTGTGTTTTTCTCTGTGTCTCTTTCTCTCTGTGTTTTCTGTGTGTGTTTCTATGTGTGTATTTTTCTCTGTGCGTATTTCTCTGTGTGTTTATCTGTGTGTGTGTTTCTCTGTGTGTGTGTTTCTGTGCGTGTGTGTTTCTGTATGTGTGTGTTTCTGTGTGTTTTTCTATGTGTGTGTTTCTCTGTGTGTGTATTTCTGTTTGCGCATGTTACTGTGCATGCGTGTTTCTGTGTGTGCTTCTCTGTGTGTGATTCTGTGTGTGTGTTTCTCTGTGTGTGTTTCTGTGTGTGTGTGTGTTTCTCTGTGTGTGCGTGTGTGTTTCTGTGTGTGTTTCTGTATGTGCGTGTTTCTGTGTGTGTGTGTTTCTCGTTTTGTGTTTCTGTGGGTGTGTGCTTCTTTCTGTGTGCGTGTGTGTTTTCTGTATGTGTTTCTGCGTGTGTGTTGCTGTGTGTGTTGCTGTGTGTGTTTCCCTGTGTGCGTTTCTCTGTGTGTGTGTTTCTGTGTGTGTGCGTGTTTCTGTGTATGTGCTTCTGTGTGTTTGTGTGTGAGCTTCTGTGCGTGTTTCTCTGTGTGTGTGTGTTTCTCTGTGTGTCTTTATGTGTGTGTGTTTCTCTGTGTGTGTATTTCTGTGTGCGCGTGTTACTGTGCGTGTATAAATCTGTGTGTTTTTCTCTGTGTGTGAATCTGTGTGCGTGTTTCTCTGTGTGTGTTTCTGTGTGTGTGTATGTGTGTTTCTCTGTGCGTGCATGTGTGTTTCTGTGTGAGTTTCTGTGTGTCCGTGTTTCTCTGTGTGTGTTTCTCGGTTTGTGTTTCTGTGGGTGTGTGCTTCTTTGTGTGTGTGTGTGTGTGTGTGTTTCTGTGTGTGTTTTTGCGTGTGTGTTTCTGTGTGTGTGTTTTTCTCTGTGTGTCGTTCTCTCTGTGTGTTTCTGTGTGTGTGTTTCTGTGTGTATGTGTTTTCTGTGTGTGTTTTTCTCTGTGTGTGTTTCTCTGTGTGTGTGTTTCTGTATGTGTGAGTGTTTCTGTGTGTGTGCAACTGTGTGTGTTTGTGCTTCTGTGCGTGTTTCTCTGTGTGTTTTTCTGTGTGTGTGTTTTTCTGTGTGTGTGTTTCTCTGTGTGTGTATTTCTGTTTGCGCGTGTTACTGTGCATGCGTGTTTCTGTGTGTGCTTCTCTGTGTTTGATTCTGTGTGTGTTTCTCTGTGTGTGTTTCTGTGTGTGTGTGTGTGTGTTTCCCTGTGTGTGCGTGTGTGTTTCTGTGTGTGTTTCTGTATGTGCGTGTTTCTCTGTGTGTGTTTCACGGTTTGTGTTTCTGTGGGTGTGTGCTTCTTTGTGTTTCTGCGTGTGTGTTTCTGTGTGTGTGCGTTTCTGTCTGTGTGTGTGTTTTTCTCTGTGTCTCTTTCTCTCTGTGTTTTCTGTGTGTGTTTCTATGTGTGTATTTTTCTCTGTGCGTATTTCTCTGTGTGTTTATCTGTGTGTGTGTTTCTCTGTGTGTGTGTTTCTGTGCGTGTGTGTTTCTGTATGTGTGTGTTTCTGTGTGTGTTTCTCTGAGTGTGTTTCTGTGTGTGTGTTTCTCTGTGTGTGTGTTTCTGTGTGTCTGTGTCTGCGTGTGTCTGCGTTTGTGTATGTGTATGTTTCTGTGTCTGTTTTTCTGTGTCTGTGTTTCTTTGTGTGTGCTTCTCTGTGTACGTGTGTTCCACTATGTGTGTGTTTCTGTATGTGTTTCTGCGTGTGTGTTGCTGTGTGTGTTGCTGTGTATGTTTCTCTGTGTGCGTTTCTCTGTGTGTGTGTTTCTGTGTGTGTGAGTGTTTCTGTGTATGTGCTTCTGTGTGTTTGTGTGTGAGCTTCTGTGCGTGTTTCTCTGTGTGTGTGTGTTTCTCTGTGTGTCTTTATGTTTGTGTGTTTCTCTGTGTGTGTATTTCTGTGTGCGCATGTTACTGTGCGTGTATAAATCTGTGTGTTTTTCTCTGTGTGTGAATCTGTGTGCGTGTTTCTCTGTGTGTGTTTCTGTGTGTGTGTATGTGTGTTTCTCTGTGCGTGCATGTGTGTTTCTGTGTGAGTTTCTGTGTGTCCGTGTTTCTGTGTGTGTGTGTTTCTCGGTTTGTGTTTCTGTGGGTGTGTGCTTCTTTGTGTGTGTGTGTGTGTTTCTGTGTGTGCTTTTGCGTGTGTGTTTCTGTGTGTGTGTTTCTGTGTGCATGTGTTTTCTGTGTGTGTTTTCCTCTGTGTGTGTTGCTCTGTGCGTGTGTTTCTGTATGTGTGCAACTGTGTGTCTTTGTGCTTCTGTGCGTGTTTCTCTGTGTGTTTTTCTGTGTGTGTGTTTTTCTGTGTGTGTGTTTCTCTGTGTGTGTATTTCTGTTTGCGCGTGTTACTGTGCATGCGTGTTTCTGTGTGTGCTTCTCTGTGTTTGATTCTGTGTGTGTGTTTCTCTGTGTGTGTTTCTCTGTGTTTGCGTGTGTGTTTCCCTGTCTTTGATTCTGTGTCTGTTTCTCTGTGTGTGTTTCTGTGTCTGTGTGTGTGTGTTTCCCTGTGTGTGCGTGTGTGTTTCTGTGTGTGTTTCTGTATGTGCGTGTTTCTCTGTGTGTGTTTCACGGTTTGTGTTTCTGTGGGTGTGTGCTTCTTTGTGTTTCTGCGTGTGTGTTTCTGTGTGTGTGCGTTTCTGTCTGTGTGTGTGTTTTTCTCTGTGTCTCTTTCTCTCTGTGTTTTCTGTGTGTGTTTCTATGTGTGTATTTTTCTCTGTGCGTATTTCTCTGTGTGTTTATCTGTGTGTGTGTTTCTCTGTGTGTGTGTTTCTGTGCGTGTGTGTTTCTGTATGTGTGTGTTTCTGTGTGTTTTTCTATGTGTGTGTTTCTCTGTGTGTGTATTTCTGTTTGCGCATGTTACTGTGCATGCGTGTTTCTGTGTGTGCTTCTCTGTGTGTGATTCTGTGTGTGTGTTTCTCTGTGTGTGTTTCTGTGTGTGTGTGTGTTTCTCTGTGTGTGCGTGTGTGTTTCTGTGTGTGTTTCTGTATGTGCGTGTTTCTGTGTGTGTGTGTTTCTCGTTTTGTGTTTCTGTGGCTGTGTGCTTCTTTCTGTGTGCGTGTGTGTTTTCTGTATGTGTTTCTGCGTGTGTGCTGCTGTGTGTGTTGCTGTGTGTGTTTCCCTGTGTGCGTTTCTCTGTGTGTGTGTTTCTGTGTGTGTGAGTGTTTCTGTGTATGTGCTTCTGTGTGTTTGTGTGTGAGCTTCTGTGCGTGTTTCTCTGTGTGTGTGTGTTTCTCTGTGTGTCTTTATGTGTGTGTGTTTCTCTGTGTGTGTATTTCTGTGTGCGCGTGTTACTGTGCGTGTATAAATCTGTGTGTTTTTCTCTGTGTGTGAATCTGTGTGCGTGTTTCTCTGTGTGTGTTTCTGTGTGTGTGTATGTGTGTTTCTCTGTGCGTGCATGTGTGTTTCTGTGTGAGTTTCTGTGTGTCCGTGTTTCTCTGTGTGTGTTTCTCGGTTTGTGTTTCTGTGGGTGTGTGCTTCTTTGTGTGTGTGTGTGTGTGTGTGTGTGTTTCTGTGTGTGTTTTTGCGTGTGTGTTTCTGTGTGTGTGTGTTTCTGTGTGTGTGTTTTTCTCTGTGTGTCGTTCTCTCTGTGTGTTTCTGTGTGTGTGTTTCTGTGTGTATGTGTTTTCTGTGTGTGTTTTTCTCTGTGTGTGTTTCTCTGTGTGTGTGTTTCTGTATGTGTGAGTGTTTCTGTGTGTGTGCAACTGTGTGTGTTTGTGCTTCTGTGCGTGTTTCTCTGTGTGTTTTTCTGTGTGTGTGTTTTTCTGTGTGTGTGTTTCTCTGTGTGTGTATTTCTGTTTGCGCGTGTTACTGTGCATGCGTGTTTCTGTGTGTGCTTCTCTGTGTTTGATTCTGTGTGTGTTTCTCTGTGTGTGTTTCTGTGTGTGTGTGTGTGTGTTTCCCTGTGTGTGCGTGTGTGTTTCTGTGTGTGTTTCTGTATGTGCGTGTTTCTCTGTGTGTGTTTCACGGTTTGTGTTTCTGTGGGAGTGTGCTTCTTTGTGTTTCTGCGTGTGTGTTTCTGTGTGTGTGCGTTTCTGTCTGTGTGTGTGTTTTTCTCTGTGTCTCTTTCTCTCTGTGTTTTCTGTGTGTGTTTCTATGTGTGTATTTTTCTCTGTGCGTATTTCTCTGTGTGTTTATCTGTGTGTGTGTGTTTCTCTGTGTGTGTGTTTCTGTGCGTGTGTGTTTCTGTATGTGTGTGTTTCTGTGTGTGTTTCTCTGAGTGTGTTTCTGTGTGTGTGTTTCTCTGTGTGTGTGTTTCTGTGTGTCTGTGTCTGCGTGTGTCTGCATTTGTGTATGTGTATGTTTCTGTGTCTGTTTTTCTGTGTCTGTGTTTCTTTGTGTGTGCTTCTCTGTGTACGTGTGTTCCACTATGTGTGTGTTTCTGTATGTGTTTCTGCGTGTGTGTTGCTGTGTGTGTTGCTGTGTATGTTTCTCTGTGTGCGTTTCTCTGTGTGTGTGTTTCTGTGTGTGTGAGTGTTTCTGTGTATGTGCTTCTGTGTGTTTGTGTGTGAGCTTCTGTGCGTGTTTCTCTGTGTGTGTGTGTTTCTCTGTGTGTCTTTATGTTTGTGTGTTTCTCTGTGTGTGTATTTCTGTGTGCGCGTGTTACTGTGCGTGTATAAATCTGTGTGTTTTTCTCTGTGTGTGAATCTGTGTGCGTGTTTCTCTGTGTGTGTTTCTGTGTGTGTGTATGTGTGTTTCTCTGTGCGTGCATGTGTGTTTCTGTGTGAGTTTCTGTGTGTCCGTGTTTCTGTGTGTGTGTGTTTCTCGGTTTGTGTTTCTGTGGGTGTGTGCTTCTTTGTGTGTGTGTGTGTGTTTCTGTGTGTGCTTTTGCGTGTGTGTTTCTGTGTGTGTGTTTCTGTGTGCATGTGTTTTCTGTGTGTGTTTTCCTCTGTGTGTGTTGCTCTGTGCGTGTGTTTCTGTATGTGTGAGTGTTTCTGTGTGTGTGCAACTGTGTGTCTTTGTGCTTCTGTGCGTGTTTCTCTGTGTGTTTTTCTGTGTGTGTGTTCCACTATGTGTGTGTTTCTGTGTGTGTGTGTATCTGTGTCTGTGTGTGTTTCTGTGTCTGTGTTTCTGTTCGTGTTTCTGTGTGTGTGTGTGTGCTTCTCTAAGTTTCTGTGTGAGTGTGTTTCTGTGTGTGTGTGTGTGTTTCTCTGTGTGCGTTTCTCTGTGTGTGTGTTTCTGTGTGTGTGAGTTTTTCTGTGTATGTGCTTCTGTGTGTTTGTGTGTGAGCTTCTGTGCGTGTTTCTCTGTGTGTGTGTGTTCCTCTGTGTGTCTTTATGTGTGTGTGTTTCTCTGTGTGTGCAGTTCTGTGTGCCCGTGTTACTGTGCGTGTATAAATCTGTGTGTTTTACTCTGTGTGTGAATCTGTGTGCGTGTTTCTCTGTGTGTGTTACTGTGCGTGTGTATGTGTGTTTCTCTGTGTGTGCATGTGTGTTTCTGTGTGAGTTTCTGTGTGTCCTTGTTTCTGTGTGTGTGTGTTTCTGTGTGTGTTTTTCTCTGTGTGTCTTTCCCTCTGTGTGTTTCTGTGTGTGTGTTTCTGTGTGTATGTGTTTTCTGTGTGTGTTTTTCTCTGTGTGAGTTTCTCTGTGTGTGTGTTTCTGTATGTGTGAGTGTTTCTGTGTGTGTGCTTCTGTGTGTGTGTGTGCTTCTGTGCGTGTTTCTCTGTGTGTTTTTCTGTGTGTGTGTTTCTCTGTGTGTGTTTTTCTGTTTGCGCGTGTTACTGTGCATGCTTGTTTCTGTGTGTGCTTCTCTGTGTGTGATTCTGTGTGTGTGTTTCTCTGTGTGTGTTTCTCTGTGTGTGCGTGTGCGTTTCTGTGTGTGTTTCTGTATGTGCGTGTTTCTCTGTGTGTGTTTCACGGTTTGTGTTTCTGTGGGTGTGTGCTTCTTTGTGTGTGTGTGTGTTTCTGTATGTGTTTCTGCGGGTGTGTTTCTGTGTGTGTGTGTGTTTCTCTGTGTGTGTTTTTATCTGTGTGTCTTTTTCTCTGTGTGTTTCTGTGTGTGTGTGTCTGTGTGTGTGTGCCACTGTGCGTGTTTCTATGTGTGTGTGTGTTTCTCTTTGTGTCTTTATGTGTATGTGTTTCTGTGTGTGTGTATTTCTGTGTGCGTGTTTTTCTGTGTTTGTGTGTATCTGTGTGTGTTTCTGTGTCTGTGTTTCTGTGCGTGTTTCTGTATGTGTCTGTTTCTCTGTGTTTCTGTGCGTTTGTGCTTCTGTGTGTGTGTGTGTGTGTGTGTTTCTCTTTGTGTGTTTCACTGTGTGTGTTTCACTGTGTGTTTCTCTGTGTGTGTCTATCTGTGTCTGTGTGTGTTTCTGTGTCTGTGTTTCTGTCTGTGTTTCTGTGCGTGTGTTTCTCTGTGTGTATTTTTCTCTGTGTGTGTTTTTGTGTGTGTGTTTCTTTGTGAGTGTTCCTGTGTGTGTGCTACTGTACGTGTTTCTTTGTGCGTGTGTGTTTCTCTTTGTGTCTTTATGTGTGTGTGTTTTTCTCTGTGTGTGTATTTCTGTGTGCGTGTTTTTCTGTGTTTGTGTGTATCTGTGTCTGTGTGTGTTTCTGTGTCTGTATGTGTCTGTTTCTCTGTGTTTCTGTGCGTCTGTGCTTCTGTGTGTGTGTCTGTTTCACTGTGTGTGTTTCACTGTGTGTTTCTCTGTGTGTTTCTCTTTGTATTTCTCTGTGTGTTTCTGTGTGTTTGTGTGTGTTTCTCTGTGTGTGTTTCTCTGTGTGTGTTGCGCTGTGTCTTTCTCTGTGTGCTTCACTTTGTATTTCTCTGTGCGTTTCTCCGTGTGTGTTTCTCTGCGTGTGTGTTTCTCTGTGTGAGTCTTTCTCTGTGTGTGTGCGTTTCTGTGTGTGTGTGTTTCTGTGTCTGTTTTTCTGTGTGTGTGCTTCTCTTGCGTGTGTTTCCGTGCGTGTTTCTCTGTGTGTCTGTTTCTGTGTGTGTGTGTTTAGGTGTGTGTCTGTTTCTGTGTGTGTGTGTTTCTGTGTGTGTGTGTTGTGTGTGTGTTTCTCTGTTTGTGTTCCTGTGTGTGTGTGTTTCTGTGTGTGTTTCGCTCTGTGTGATCTTGCGTGTGTGTTTCTCTTTGTGTGTGTTTCTCTGTGTGTATTTTTCTCTGTGTGTGTTTCACTGTGTTTGAGTTTCTGTGTGGATGCGTATTTCTGCGTGTGTGTGTTTCTGTCTGTGTTTGTGTGTGTTTCTGTGCGTGCTTCTCTGTGTCTGTTTCTGTGTGTGTGTTTCTGTGTGTGTGTGTGTTTCTGTGAGTGTGTGCGTGTTTATGTGTTTATGTTTTTATGTGTGTGCATCTCTGTGTCTGTTTCTGTGTGTGTGTTTCTCTGTGTTTTTTTCTGTGTGTGTGTGTGTTTCTGTGTGTGTGTGTTTCTGTGCGTGTGTGATTCTTAGTGTGTGTGTATGTGTGTCTGTGTGTGTTTCTGTGTCTGTGTTTCTGTCAGTGTTTCTGTGTGTGTCTTTCTCTGTGTGTGTTTTTCAGTGTGTGTGTGTTTCTGTGTGTGTGCTTCTGTGTGCGTGTGTGTGCTTCTGTGCGTGCTTCTGTGTGTGTTTCTCTTTGTGTCTTTATGTGTGTCTGTTTCTCTGTGTGTGTATTTCTGTGTGTGCATGTGTGTTTCTGTGTGAGTTTCTGTGCGTCCGTGTTTCTCTGTGTGTGTGTTTCTCGGTTTGTGTTTCTGTGGGTGTGTGCTTCTTTGTGTGTGTGTGTGTGTGTGTTTCTGTGTGTGTTTTTGCGTGTGTGTTTCTGTTTCTGTGTGTGTTTCTCTGTGTGTGTTTTTCTCTGTGTGTCTTTCTCTCTGTGTGTTTCTGTGTGTGTGTTTCTGTGTGTATGTGTTTTCTGTGCGTGTTTTTCTGTGTGTGTGTTTCTCTGTGTGTGTGTTTCCGTATGTGTGAGTGTTTCTGTGTGTGTGCCTCTGTGTGTGTGTGTGCTTCTGTGCGTGTTTCTCTGTGTGTTTTTCTGTGTGTGTGTTTCTGTGTGTGTGTATTTCTGTTTGCGCGTGTTACTGTGCATGCGTGTTTCTGTGTGTGCTTCTCTGTGTGTGATTCTGTGTGTGTGTTTCTCTGTGTGTCTGTATGTTTCTGTGTATGTGTTGCACTGAATGTTTCAATGTGTGTTTCTATCTGTGCTTCTCTGTATGTTTCTCTCCGTGTTTCTCTGAGTGCGTTTCTGTGTGTGTGTGTGTGTGTTTCAGTGTATGTTTCTGTGTGTGTGTTTCTCTGTGTGTATGTTTCTCTGTATGTTTTTTCTGTGTGTGTTTCTGTGTGTGTTTCTGTGTGTGTTTTTGTGTGTGTTTCTGTGTGAGTTTCTCTGCGTGTTTCAGTGGCTGTGTGTTCTCTGTATGTGCGTGTTTCTCTGTGTGTGTGTTTCTCGTTTTGTGTTTCTGTTGGTGTGTGCTTCTTTGTGTATGTGTGTGTGTGTTTCTGTGTGTGTTTCTGCGAGTGTGTTTCTGTGTGTGTGAGATTCTCTGTGTGTGTTTTTCTCTGTGTGTGTTTCTGTGTGTGTGTGTTTCTGTGCGTGTGTTTTCTCTGTGTGTGCTTCTGTGCGTGTTTCTCTGTGTGTTTTTCTGTGTGTGTATTTCTGTGTGTGTGTGCTTCTGTCCGTGTGTGTTTCTGTGTGACTTTCTCTGAGTGTGTTTCTGTGTGTCTGTTTCTCTTTGTGTGTTTCTGTGTGTGTGCGTGTGTTTATGTGTGTGTGTGTGTCTGTGTGTGTCTGCATCTGTGTATTTGTATGTTTCTGTGTCTGTTTTTCTTTGTCTGTGTTTCTCTGTGTGTGTTTCTCTGTGTACGTGTGTTGCTGTATGTGTGTGTTTCTGTGTGTGTGTATCTGTGTGTGTGTGTGTTTCTGTGTCTGTGTTTCTGTGTGTGCGTTTCTGTGTGTGTGTGTGTTTCTCTGAATTTCTGTATGTGTGTGATTCTGTGTGTGTGTGTGTGTTTCTGTGTGTGTGTTTCTGTGTGTGTGTTTCTCTGTGTGTCTGTTTCTGTATGTGTGCGTTTCTGTCTGTGTGTGTGTTTCGGCGAGTGTGTGTGTTTTTCTGAGTCTGCTTGTTTGTTTCTCTGTGTCTGTTTCCGTGTGTGTTTCTGTGTGTGTGTGTTTCTCTATGTAAGCGTGTGTGTTTCTGTGTGTGCGTGTTTCTCTGTGTGTGTGTTTCTCAGTTTGTGCTTCTGTGGGTGTGTGCTTCTTTGTGTGTGCGTGTGTGTGTTTCTGTGTGTGTTTCTGCGTGTGTGTTTCTGTGTGTGTGTGCTTCTGTGTGTGTGTTTTTCTCTGTGTGTGTTTCTCTGTGTCTGTGTTTCTGTGTGTGTGAGTGTTTCTGTGTGTGTGCTTCTGTGCGTGTTTCTATGTGTGTTTTTCTGTGTGTGTTTCTCTGTGTGTGTATTTCTGTGTGTGTGTTTCTGTATGTGTTTGTTTCTGTTTCTGTGTGTGTTTCTCTGTGTGTGTTTTTCTCTGTGTGTCTTTCTCTCTGTGTGTTTCTGTGTGTGTGTTTCTGTGTGTATGTGTTTTCTGTGTGTGTTTTTCTCTGTGTGTGTTTCTCTGTGTGTGTGTTTCTGTATGTGTGAGTGTTTCTGTGTGTGTGCATCTGTGTGTGTGTGTGTGCTTCTGTGCGTGTTTCTCTATGTGTTTTTCTGTGTGTGTGTTTCTGTGTGTGTGCATTTCTGTTTGCGCGTGTTACTGTGCATGCGTGTTTCTGTGTGTGCTTCTCTGTGTGTGATTCTGTGTGTGTGTTTCTCTGTGTGTTTATCTGTGTGTCTGTATGTTTCTGTGTCTGTGTTGCACTGAATGTTTCAATGTGTGTTTCTATCTGTACTTCTCTGTATGTTTGTCTCCGTGTTTCTCTGAGTGTGTGTGTGTGTTTCAGTGTAGGGTTCTGTGTGTGTGTTTCTCTGTGTGTATGTTTTTTTTTTGTGTGTGTTTCATGTGTGTGTGTTTCTCTGCGTGTGCGTTTCTCTGTGTGTGTGTTTCTGTGTGTGTGTTTCTGTGTGTGTTTCTGTGTGAGTTTCTCTGCGTGTTTCAGTGTGTGTGTGTTTCTGTATGTGAGTGTGTGTGTTTCTCTGTGTGTGTTTCTCATGTGTGTATTTCACTGTGTGTTTCTCTGTTTGTTTCTCTTTGCATTTCTCTGTGTGTTTCTGTGTGTGTGTTTCTCTGTGTGTGTGGTTCTCTGCCTGTGTGTTTCTCCGTGTGTGTTTTTCTATGTGTGTGTTTCTCTGTGTGTGTGTTTCCCTGTGTGCGTGTTTCTGTGTGTGTGTGTGTGTTTCTGTGTGTTTGTTTCTGTGTGTGTGTTTCTCTGTGTGTGCTGCCGTGTGTGCTTCTCTGTGTGTCTGTTTCTGTGTGTGTGTGTTTCTGTGTGTGTGCGTTTCTGTCTGTGTGTGTGTTTCGGCCACTGTGTGTGTGTTTCTGACGTCTGCTTTTGTGTTTCTCTGTGTGTGTTTCCGTGTGTGATTCTGTGAGTGTTTCTGTGTGTTTGTTTCTGTGTGTGTGTGTTCTCTGTATGTGCGTGTTTCTGTGTGTGTGTGTGTTTCTCATTTTGTGTTTCTGTGGGTGTGTGCTTCATTGTGTGTGTGTTTCTGTGTGTGTTTCTGCGAGTGTGTTTCTGTGTGTGAGATTCTCTGTGTGTGTTTTTCTCTGTGTGTGTTTCTGTGTGTGTGTGTTTCTGTGCGTGTGTTTTCTCTGTGTGTGCTTCTGTGCGTGTTTCTCTGTGTGTTTTTCTGTGTGTGTATTTCTGTGTGTGTGTGCTTCTGTCCGTGTGTGTTTCTGTGTGACTTTCTCTGAGTGTGTTTCTGTGTGTCTGTTTCTCTGTGTGTGTTTCTCTGTGTGTGTGTGTGTGTGTGTGTGTGTCTGCATCTGTGTATTTGTATGTTTCTGTGTCTGTTTTACTTTGTCTGTGTTTCTCTGTGTGTGCTTCTCTGTGTACGTGTGTTGCTGTATGTGTGTATTTCTGTGTGTGTGTGTGTGTTTCTGTGTGTGTGTTTCTGTGTGTGCTGCCATGTGTGTTTCTCTGTGTGTCTGTTTCTGTATGAGTGTGTTTCTGTGTGTGTGCGTTTCTGTCTGTGTGTGTGTTTCGGCGAGTGTGTGTGTGTTTCTGCGTCTGCTTGTTTGTTTCTCTGTGTCTGTTTCCGTGTGTGTTTCTGTGAGTGTGTGTTTCTCTATGTGTGCGTGTGTGTTTCTGTGTGTGCGTGTTTCTCTGTGTGTGTGTTTCTCAGTTTGTGCTTCTGTGGGTGTGTGCTTCTTTGTGTGTGCGTGTGTGTGTTTCTGTGTCTGTTTCTGCGTGTGTGTTTCTGTGTGTGTGAGCTTCTGTGTGTGTGTTTTTCTCTTTGTGTGTTTCTCTCTGTGTGTTTCTGTGTGCGTGTTCCTGTGTGTGTGTGTTTCTCTGTGTGTGTTTTTCTCTGTGTGCGTTTCTCTGTGTCTGTGTTTCTGTGTGTGTGAGTGTTTCTGTGTGTTTGCCTCTGTGTGTGTGCTTCTGTGCGTGTTTCTCTGTGTGTTTTTCTGTCTGTGTGTTTCTCTGTGTGTGTATTTCTGTGTGTGTGTGTTTTTGTGTGTGTTTCTCTGTGTGTGTTTCTGTGTGTGTGTGTGTGTCTGTGTGTGTCTGTGTGTGTCTGCATATGTGTATGTGTATGTTTCTGTGTCTGTTTTTCTTTGTCTGTGCTTCTCTGTGTGTGCTTCTCTGTGTACGTGTGTTCCTGTATGTGTGTGTTTCTGTGTGTGTATCTGAGTCTGTGTGTGTTTCTGTGTCTGTGTTTCTGTGTCTGTTTCCGTGTGTGTTTCTGTGTGTGTGTGTGTTTCTCTGTGTGTGTGCGTGTGTTTCTGTGTGTGTTTCTGTGTGTGCGTGTTTCTCTGTGTGTGTGTTTCTCAGTTTGTGTTTCTGTGGGTGTGTGCTTCTTTGTGTGTGCGTATGCGTGTTTCTGTGTGTGTTTCTGCGTGTGTGTTTCTGTGTGTGTGTTTTTCTCTGTGTGTGTTTCTCTCTGTGTGTTTCTGTGTATGTGTTTCTGTGTGTGTGTTTCTGTGTGTGTGTGTTTCTCTGTGTGTGTACTTCTGTGTCTGTGTGTGCTTCTGTGCGTGTTTCTCTGTGTGCTTTTCTGTGTGTGTGTTTCTCTGTGTGTGTATTTCTGTGTGTGTTTTTCTGTATGTGTGTGTTTCTGTGTGTGTTTCTCTGAGTGTGTATCTGTGTGTGTGTTTCTCTGTGTGTGTTTCTGTGTGTGTGTGTGTGTTTCTGTGTGTGTGTGTGTCTGTGTGTGTCTGCATCTGTGGATGTGTATGTTTCTGTGTCTGTTTTGCTGTGTCTGTGTTTCTCTGTGTGTGCTTCTCTGTGTACGTGTGTTCCTGTATGTGTGTGTTTCTGTGTGTGTGTGTATCTGTGTCTGTGTGTGTTTGTGTGTCTGTGTTGCTGTGTGTGTTGCTGTGTGTGTTTCTGTGTGTGTGTGTATCTGTGTCTGTGTGTGTTTCTGTGTTTTTGTTTCTGTGTGTGTCTGTGTGTGTTTGTGTGTTTTTCTGTGTGCGTTTCTGTGTGTTTGTTTCTGTGTGTGTGTGTTTCTCTGTGTGTGTGTTTCTCGGTTTGTGTTTCTGTGGGTGTGTGCATCTTTGTGTGTGTGTTTCTGTGTGTGTTTCTGCGTGTGTTTCTCTGTGTGTGTGTGTGTTTTTCTGTGTGCGTTTCTGTGTGTTTGTTTCTGTGTGTGTGTTTCTCTGTGTGTGTTTTTCTCTCTGTGTGTTTCTGTGTGTGTGTTTCTGTAAGTGTGAGTGTTTCTGTGTGTGCTTCTCTGTCTGTGTGTGCTTCTGTGCGTGTTTCTCTGTGTGTTTTTCTGTGTGTGTGTTTCTCTGTGTGTGTATTTTTGTGTGGGTGTTTCTGTATGTGTGTGTTTCTGTGTGTGTTTCTGTGAATGTGTATCTGTGTGTGTGTTTCTCTGTGTGTGTTTCTGTGTGTGTGTGTGTTTCTGTGTGTGCGTGTCTGTGTGTGTGTCTGCATCTGTGTATGTGTATGTTTCTGTGTCTGTTTTACTGTGTCTGTGTTTCTCTGTGTGTGCTTCTCTGTGTACGTGTGTTCCTGTATGTGTGTGTTCCTGTGTGTGTGTGTATCTGTGTCTGTGTGTGTTTCTGCGTCTGTGTTGCTGTGTGTGTTTCTGTGTGTGCTTCTGTGTGTGTATCTGTGTCTGTGTGTGTTTCTGTGTCTGTGTTTCTGTGTGTGTTTCTGTGTGTGTGTGTTTCTGTATGTGTGAGTGTTTCTGTGTGTGTGCTTCTGTGTCTGTGTGTGCTTCTGTGCGTGTTTCTCTGTGTGTTTTTCTGTGTGTGTGTTTCTCTGTGTGTGCTGCCGTGTGTGTTTCTCTGTGTGTCTGTTTCTGTATGTGTGTGTATCTGTGTCTGTGTGTGTTTCTGTGTCTGTGTTGCTGTGTGTGTTTCTGTGTGTGTGTGTCTATCTGTGTCTGTGTGTGTTTCTGTGTCTGTGTTTCTGTGTGTGTTTCTGTGTGTGTTTCTGTGTGTGTGCGTGTGTCTGTGTGTGTGCTTCACAGTGCGTGATCCTCTGTATGTGTGTGCTTCTCTGTGTGTCTTTATGTGTGTGTGTTTCTCTGTGTGTGTCTTTCTGTGTGCGCGTGTTACTGTGCATGTATGTTTCTGTGTGTATTTCTCAGTGTGTGATTCTGTGTGTATGTTTCTCTGTGTGTGTTTCTGTGTGTGTGTGTGCTTCTCTGTGTGTGCGTGTGTGTTTCGGTGTGTGTTTCTGTGTGTCCGTTTTTCTCTGTGTGTGTGTTTCTCTGTGTGTGTTTCTGTGTGTGTGTGTGTGTGATTCTGTGTGTGTGCGTGTGTGTTTCTGTGTGTGTTTCTGTATGTGCGTGTTTCTCTGTGTGTGTTTCACGGTTTGTGTTTCTGTGGGTGTGTGCTTCTTTGTGTGTGTGTGTTTCTATATGTGTTTCTGCGTGTGTGTTTCTGTGTGTGTGTGTTTCTCTGTGTGTGTTTTTCTCTGTGTGTCTTTCTCTCTGTGTGTTTCTGTGTGTGTGTTTCTGTGTGTGTGTTACTCTGTGTGTGTTATTCTCTGTGTGTGTTTCTCTGTGTGTGTGTTTCTGTGTGTGTGAGTGTTTCATTGCGTGTGCTTCTGTGTGTGTGTGTGTGCTTCTGTGCGTGTTTCTCTGTGTGTTTTTCAGTGTGTGTGTTTCTCTGTGTGTGTTTCTGTGTGTGTTTCTGTGAGTGTGTGTTTCTCTATGTGTGCGTGTGTGTTTCTGTGTGTGTGTGTTTCTGCGTCTGCTTGTTTGTTTCTCTGTGTCTGTTTCCGTGTGTGTTTCTGTGAGTGTGTGTTTCTCTATGTGTGCGTGTGTGTTTCTGTGTGTGCGTGTTTCTCTGTGTGTGTGTTTCTCAGTTTGTGCTTCTGTGGGTGTGTGCTTCTTTGTGTGTGCGTGTGTGTGTTTCTGTGTCTGTTTCTGCGTGTGTGCTTCTGTGTGTGTGTGCTTCTGTGTGTGTGTTTTTCTCTTTGTGTGTTTCTCTCTGTGTGTTTCTGTGTGCGTGTTCCTGTGTGTGTGTGTGTTTCTCTGTGTGTGTTTTTCTCTGTGTGTGTTTCTCTGTGTCTGTGTTTCTGTGTGTGTGAGTGTTTCTGTGTGTTTGCCTCTGTGTGTGTGCTTCTGTGCGTGTTTCTCTGTGTGTGTGTTTCTGTATGTGTGAGTGTTTCTGTGTGTGTGCATCTGTGTGTGTGTGTGCTTCTGTGCGTGTTTCTCTATGTGTTTTTCTGTGTGTGTGCATTTCTGTTTGCGCGTGTTACTGTGCATGCGTGTTTCTGTGTGTGCTTCTCTGTGTGTGATTCTGTGTGTGTGTTTCTCTGTGTGTTTATCTGTGTGTCTGTATGTTTCTGTGTGTGTGTTGCACTGAATGTTTCAATGTGTGTTTCTATCTGTGCTTCTCTGTATGTTTGTCTCCGTGTTTCTCTGAGTGTGTGTGTGTATTTCAGTGTAGGGTTCTGTGTGTGTGTTTCTCTGTGTGTATGTTTTTTTTTGTGTGTGTTTCATGTGTGTGTGTTTCTCTGCGTGTGCGTTTCTCTGTGTGTGTGTTTCTGTGTGTGTGTTTCTGTGTGTGTTTCTGTGTGAGTTTCTCTGCGTGTTTCAGTGTGTGTGTGTTTCTGTATGTGAGTGTGTGTGTTTCTCTGTGTGTGTTTCTCATGTGTGTATTTCACTGTGTGTTTCTCTGTTTGTTTCTCTTTGCATTTCTCTGTGTGTTTCTGTGTGTGTGTTTCTCTGTGTGTGTGGTTCTCTGCCTGTGTGTTTCTCCGTGTGTGTTTTTCTATGTGTGTGTTTCTCTGTGTGTGTGTTTCCCTGTGTGCGTGTTTCTGTGTGTGTGTGTGTGTTTCTGTGTGTTTGTTTCTGTGTGTGTGTTTCTCTGTGTGTGCTGCCGTGTGTGCTTCTCTGTGTGTCTGTTTCTGTGTGTGTGTGTTTCTGTGTGTGTGCGTTTCTGTCTGTGTGTGTGTTTCGGCGACTGTGTGTGTGTTTCTGACGTCTGCTTTTGTGTTTCTCTGTGTGTGTTTCCGTGTGTGATTCTGTGAGTGTTTCTGTGTGTTTGTTTCTGTGTGTGTGTGTTCTCTGTATGTGCGTGTTTCTGTGTGTGTGTGTGTTTCTCATTTTGTGTTTCTGTGGGTGTGTGCTTCATTGTGTGTGTGTGTGTTTCTGTGTGTGTTTCTGCGAGTGTGTTTCTGTGTGTGAGATTCTCTGTGTGTGTTTTTCTCTGTGTGTGTTTCTGTGTGTGTGTGTTTCTGTGCGTGTGTTTTCTCTGTGTGTGTTTTTCTGTGTGTGTATTTCTGTGTGTGTGTGCTTCTGTCCGTGTGTGTTTCTGTGTGACTTTCTCTGAGTGTGTTTCTGTGTGTCTGTTTCTCTGTGTGTGTTTCTGTGTGTGTGTGTGTGTCTGTGTGTGTCTGCATCTGTGTATTTGTATGTTTCTGTGTCTGTTTTACTTTGTCTGTGTTTCTCTGTGTGTGCTTCTCTGTGTACGTGTGTTGCTGTCTGTGTGTATTTCTGTGTGTGTGTGTGTGTTTCTGTGTGTGTGTTTCTGTGTGTGCTGCCATGTGTGTTTCTCTGTGTGTCTGTTTCTGTATGAGTGTGTTTCTGTGTGTGTGCGTTTCTGTCTGTGTGTGTGTTTCGGCGAGTGTGTGTGTGTTTCTGCGTCTGCTTGTTTGTTTCTCTGTGTCTGTTTCCGTGTGTGTTTCTGTGAGTGTGTGTTTCTCTATGTGTGCGTGTGTGTTTCTGTGTGTGCGTGTTTCTCTGTGTGTGTGTTTCTCAGTTTGTGCTTCTGTGGGTGTGTGCTTCTTTGTGTGTGCGTGTGTGTGTTTCTGTGTCTGTTTCTGCGTGTGTGTTTCTGTGTGTGTGAGCTTCTGTGTGTGTGTTTTTCTCTTTGTGTGTTTCTCTCTGTGTGTTTCTGTGTGCGTGTTCCTGTGTGTGTGTGTTTCTCTGTGTGTGTTTTTCTCTGTGTGCGTTTCTCTGTGTCTGTGTTTCTGTGTGTGTGAGTGTTTCTGTGTGTTTGCCTCTGTGTGTGTGCTTCTGTGCGTGTTTCTCTGTGTGTTTTTCTGTGTGTGTGTTTCTCTGTGTGTGTATTTCTGTGTGTGTGTTTTTGTGTGTGTTTCTCTGTGTGTGTTTCTGTGTGTGTGTGTGTGTCCGTGTGTGTCTGCATATGTGTATGTGTATGTTTCTGTGTCTGTTTTTCTTTGTCTGTGCTTCTCTGTGTGTGCTTCTCTGTGTACGTGTGTTCCTGTATGTGTGTGTTTCTGTATGTGTATCTGAGTCTGTGTGTGTTTCTGTGTCTGTGTTTCTGTGTCTGTTTCCGTGTGTGTTTCTGTGTGTGTGTGTGTTTCTCTGTGTGTGTGCGTGTGTTTCTGTGTGTGTTTCTGTGTGTGCGTGTTTCTCTGTGTGTGTGTTTCTCAGTTTGTGTTTCTGTGGGTGTGTGCTTCTTTGTGTGTGCGTATGCGTGTTTCTGTGTGTGTTTCTGCGTGTGTGTTTCTGTGTGTGTGTTTTTCTCTGTGTGTGTTTCTCTCTGTGTGTTTCTGTGTGTGTGTTTCTGTGTGTGTGTTTCTGTGTGTGTGTGTTTCTCTGTGTGTGTACTTCTGTGTCTGTGTGTGCTTCTGTGCGTGTTTCTCTGTGTGTTTTTCTGTGTGTGTGTTTCTCTGTGTGTGTATTTCTGTGTGTGTTTTTCTGTATGTGTGTGTTTCTGTGTGTGTTTCTCTGAGTGTGTATCAGTGTGTGTGATTCTCTGTGTGTGTTTCTGTGTGTGTGTGTGTGTGTGTGTTTCTGTGTGTGTGTGTGTCTGTGTGTGTCTGCATCTGTGTATGTGTATGTTTCTGTGTCTGTTTTGCTGTGTCTGTGTTTCTCTGTGTGTGCTTCTCTGTGTACGTGTGTTCCTGTATGTGTGTGTTTCTGTGTGTGTGCGTATCTGTGTCTGTGTGTGTTTGTGTGTCTGTGTTGCTGTGTGTGTTGCTGTGTGTGTTTCTGTGTGTGTGTGTATCTGTGTATGTGTGTGTTTCTGTGTCTTTGTTTCTGTGTGTGTCTGTGTGTGTTTGTGTGTTTTTCTGTGTGCGTTTCTGTGTGTTTGTTTCTGTGTGTGTGTGTTTCTCTGTGTGTGTGTTTCTCGGTTTGTGTTTCTGTGGGTGTGTGCATCTTTGTGTGTGTGTTTCTGTGTGTGTTTCTGCGTGTGTTTCTCTGTGTGTGTGTGTGTTTTTCTGTGTGCGTTTCTGTGTGTTTGTTTCTGTGTGTGTGTTTCTCTGTGTGTGTTTTTCTCTCTGTGTGTTTCTGTGTGTGTGTTTCTGTAAGTGTGAGTGTTTCTGTGTGTGCTTCTCTGTCTGTGTGTGCTTCTGTGCGTGTTTCTCTGTGTGTTTTTCTGTGTGTGTGTTTCTCTGTGTGTGTATTTTTGTGTGGGTGTTTCTGTATGTGTGTGTTTCTGTGTGTGTTTCTGTGAATGTGTATCTGTGTGTGTGTTTCTCTGTGTGTGTTTCTGTGTGTGTGTGTGTTTCTGTGTGTGCGTGTCTGTGTGTGTGTCTGCATCTGTGTATGTGTATGTTTCTGTGTCTGTTTTACTGTGTCTGTGTTTCTCTGTGTGTGCTTCTCTGTGTACGTGTGTTCCTGTATGTGTGTGTTTCTGTGTGTGTGTGTATCTGTGTCTGTGTGTGTTTCTGCGTCTGTGTTGCTGTGTGTGTTTCTGTGTGTGCTTCTGTGTGTGTATCTGTGTCTGTGTGTGTTTCTGTGTCTGTGTTTCTGTGTGTGTTTCTGTGTGTGTGTGTTTCTGTATGTGTGAGTGTTTCTGTGTGTGTGCTTCTGTGTCTGTGTGTGCTTCTGTGCGTGTTTCTCTGTGTGTTTTTCTGTGTGTGTGTTTCTCTGTGTGTGCTGCCGTGTGTGTTTCTCTGTGTGTCTGTTTCTGTATGTGTGTGTATCTGTGTCTGTGTGTGTTTCTGTGTCTGTGTTGCTGTGTGTGTTGCTGTGTGTGTTTCTGTGTGTGTGTGTCTATCTGTGTCTGTGTGTGTTTCTGTGTCTGTGTTTCTGTGTGTGTTTCTGTGTGTGTTTCTGTGTGTGTGCGTGTGTCTGTGTGTGTGCTTCACAGTGCGTGATCCTCTGTATGTGTGTGCTTCTCTGTGTGTCTTTATGTGTGTGTGTTTCTCTGTGTGTGTCTTTCTGTGTGCGCGTGTTACTGTGCATGTATGTTTCTGTGTGTATTTCTCAGTGTGTGATTCTGTGTGTATGTTTCTCTGTGTGTGTTTCTGTGTGTGTGTGTGCTTCTCTGTGTGTGCGTGTGTGTTTCGGTGTGTGTTTCTGTGTGTCCGTTTTTCTCTGTGTGTGTGTTTCTCTGTGTGTGTTTCTGTGTGTGTGTGTGTGTGATTCTGTGTGTGTGCGTGTGTGTTTCTGTGTGTGTTTCTGTATGTGCGTGTTTCTCTGTGTGTGTTTCACGGTTTGTGTTTCTGTGGGTGTGTGCTTCTTTGTGTGTGTGTGTTTCTATATGTGTTTCTGCGTGTGTGTTTCTGTGTGTGTGTGTTTCTCTGTGTGTGTTTTTCTCTGTGTGTCTTTCACTCTGTGTGTTTCTGTGTGTGTGTTTCTGTGTGTGTGTTACTCTGTGTGTGTGTTTCTGTGTGTGTGAGTGTTTCATTGCGTATGCTTCTGTGTGTGTGTGTGTGCTTCTGTGCGTGTTTCTCTGTGTGTTTTTCAGTGTGTGTGTTTCTCTGTGTGTGTTTCTGTGTGTGTTTCTGTGAGTGTGTGTTTCTCTATGTGTGCGTGTGTGTTTCTGTGTGTGTGTGTTTCTGCGTCTGCTTGTTTGTTTCTCTGTGTCTGTTTCCGTGTGTGTTTCTGTGAGTGTGTGTTTCTCTATGTGTGCGTGTGTGTTTCTGTGTGTGCGTGTTTCTCTGTGTGTGTGTTTCTCAGTTTGTGCTTCTGTGGGTGTGTGCTTCTTTGTGTGTGCGTGTGTGTGTTTCTGTGTCTGTTTCTGCGTGTGTGTTTCTGTGTGTGTGTGCTTCTGTGTGTGTGTTTTTCTCTTTGTGTGTTTCTCTCTGTGTGTTTCTGTGTGCGTGTTCCTGTGTGTGTGTGTGTTTCTCTGTGTGTGTTTTTCTCTGTGTGTGTTTCTCTGTGTCTGTGTTTCTGTGTGTGTGAGTGTTTCTGTGTGTTTGCCTCTGTGTGTGTGCTTCTGTGCGTGTTTCTCTGTGTGTTTTTCTGTGTGTGTGTTTCTCTGTGTGTGTATTTCTGTGTGTGTGTTTCTGTATGTGTGTGTTTTTGTGTGTGTTTCTCTGTGTGTGTTTCTGTGTGTGTGTGTCTGTGTGTGTCTGCATATGTGTATGTGTATGTTTCTGTGTCTGTTTTTCTGTGTCTGTGCTTCTCTGTGTGTGCTTCTCTGTGTACGTGTGTTCCTGTATGTGTGTGTTTCTGTGTGTGTATCTGAGTTTGTGTGTGTTTCTGTGTCTGTGTTTCTGTGTCTGTTTCCGTGTGTGTTTCTGTGTGTGTGTGTGTTTCTCTGTGTGTGTGCGTGTGTTTCTGTGTGTGTTTCTGTGTGTGCGTGTTTCTCTGTGTGTGTGTTTCTCAGTTTGTGTTTCTGTGGGTGTGTGCTTCTTTGTGTGTGCGTATGCGTGTTTCTGTGTGTGTTTCTGCGTGTGTGTTTCTGTGTGTGTGTTTTTCTCTGTGTGTGTTTCTCTCTGTGTGTTTCTGTGTGTGTGTTTCTGTGTGTGTGTTTCTGTGTGTGTGTGTTTCTCTGTGTGTGTACTTCTGTGTCTGTGTGTGCTTCTGTGCGTGTTTCTCTGTGTGTTTTTCTGTGTGTGTGTTTCTCTGTGTGTGTATTTCTGTGTGTGTTTTTCTGTATGTGTGTGTTTCTGTGTGTGTTTCTCTGAGTGTGTATCTGTGTGTGTGTTTCTCTGTGTGTGTTTCTGTGTGTGTGTGTGTGTTTCTGTGTGTGTGTGTGTCTGTGTGTGTCTGCATCTGTGTATGTGTATGTTTCTGTGTCTGTTTTGCTGTGTCTGTGTTTCTCTGTGTGTGCTTCTCTGTGTACGTGTGTTCCTGTATGTGTGTGTTTCTGTGTGTGTGTGTATCTGTGTCTGTGTGTGTTTGTGTGTCTGTGTTGCTGTGTGTGTTGCTGTGTGTGTTTCTGTGTGTGTGTGTATCTGTGTCTGTGTGTGTTTCTGTGTCTTTGTTTCTGTGTGTGTCTGTGTGTGTTTGTGTGTTTTTCTGTGTGCGTTTCTGTGTGTTTGTTTCTGTGTGTGTGTGTTTCTCTGTGTGTGTGTTTCTCGGTTTGTGTTTCTGTGGGTGTGTGCATCTTTGTGTGTGTTTCTGTGTGTGTTTCTGCGTGTGTTTCTGTGTGTGTGTGTGTGTTTTTCTGTGTGCGTTTCTGTGTGTTTGTTTCTGTGTGTGTGTGTTTCTCTGTGTGTGTTTTTCTCTCTGTGTGTTTCTGTGTGTGTGTTTCTGTAAGTGTGAGTGTTTCTGTGTGTGCTTCTCTGTCTGTGTGTGCTTCTGTGCGTGTTTCTCTGTGTGTTATTCTGTGTGTGTGTTTCTCTGTGTGTGTATTTCTGTGTGGGTGTTTCTGTATGTGTGTGTTTCTGTGTGTGTTTCTGTGAATGTGTATCTGTGTGTGTGTTTCTCTGTGTGTGTTTCTGTGTGTGTGTGTGTGTTTCTGTGTGTGTGTGTGTCTGTGTGTGTGTCTGCATCTGTGTATGTGTATGTTTCTGTGTCTGTTTTACTGTGTCTGTGTTTCTCTGTGTGTGCTTCTCTGTGTACGTGTGTTCCTGTATGTGTGTGTTTCTGTGTGTGTGTGTATCTGTGTCTGTGTGTGTTTCTGCGTCTGTGTTGCTGTGTGTGTTGCTGTGTGTGCTTCTGTGTGTGTATCTGTGTCTGTGTTTATGTGTGTGTTTCTGTGTGTGTGTGTTTCTGTATGTGTGAGTGTTTCTGTGTGTGTGCTTCTGTGTCTGTGTGTGCTTCTGTGCGTGTTTCTCTGTGTGTTTCTCTGTGTGTGTGTTTTTCTGTGTGTGCTGCCGTGTGTGTTTCTCTGTGTGTCTGTTTCTGTATGTGTGTGTATCTGTGTCTGTGTGTGTCTCTGTGTCTGTGTTGCTGTGTGTGTTGCTGTGTGTGTTTCTGTGTGTGTGTCTATCTGTGCCTGTGTGTGTTTCTGTGTCTGTGTTTCTGTGTGTGTTTCTGTGTGTGTTTCTGTGTGTGTGCGTGTGTCTGTGTGTGTGCTTCACAGTGCGTGATCCTCTGTATGTGTGCGTTTCTCTGTGTGTCTTTATGTGTCTGTGTTTCTGTGTGTGTGTTTCTGTGTGTGTTTCTGTGTGTGTGTTTCTCTGAGTTTCTGTGTGTGTGTGCTTCTGTGTGTGTGTGTGCTTCTGTGCGTGTTTCTCTGTGTGTTTTTCGGTGTGTGTGTTTCTCTGTGTGTGTTTCTGTGTGTGTTTCTCTGAGTGTCTTTGTATGCGTGTGTTTCTCTGTGTTCGTGTGTTCCTGTATGTGTGTTTTTCTCTGTGTGTTTTTCTGTGTGTGTGGTTCTGTGTGTGTGTGCGTTTCACTGTGTGTGTTTCTGTTTGTGTGTTTGTTTCTGTGTGTGTGTTTCTGTGTGTGTTTCTGTGTGTGTGTGTTTCTCTGAGTTTCTGTGTGTGTGTTTCTGTGTGTTTGTTTCTCTGTGTGCGTTTCTCTGTGTGTGTGTTTCTCTGTTTGTGTCTTTCTGTGTGCGCGTGTTACTGTGCATGTATGTTTCTGTGTGTATTTCTCAGTGTGTGATTCTGTGTGTGTGTTTCTCTCTGTGTGTTTCTGTGTGTGTGTGTGCTTCTCTGTGTGTGCGTGTGTGTTTCGGTGTGTGTTTCTGTGTGTGCGTTTTTCTCTGTGTGTGTGTTTCTCTGTGTGTGTTTCTGTGTGTGTGTGTGTGTTTCTGTGTGTGTGCGTGTGTGTTTCTGTGTGTGTTTCTGTATGTGCGTGTTTCTCTGTGTGTGTTTCACGGTTTGTGTTTCTGTGGGTGTGTGCTTCTTTGTGTGTGTGTGTGTTTCTATATGTGTTTCTGCGTGTGTGTTTCTGTGTGTGTGTGTGTTTCTGTGTGTGTGTTTTTCTCTGTGTGTCTTTATCTCTGTGTGTTTCTGTGTGTGTGTTTCTGTGTGTGTGTTACTCTGTGTGTGTTATTCTCTGTGTGTGTTTCTCTGTGTGTGTGTTTCTGTGTGTGTGAGTGTTTTATTGTGTGTGCTTCTGTGTGTGTGTGTGTGCTTCTGTGCGTGTTTCTCTGTGTGTTTTTCAGTGTGTGTGTTTCTCTGTGTGTGTTTCTGTGTGTGTTTCTCTGAGTGTGTTTCTGTGCGTGGGTTTCTCTGCGTGTGTGTACCTGTGTATGTGTGTTTCTGTGTCTGTGTTTCTGTGTGTGTGTTTCTGTGTGTGTTTCTGTGTGTGTGTTTCTCTGAGTTTCTGTGTGTGTGTGCTTCTGTGTGTGTGTGTGCTTCTGTGCGTGTTTCTCTGTGTGTTTTTCGGTGTGTGTTATTCTCTGTGTGTGTTTCTGTGTGTGTTTCTCTGAGTGTGTTTGTATGCGTGTGTTTCTCTGTGTGCGTGTGTTCCTGTATGTGTGTGTTTCTCTGCGTGTGTGTATCTGTGTCTGTGTGTGTTACTGTGTCTGTGTTTCTGTGTGTGTGTTTCTGTGTGTGTTTCTGTGTGTGTGTTTCTCTGAGTTTCTGTGTGTGTGTTTCTGTGTGTTTGTTTCTCTGTGTGCGTTTCTCTGTGTGTGTGTTTCTGTGTGTGTGAGTGTTTCTGTGTGTGTGATTCTGTGTGTGTGTGCTTCTGTGCGTGATTCTGTGTGTGTGTGTGTTTCTCTGTGTGTGTATTTCTGTGTGCACGTGTTACTGTGCGTGTGTGTTTCTGTGTGTGTTTCTCTGTCTGTGATTCTGTGTGTGTTTCTGTGTGTGTGTGTTTCTGTATGTGCGTGTCTGTGTGTGTGTCTGTGTATGTGTGTGTTTCTCTGTCTGTGCTTCTGTGTCTGTGTTTCTCTGTGTCTGTTTCTCTGTGTGCGTGTGCTTCTATGTGCGTGTGTTTCTGTCTGTGTGTGTTTCTGTGTCTGTTTCTGTCTGTGTGTGTGTTTCTCTGTGTTTCTGACGTGTGTGTGTGTATTTCTGTCTGTGTGTGTGTTTGTGTGTGAGTGTTACTCTGTGTGTGTTTCACTGCATGTTTCTCTCTGTGTTTCTCTTTGTATTTCTCTGTGTGTGTTTCTCTGTGTCTGTTTCTATGCGTGTGTCTTTCTCTGTGTGTGTTTTTCTCTGTGTGTTTTTCTGTGTGTGTGGTTCTGTGTGTGTGTGCGTTTCACTGTGTGTGTTTCTGTGTGTGTGTTTGTTTCTGTGTGTGTTTCTGTGTATGTGCGTTTCTGTGTGTGTGTGTTTCTGTGTCTGTGCTTCTGAGTCTGTGTTTCTCTGCGTGTGTTTCTCTGTGTGTTTCTGTGTGCATGTTTCTCTGTGTACATGTGTTCCTGTATCTGTGTGTGTGTTTCTCTGTTTGTGTTCCTGTGTATGTTTGTTTCTGTGTGTGTGTAATTATGTGTGTGTTTCGCTCTGTGTGATTCTGTGTGTCTGTTTCTGTGTGTGTGTGTTTCTCTGTGTGTATTTTTCTCTGTGCGTGTTTCTCTGTGTGTATGTTTCTGTGTGGGTGCGGGTTTCTGTGTGTGTGTGTTTCTGTCTGTGTTTGTGTGTGTTTCTGTGCGTGTTTCTCTGTGTCTGTTTCTGTGTGTGTGTTTTTCTGCGCGTGTGTGTTTCTGTGAGTGTGTGCGTGTTTATGTGTTTATGTGTTTATGTGTGTGTTTCTCTGTGTCTGTTTCTGTGTGTGTATTTCTCTGTGTATTTTTCTCTCTGTGTGTGTGTTTCTCTGTGTGTGTGTGTGTTTCTATGTGTGTGTCTATCTGTGTCCGTGTGTGTTTCTGTGTCTGTGTTTCTGTCTGTGTTTCTGTGCGTGTGTTTCTCTGTGTGTATTTTTCTCTGTGTGTGTTTTTTTGTGTGTGTTTTTTTGTTTGTGAGTGTTCCTGAGTGTGTGCCTCTGTGTGTGTGCTACTGTGCGTGTTTCTTTGTGTGTGTGTTTCTCTTTGTGTCTTTATGTGTGTCTGTTTCTCTGTGTATGTCTTTCTGTGTGCATGCTTTTCTGTGTTCGTGTGTATCTGTGTCTGTGTGTGTTTCTGTGTCTGTGTTTCTGTGCGTGTTTCTGTATGTGTCTGTTTCTCTGTGTTTCTGTGCGTCTGTGCTTCTGTGTGTGTGCGTGTGTGTTTCTCTGTGTGTGTTTCACTGTGTGTGTTTCACTGTGTGTTTCTCTGTGTGTTTCACTTTGTATTTCTCTGTGTGTTTCTCTGTGTGTATTTCTCTGTGTGTGTTTTTCTCTGTGTGTGTTTCTGTGTGTGTGTGTATCTGTGTCTGTGTGTGTTTCTGTGTCTTTGTTTCTGTGTGTGTCTGTGTGTGTTTGTGTGTTTTTCTGTGTGCGTTTCTGTGTGTTTGTTTCTGTGTGTGTGTGTTTCTCTGTGTGTGTGTTTCTCGGTTTGTGTTTCTGTGGGTGTGTGCATCTTTGTGTGTGTTTCTGTGTGTGTTTCTGTGTGTGTGTGTGTGTTTTTCTGTGTGCGTTTCTGTGTGTTTGTTTCTGTGTGTGTGTGTTTCTCTGTGTGTGTTTTTCTCTCTGTGTGTTTCTGTGTGTGTGTTTCTGTAAGTGTGAGTGTTTCTGTGTGTGCTTCTATGTCTGTGTGTGCTTCTGTGCGTGTTTCTCTGTGTGTTATTCTGTGTGTGTGTTTCTCTGTGTGTGTATTTCTGTGTGGGTGTTTCTGTATGTGTGTGTTTCTGTGTGTGTTTCTGTGAATGTGTATCTGTGTGTGTGTTTCTCTGTGTGTGTTTCTGTGTGTGTGTGTGTGTTTCTGTGTGTGTGTGTGTCTGTGTGTGTGTCTGCATCTGTGTATGTGTATGTTTCTGTGTCTGTTTTACTGTGTCTGTGTTTCTCTGTGTGTGCTTCTCTGTGTACGTGTGTTCCTGTATGTGTGTGTTTCTGTGTGTGTGTGTATCTGTGTCTGTGTGTGTTTCTGCGTCTGTGTTGCTGTGTGTGTTGCTGTGTGTGCTTCTGTGTGTGTATCTGTGTCTGTGTTTATGTGTGTGTTTCTGTGTGTGTGTGTTTCTGTATGTGTGAGTGTTTCTGTGTGTGTGCTTCTGTGTCTGTGTGTGCTTCTGTGCGTGTTTCTCTGTGTGTTTGTTTCTGTATGTGTGTGTATCTGTGTCTGTGTGTGTTTCTGTGTCTGTGTTGCTGTGTGTGTTGCTGTGTGTGTTTCTGTGTGTGTGTCTATCTGTGCCTGTGTGTGTTTCTGTGTCTGTGTTTCTGTGTGTGTTTCTGTGTGTGTTTCTGTGTGTGTGCGTGTGTCTGTGTGTGTGCTTCACAGTGCGTGATCCTCTGTATGTGTGCGTTTCTCTGTGTGACTTTATGTGTCTGTGTTTCTGTGTGTGTGTTTCTGTGTGTGTTTCTGTGTGTGTGTTTCTCTGAGTTTCTGTGTGTGTGTGCTTCTGTGTGTGTGTGTGCTTCTGTGCGTGTTTCTCTGTGTGTTTTTCGGTGTGTGTGTTTCTCTGTGTGTGTTTCTGTGTGTGTTTCTCTGAGTGTCTTTGTATGCGTGTGTTTCTCTGTGTTCGTGTGTTCCTGTATGTGTGTTTTTCTCTGTGTGTTTTTCTGTGTGTGTGGTTCTGTGTGTGTGTGCGTTTCACTGTGTGTGTTTCTGTGTGTGTGTTTGTTTCTGTGTGTGTGTTTCTGTGTGTGTTTCTGTGTGTGTGTGTTTCTCTGAGTTTCTGTGTGTGTGTTTCTGTGTGTTTGTTTCTCTGTGTGCGTTTCTCTGTGTGTGTGTTTCTCTGTTTGTGTCTTTCTGTGTGCGCGTGTTACTGTGCATGTATGTTTCTGTGTGTATTTCTCAGTGTGTGATTCTGTGTGTGTGTTTCTCTCTGTGTGTTTCTGTGTGTGTGTTTGCTTCTCTGTGTGTGCGTGTGTGTTTCGGTGTGTGTTTCTGTGTGTACGTTTTTCTCTGTGTGTGTGTTTCTCTGTGTGTGTTTCTGTGTGTGTGTGTGTGTTTCTGTGTGTGTGCGTGTGTGTTTCTGTGTGTGTTTCTGTATGTGCGTGTTTCTCTGTGTGTGTTTCACGGTTTGTGTTTCTGTGGGTGTGTGCTTCTTTGTGTGTGTGTGTGTTTCTATATGTGTTTCTGCGTGTGTGTTTCTGTGTGTGTGTGTGTTTCTGTGTGTGTGTTTTTCTCTGTGTGTCTTTATCTCTGTGTGTTTCTGTGTGTGTGTTTCTGTGTGTGTGTTACTCTGTGTGTGTTATTCTCTGTGTGTGTTTCTCTGTGTGTGTGTTTCTGTGTGTGTGAGTGTTTTATTGTGTGTGCTTCTGTGTGTGTGTGTGTGCTTCTGTGCGTGTTTCTCTGTGTGTTTTTCAGTGTGTGTGTTTCTCTGTGTGTGTTTCTGTGTGTGTTTCTCTGAGTGTGTTTCTGTGCGTGGGTTTCTCTGCGTGTGTGTACCTGTGTCTGTGTGTTTCTGTGTCTGTGTTTCTGTGTGTGTGTTTCTGTGTGTGTTTCTGTGTGTGTGTTTCTCTGAGTTTCTGTGTGTGTGTGCTTCTGTGTGTGTGTGTGCTTCTGTGCGTGTTTCTCTGTGTGTTTTTCGGTGTGTGTTATTCTCTGTGTGTGTTTCTGTGTGTGTTTCTCTGAGTGTGTTTGTATGCGTGTGTTTCTCTGTGTGCGTGTGTTCCTGTATGTGTGTGTTTCTCTGCGTGTGTGTATCTGTGTCTGTGTGTGTTACTGTGTCTGTGTTTCTGTGTGTGTGTTTCTGTGTGTGTTTCTGTGTGTGTGTTTCTCTGAGTTTCTGTGTGTGTGTTTCTGTGTGTTTGTTTCTCTGTGTGCGTTTCTCTGTGTGTGTGTTTCTGTGTGTGTGAGTGTTTCTGTGTGTGTGATTCTGTGTGTGTGTGCTTCTGTGCGTGATTCTGTGTGTGTGTGTGTTTCTCTGTGTGTGTATTTCTGTGTGCACGTGTTACTGTGCGTGTGTGTTTCTGTGTGTGTTTCTCTGTCTGTGATTCTGTGTGTGTTTCTGTGTGTGTGTGTTTCTGTATGTGCGTGTCTGTGTGTGTGTCTGTGTATGTGTGTGTTTCTCTGTCTGTGCTTCTGTGTCTGTGTTTCTCTGTGTCTGTTTCTCTGTGTGCGTGTGCTTCTATGTGCGTGTGTTTCTGTCTGTGTGTGTTTCTGTGTCTGTTTCTGTCTGTGTGTGTGTTTCTCTGTGTTTCTGACGTGTGTGTGTGTATTTCTGTCTGTGTGTGTGTTTGTGTGTGAGTGTTACTCTGTGTGTGTTTCACTGCATGTTTCTCTCTGTGTTTCTCTTTGTATTTCTCTGTGTGTGTTTCTCTGTGTCTGTTTCTATGCGTGTGTCTTTCTCTGTGTGTGTTTTTCTCTGTGTGTTTTTCTGTGTGTGTGGTTCTGTGTGTGTGTGCGTTTCACTGTGTGTGTTTCTGTGTGTGTGTTTGTTTCTGTGTGTGTTTCTGTGTATGTGCGTTTCTGTGTGTGTGTGTTTCTGTGTCTGTGTTTCTGAGTCTGTGTTTCTCTGCGTGTGTTTCTCTGTGTGTCTCTGTGTGCATGTTTCTCTGTGTACATGTGTTCCTGTATCTGTGTGTGTGTTTCTCTGTTTGTGTTCCTGTGTATGTTTGTTTCTGTGTGTGTGTAATTATGTGTGTGTTTCGCTCTGTGTGATTCTGTGTGTCTGTTTCTGTGTGTGTGTGTTTCTCTGTGTGTATTTTTCTCTGTGCGTGTTTCTCTGTGTGTATGTTTCTGTGTGGGTGCGGGTTTCTGTGTGTGTGTGTTTCTGTCTGTGTTTGTGTGTGTTTCTGTGCGTGTTTCTCTGTGTCTGTTTCGGTGTGTGTGTTTTTCTGCGCGTGTGTGTTTCTGTGAGTGTGTGCGTGTTTATGTGTTTATGTGTTTATGTGTGTGTTTCTCTGTGTCTGTTTCTGTGTGTGTATTTCTCTGTGTATTTTTCTCTCTGTGTGTGTGTTTCTCTGTGTGTGTGTGTGTTTCTATGTGTGTGTCTATCTGTGTCCGTGTGTGTTTCTGTGTCTGTGTTTCTGTCTGTGTTTCTGTGCGTGTGTTTCTCTGTGTGTATTTTTCTCTGTGTGTGTTTTTTTGTTTGTGAGTGTTCCTGAGTGTGTGCCTCTGTGTGTGTGCTACTGTGCGTGTTTCTTTGTGTGTGTGTTTCTCTTTGTGTCTTTATGTGTGTCTGTTTCTCTGTGTATGTCTTTCTGTGTGCATGCTTTTCTGTGTTCGTGTGTATCTGTGTCTGTGTGTGTTTCTGTGTCTGTGTTTCTGTGCGTGTTTCTGTATGTGTCTGTTTCTCTGTGTTTCTGTGCGTCTGTGCTTCTGTGTGTGTGCGTGTGTGTTTCTCTGTGTGTGTTTCACTGTGTGTGTTTCACTGTGTGTTTCTCTGTGTGTTTCACTTTGTATTTCTCTGTGTGTTTCTCTGTGTGTATTTCTCTGTGTGTGTTTTTCTCTGTGTGTGTTTCTCTGTGTGTGTGGTTCCCTGTGTGTGTGTGCTTCCGTGTGTGTTTCTCTGTACGTCTGTTTCTGTGTTTGTGTGTTTCTGTGTGTGTGCATTTCTCTGTGTGTGTGTTTCTGTGTATGCGTTTCTGTGTCTGTGTTTCTCTGTGTGTGTTTCCGTGTGTGATTCTCTGTGTGTCTGTTTCTGTGTCTGTGTGTTTCTGTGTCTGTGTTTCTGTGTCTGTGTTTCTGTGTGTGTTTCTGTGTGTGTGTGTGTTTCTCTGTGATTCTGTGTGTGTGTGTTTCTGTGTGTGTGTGTTTCTCTGTGTGTGTTTCTCTGTGTGTGTTTCACTGTGTCTTTCTCTGTGTGCTTCACTTTGTATTTCTCTGTGCATTTCTCCGTGTGTGTTTCTCTGTGTGTTTTTCTCTGCGTGTGTGTTTCTCTGTGTGTGTTTTTCTCTGTGTGTGTATATCTGTGTGTGTCTTTCTCTGTGTGTGTGCGTTTCTGTGTGTGTGTTTCTGTGTCTTTGATTCTGTGTGTGTGGTTCTCTTGCGTGTGTTTCCGTGTGTGTTTCTCTGTGAGTCTGTTTCTGTGTGTGTGTGTTTAGGTGTGTGTCTGTTTCTGTGTGTGTGTGTTTCTGTGTGCGTGTCTGTGTGTGTGTTTCTCTGTTTGTGTTCCTCTGTATGTGTGTTTCTGTGTGTGTGTGTTTCTGTGTGTGTTTCGCTCTGTGTGATCTTGCGTGTGTGTTTCTCTGTGTGTGTGTTTCTCTGTGTGTATTTTTCTCTGTGTGTGTTTCACTGTGTGTGAGTTTCTGTGTGGATGCGTATTTCTGGCTGTGTGTGTTTCTGTCTGTGTTTGTGTGTGTTTCTGTGCGTGCTTCTCTGTGTCTGTTTCTGTGTGTGTGTTTCTGTGTGTGTGTGCGTTTCTGTGAGTGTGTGCGTGTTTATGTGTTTATGTTTTTATGTGTGTGCTTCTCTGTGTCTGTTTCTGTGTGTGTGTTTCTCTGTGTTTATTTCTCTATGTGTGTGTGTTTCTGTGTGTGTGTGTTTCTATGTGTATGTGTATCTGTGTCTGTGTGTGTTTCTGTGTCTGTGTTTCTGTCTGTACTTCTGTGTGTATGTTACTCTGTTTGTGTGTGTTTCTGTCTGTGTGTGTGTGTTTCTGTGTGTGTGTGATTCTTAGTGTGTGTGTATGTGTGTCTGTGTGTGTTTCTGTGTCTGTGTTTCTGTCAGTGTTTCTATGTGTGTCTTTCTCTGTGTGTGTTTTTCTCTGTGTGTGTTTCTGTGTGTGTGTTTCTTTGTTTGTGAGTGTTCCTGTGTGTGTGCTTCTGTGTGTGTGTGTGCTTCTGTGCGTGCTTCTGTGTGTGTGTGTGTTTCTCTTTGTGTCTTTATGTGTGTGTGCTTCTCTGTGTGTGTGTATTTCTGTGTGTGCGTTTTTCTGTGTTTGTGTGTGTGTGTTTCTGTGTGTGTGTGTTTATATGTGTGTTTCTGTGTGTCTGTTTCTGTGTGTGTGTTTCTGTGTGTGTGTTTCTATGTGTCTGTGTGTGTGTGTGTGTTTCTTTGTGTGTGTGTTTCTGTGCGTTTGTTTCTCTGTGTGTCTTTATGTGTGTGTGTCTCTCTGTGTGTGTATTTCTGTTCGTGCGTGTTTCTGTGTGTGTGTGTTTCTCTGTGTGTTTCTGTGTGCATGTTTCTCTGTGTACATGTGTTTCTGTATCTGTGTGTGTGTTTCTGTGTGTGCGTTTCTCTGTGTGTGCGTTTGTGTGTGTTTCTGTCTGTGTTTCTCTGTGTGTTTCGCTGTGTTTTTCAGCTTGTGTGTGTTTCTGTGTGTGTGTTTCCATGTGTGTTTCTCTGTATGTTCCTCTGTGTGTTTCCCTGTGTGTTTCTGTGTGTGTGTTTCTCTGTGTATCTGTGCGTGTGTGTTTCTGTGTGTGTTTCTCTGTGTGTGTTTCTCTCTGTGTGCTTCATTGTGTGCTTCTCTCTGTGTTTCTCTGAGTGTGTTTCTCTGTGTGTGTGTCTTTCTGTGTATGTTTCTGTGAGTGTGCTTCTTTGAGTGTATGGTTCTCTGTGTGTCTGATTCTTCGTGTGTGTTTCTATGTGTGTGTGTTTCTGTGTGTGTGTGTTTCTGTGTGTCTTTGTGTGTGTTTCTGTGTTTGTGTCTGTGTGTGTGTTTCTGTGTGTGTGTGTTTCACTGTGTGTGTTTCCGTGTGTGGTTCTCTGTGTGTATGTTCCTGTGTGTGTGTGTTTCTGTGTGTGTCTGTTTCTGTGTGTGTGTTTCTGTGTGTGTGTTTCAGTGTGTGTGTTTCTGTGTGTGTGTTTCTCTGTTTGTGTTTCTGTGTATGTGTGTTTCTGTGTGTGTGTGTGATTCTGTGTGTTTGCTTCTCTGTGTGTGTGTTTCTCTGTGAGCATTTTTCACTGTGTGTGTTTCGGTGTGTGTGCTTCTGTGTGTGTGTGTGTTTCTCTTTGTGTCTTTATGTGTGCGTGTTTCTCTGTGTGTGTATTTCTGTTTGTGCGTTTTTCTGTGTTTGTGTGTTTGTGTTTCTGTGTGTGTGTTTATGTGTGTGTTTCTCTGTGTCTGTTTCTGTGTGTGTGTTTCTGTGTGTGTGTGTGTGCGTTTCTTTGTGTGTGTGCTTCTCTGTGTGTGTATTACAGTGCGTGCGTGTTTCTGTGTGTATGTTTCTGTGTGTGTTTCTCTGTGTGTTTCTGTGTGCATGGTTCTCTGTGTACATGTGGTTCTGTATCTGTGTGTGTGTTTCTGTGTCTGTGTGTTTCTGTGTCTGTGCTTCTGTGTCTGTGTTTCTGTGTGTGTTTCTGTGTGTGTGTGTGTTTCTCTGTGATTCTGTGTGTGTGTGTTTCTGTCTGTGTGTGTGCTTCTCTGTGCGTGTTTCTCTGTGTGTGTTTCACTGTGTCTTTCTCTGTGTGCTTCACTTTGTTTTTCTCTGTGCGTTTCTCCGTGTGTGTTTCTCTGTGTGTGTTTCTCTGCGTGTGTGTTTCTCTGTGTGTGTTTTTCTTTGTGTGTGTATATCTGTGTGTGTCTTTCTCTGTGTGTGTGCGTTTCTTTGTGTGTGTGTGTCTGTGTGTTTGTTTCTCTGTGCGTCTTTATGTGTGTATGCTTCTCTGTGTGTGTATTACAGTGCGTGCGTGTATCTGTGCGTGTGTGTTTCTGTGTGTGTTTCTCTGTGTGTTTCTGTGTGCATGCTTCTCTGTGTACATGTGGTTCTGTATCTGTGTGTGTGTTTCTGTGTGCATGCTTCTCTGTGTGTGCGTTTATGTGTGTTTCTGTCTGTGTTTCTCAGCGTGTTTCGCTGTGTTTTTCAGCATGTGTGTGTTTCTATGTGTGTGTTTCACTGTGTGCTTCTCTGCATGTTCCTCTGTGTGTTTCCCTGTGTGTTTCACTGTGTGTGTTTCCCTGTGTATCTGTGTTTGCGTTTCTGTGTGTGTTTCTATGTGTGTGTTTCTCTCTGTGTGTTTCATTGCGTGCTTCTCTCTGTGTTTCTCTGAGTGTGTTTCTCTGTGTGTGTCTTTCTGTGTATGTTTCTGTGTGTGTGTTTCTCTGTGTGTATGGTTCTCTGTGTGTCCGATTCTTCGTGTGTGTTTCTATGTGTGTGTGTTTCTGTGTGTGTGTGTGTGTTTCTGTGTTTGTTTCTGTGTGTGTGTTTCTGTGTGTGTGTACTTCTGTGTGTGTTTCTGTTTGTGTGTTAGTCTGTGTGTGTGTTTCTGTGTGTGCGTGTTTCTGTGTGCGTGCGTTTCTGTGTATGTGTATTTGACTGTGCGTTTCTCTGCGTGTTTCTCTGTGTGTGTTTCTGCATGTGTGTGTGTTTCTCTGCGTGTGTATTTCTCTGTGTGCGTGTTTCACTGTGTCTGTTTCTCTGTGTCTGTTTTTCTGTGTGCCTGTTTCAGTGTGTGTGTGCTTCTGTGTGTGTGTGTTTCTGTGTGTGTGTGTTTCTGTGTGTGTGTGTTTCGTTGTATGTGTTTCTGTGTGTGTTTCTCTGTTTGTGTTTCTGTGTATTTGTGTTTCTGTGCGTTTGTTTCTCTGTGTGTCTGTATGTGCGTGTGTTTCTGTGTGTGTATTTCTGTGCGTGCGTGTTTCTGTGTGTGTGTGTTTCTGTGTGTGTTTCTCTGTGTGTGTTTCTGTGTGCGTGTTTCTCTGTGTACCTGTGTTTCTGTATCTGTGTGTGTGTATCTGTGTGTGCGTTTCTTTGTGTGTGTGTTTGTCTGTGTTTCTGTCTGTGTTTCTCTGTGTGTTTCGCTGTGTTTTTCAGCGTGTGTGTGCTTCTGTGTGTGTGTTTGTGTGTGTTTCTGTCTGTGTTTCTCTGTGTGTTTCGCTGTGTTTTTCAGCGAGTGTGTGTTTCTGTGTGTGTGTTTCTGTGCGTGTGTTTCACTGTGTGTCTCTCTGTATGTTCCTCTGTGTGTTTCCCTGAGTGTTTCCATGTGTGTGTTTCTCTGTGTATCTGTGTGTGCGTGTTTCTGTGTGAGTTTCTCTGCATGTTTCTGTGTGTGTGTTTCTGGGTTTGTGTTTCTGCGTGTGTGTATTTCACTGTGCGTTTCTCTGCGTGTTTCTCTGTGTGTTTCTATGTGTGTGTGTGTGTGTTTCTCCGTATTTATGTGTGTGTGTGTTTCTGTGTGTGTATGTGTGTTTCTCTGTGTGTGTTTCTCTGTGTGTATTTCACTGTGTGTTTCTCTGTGTGTTTCTCTTTGCATTTCTCTGTGTGTTTCTCTGTGTGTGTTTCTGTGTGTGTGTGTTTCTCTGCGTGTGTGTGTTTCTCTGTGTGTTTCTCTGTGTGTGTTTCTGTGTGTGTGTGTTTCTCTGCGTGTGTGTTTCTCTGTGTGTCTGTTTCTCTGGGTGCCTGTTTCTGTGTGTGTGTTTCTGTGTGTGTTTCTGTGTGTGTGTGTTTCTGTGTGTGTGTGTGTTTCGGCGTGTGTGTTTATGTGTGTGTGTTTCTCTGTTTGTGTTTCTGAGTATGTGTGTTTCTGTGTGTGTGTGTGCTTCGTGTGCATTTCGATCTGTGTGATTCTGTGAGTGTGTTTTTATGTATGTGTGTTTCTCTGTGTGTGTGTGTGATTCTGTGTGTTTGTTTCTCTGTGTGTGTGTTTCTCTGTGAGTATTTTTCACTGTGTGTGTTTCGGTGTGTGTGCTTCTGTGTGTGTGTGTGTTTCTCTTTGTGTCTTTATGTGTGTGTTTCTCTGTGTGTGTATTTCTGTCTGTGTGCCTCTGTGACTGTTTGTGTGTCTTTCTGTGCGTGTTTCTGTGTGTTTGTTTCTGTGTATGTGTTTCTCGGTGTGTGTTTCTGTGTGTGTTTCTGTGTGCATGTGTTTCTGTGTGTGTGTGTTTATGTGCGTTTGTTTCTCTGTGTGTCTGTATGTGTGTGTGTTTCTGTGTGTGTATTTCTGTGCGTGCGTGTTTCTGTGTGTGTGTGTTTCTGTGTGTGTTTCTCTGTGTGTGTTTCTTTGTGCGTGTTTCTCTGTGTACCTGTGTTTCTGTATCTGTGTGTGTGTTTCTGTGTGTACGTTTCTTTGTGTGTGTGTTTGTCTGTGTTTCTGTCTGTGTTTCTCCGTGTGTTTCGCTGTTTTTCAGCGTGTGTGTGCTTCTGTGTGTGTGTGCTTCTGTGTGTGTTTCTGTCTGTGTTTCTCTGTGTGTTTCGCTGTGTTTTTCAGCGTGTGTGTGTTTCTGTGTGTGTGTTTCTGTGCGTGTGTTTCACTGTGTGTTTCTCTGTATGTTCCTCTGTGTGTTTCCCTGAGTGTTTCCATGTGTGTGTTTCTCTGTGTATCTGTGTGTGCGTGTTTCTGTGTGAGTTTCTCTGCATGTTTCTGTGTGTGTGTTTCTGTGTTTGTGTTTCTGCGTGCGTGTATTTCACTGTGCGTTTCTCTGCGTGTTTCTCTGTGTGTTTCTATGTGTGTGTGTGTGTTTCTCCGTATTTATGTGTGTGTGTTTCTGTGTGTGTATGTGTGTTTCTCTGTGTGTGTTTCTCTGTGTGTATTTCACTGTGTGTTTCTCTGTGTGTTTCTCTTTGCATTTCTCTGTGTGTTTCTCTGTGTGTGTTTCTGGGTGTGTGTGTTTCTCTGCGTGTGTGTTTCTCTGTGTGTTTCTCTGTGTGTGTTTCTGTGTGTGTGTGTTTCTCTGCGTGTGTGTTTCTCTGTGTGTCTGTTTCTCTGGGAGCCTGTTTCTGTGTGTGTGTTTCTGTGTGTGTTTCTGTGTGTGTGTGTGTTTCTGTGTGTGTGTGTGTTTCGGCGTGTGTGTTTCTGTGTGTGTGTTTCTCTGTTTGTGTTTCTGAGTATGTGTGTTTCTGTGTGTGTGTGTGTTCCTGTGTGCATTTCGATCTGTGTGATTCTGTGAGTGTGTTTTTATGTGTGTGTGTTTCTCTGTGTGTATTTTTCTCTGTGTGTGTTTCTGTGTGTGTGTGTTTCTGTGTGGGTGTGTGTTTCTGTTTATTTGTGTTTCGGTCTGTGTGCCTCTGTGTGTGTTTGTGTAATTTCTGAGCGTGTTTCAGTGAGTGTGTTTCTGTGTGTGTATTTCTCTATGTGTGTTTCTGTGTGCTTGTTGCACTGTGTTTGTGTTTCTGTGTTTGTGTGTGCTAATGTGTGTGTTTCTCTGTGTCAATTTCTGTGTGTGATTCTGTGTGTGTGTGTGTCTGTTTCTGTGTGTGCGTGTGTATTTCTGTGTGTGTGTTTCTCTGTGTCTGTGTGGCTGTAAGTATGAGTGTGTTGCTTTGTGTGTGTGTGTTTCTGTGTTGCCGTGTTTCTGGTTGTGTGTTTCTCAGTGTGTGTTTCTGTGCGTGTGTTTCTCTGTGTGTGTGTGTTTCTGTGTGTGTGTGTGTGTGTGTGTGTGTGTGTGTTTCTGTGTGTGTGTTTATGTGTGTGTTACTATGTATCTGTTTCTGTGTGTGTGTGTGTGTGTGTGTTTCTCTGTGTGTGTTTCTCTGTGTATATTTCACTTTGTGTTTCAATGTGGGTATCTGTGTGTCTGTGTTTCTATGTGTGTGTTGCACTGTGTGTTTCAATGTGTGTTTCTCTGTGTGTTTCTCGGTGTGGTTCTCTCTGTGTTTCTCTGAGTGTTTCTCTGCGTGTGATTCTCTGCGTGTGTGTGTTTCTCTGTGTGTGTTTTTCTCTGTGCCTGTTTCTCTGTGTTTGTTTCTCTGTGTGCCTGATTCTGTGTGTGTGTGTGTTTCTGTGTGTGTGTGTTTCTGTGTGTGTGTGTTTCTCTGTGTGTGTTTCTCTGTGTATATTTCACTTTGTGTTTCAATGTGGATATCTGTGTGTCTGTGTTTCTATGTGTGTGTTGCACTGTGTGTTTCAATGTGTGTTTCTCTGTGTGTTTCTCGACGTGGTTCTCTCTGTGTTTCTCTGAGTGTTTCTCTGCGTGTGATTCTCTGCGTGTGTGTGTTTCTCTGTGTGTGTTTTTCTCTGTGCCTGTTTCTCTGTGTTTGTTTCTCTGTGTGCCTGATTCTGTGTGTGTGTGTGTTTCTGTGTGTGTGTGTTTCTGTGTGTGTGTGTTTCTCTGTGTGTGTGTTTCTCTGTTTGTGTTTCTGTGTATGTGTGTTTCAGCTTGTGTGTGTTTCTGTCTGTATTTCGCTCTGTGATTCTGTGTGTGTGTTTCTCTGTGTGTGTGTTTCTCTGTGTGTATTTTTCTCTGTGTGTGTTTCTGTTTTTGTGTGTTTCTGTGCGGGTGTGTGTTTCTGTTTTTGTGTGTTTCTGTCTGTGTGCCTCTGTGTGTGTTTATGTATGCTTCTGTGCGTTTTTCTGTGTGTATGTTGTGTGCGTGTTTCAGTGTGTGTGTGTGTGTGTGTGTGTGTGTTTCTGTGTGTGTTTATGTGTTTATGTGTGTGTTTCTCTGTGTCTATTTCTGTCTGTGTGTTTCTGAGTTTGTGTGTTTGTGTGTGTGTTTCTGTGTGTGTGTGTTTCTGTGTGTGTGTGTGTTTCTGCGTCTGTGATTCTCTGTGTGCGTGTGTTTCTGTTTCTGTCTGTGTTTCTCTGTGTGTTTCACTGTGTTTTTCAGTGTGTGTGTGTTTCTGTGTGTGTGTTTCTGTGTGTGTGTGTTTCACTGTGTGTTTCTCTGTGTTTTCCCTGTGTGTTTCTATGTGTGTGTTTCTCTGTGTATCTGTGTGTGTGTGTTTCTGTGTTTGTTTCTATGTGTGTTTCTCTGTGTGTGTTTCATTGTGTGTTTCACTGTGCGTATATGTGTCTATGTGTTTCTATGTGTGTGTTGCACTGTGTGTTTCAATGTGTGTTTCTCTGTGTGTTGCTCTCTGTGTTTCACGCTGTATTTCTCTGAGTGTGTTACTCGGTGGGTGTGTGCTTCTGTGAATGTTTCTGTGTGTGTGTTTCTATGGGCGTGTCTTTCTGTGTGTGTGTGTTTCTGTGTGTCTGCGTGTGTGTTTAAGTGTGTGTTTCTGTGTGTGTGTTTCTGTGAGTGTTTCTGTGTGTGTGTTTCTCTGTGTGTGTGTTTCTCTGTGTGTGTTTCTGTGTGCGTGTGTTTCTGTCTGTGTGTGTTTCTGTGTGGGTGTGTGTTTCTGTGTGTGTGCCTCTGTGTGTGTTTGTGTATGATTCTGTGCGTGTTTCTGTGTGTTTGTTTCTGCGTGTGTGTTTCTCTGTGTATGTTTCTCTGTGCGTGTTACTCTGTGTGTGTGTCATTTGTGTGTGTGAGTGTGTGTTTCTGTGTGTGTCTGTTTATGTGCGTGTTTCTCTGTGTCTGTTTCTGTGTGTCTGTTTCTGTGTGTGTGTGTGTTTCTGTGTGTGTGTGTTGCTGTGTTTCTGTGTGTCTTTCTCTGTGTGTGTTTCTGTGTGTGTTTTTCTCTGTGTTTGTTTTTCTCTCAGTGTGTGTTTCTGTGTGTCTGTGTGTGTGTTTCTGTGTGTGTTTCTGTGTTTGTGTTTCTGTGCGTGTGTGTTTCTCTGTGTGTTTCTCTCTGTGTTTCTCTGAGTGTGTTTCTCTGTGTGTGTTTTTGTGTGTTTCTGTCGGTGTTTCTCTGTGTGTTTCTGTGTGTGTGTGTGTGTGTGTGTGTGTGTTTCTCTGTGTATATTTCACTGTGTGTTTCAATGTGTGTATCTATTGTGTGTGTTTCTATGTGTGTGTTGCACCGTGTGTTTCAATGTGTGTTTCTCTCTGTTTTTCGTTGTGTGTTTCTCTCTGTGTTTCTCCGAGTGTTTCTCTGTGTGTGTGTCTTTCTGTGTATGTTTCTGTGTGTGTGTATCTCTGTGTGTATGGTTCTCTGTGTCTCTGTTTCTCCCTGTGTGTTTCTCTGTGTGTGCTTCTGTGTGTGTTTTTCTGTGTGTTTCTGTGTGTGTGTGTTTCTCTGTGTGTATTTTTCTCTGTGTGTGTTTCAGTGTGGGTGTGTGTTTCTGTTTCTGTGTGTTTCTGTCTGTGTGCCTCTGTGTGTGTTTATGTGTTTTCTGTGCGGTTTCTGTGTGTGTGTTACTGTGTGTGTGTTTATGTGTGTGTTTCTCTGTGTCTGTTTCTGTGTGTGTGTTTCTGTGTGTGTGTGTGTTGCTGTGTGTGTGTGTGTTTCTGTGTGTGTGTGTTGCTGTGTTTCTGTGTGTCTTTCTCTGTGTGTGTTTCTGTGTGTGTTTTTCTCTGTGTTTGATTTTGTCTCTGTGTGTGTTTCTGTGTGTCTGTGTGTGTGTTTCTGTGTGTGTTTCTGTGTGTGTGTTTCTCTGTGTGTGTGTTTCTCTGTGTGTTTCTCTGTGTGTTTCTCAGTGTGTGTTTCTCTGTGTGTGTGTTTGTGTGTGTTTCTGTCTGTGTTTCTCTGAGTGTATTTCTGTGTGTGTGTGTTTGTGTGTGTTTCTGTCTGTGTTTCTCTGTGTGTTTCTGTGTGTGTGTGTTTCTATGTGTGTGTGCATCTGTGTCTGTATGTGTTTCTGTGTCTGTGTTTCTGTCTGTATTTCTGTGTGCATGTTTCTCTGTTTGTGTGTGTTTCTGTCTGTGTGTGTGTTTCTGTGTGTGTGTGTGTTTCTGTGTGTGTGTGATTCGTAGTGTGTGTGTATGTGTGTCTGTGTGTGTTTCTGTGTCTGTGTTTCTGTCAGTGTTTCTGTGTGTGTCTTTCTCTGTGTGTGTTTTTCTCTGTGTGTGTTTCTGTGTGTGCGTTTCTTTGTTTGTGAGTGTTCCTGTGTGTGTGCATCTGTGTGTGTGCGTGCTTCTGTGTATGTGTGTGTTTCTCTTTGTGTCTCTATGTGTGTGTGTTTCTCTGTGTGTGTATTTCTGTGTGTGCGTTTTTCTGTGTTTGTGTGTGTGTGTTTCTGTGTGTGTGTGTGGTTATGTGTGTGTTTCTGTGTGTCTGTTTCCGTGTGTGTGTTTCTGTGTGTGTGTTTCTATGTGTCTGTGTGTGTGTGTGTGTGTGTGTGTTTCTTTGTGTGTGTGTTTCTGTGCGTTTGTTTCTCTGTGTGTCTTTATGTGTGTGTGTCTCTGTGTGGGTGTATTTCTGTTCGTGCGTGTTTCTGTGTGTGTGTGTTTCTCTGTGTGTTTCTGTGTGCATGTTTCTCTGTGTACATGTGTTTCTGTATCTGTGTGTGTGTCTCTGTGTGTGCGTTTCTCTGTGTGTGCGTTTGTGTGTGTTTCTGTCTGTGTTTCTCTGTGTGTTTCGCTGTGTTTTTCAGCTTGTGTGTGTTTCTGTGTGTGTGTTTCCATGTGTGTTTCTCTGTATGTTCCTCTGTGTGTTTCCCTGTGTGTTTCTGTGTGTGTGTTTCTCTGTGTATCTGTGCGTGTGTGTTTCTGTGTGTGTTTCTATGTGTGTGTTTCTCTCTGTGTGCTTCATTGTGTGCTTCTCTCTGTTGTTCCCTGAGTGTGTTTCTCTGTGTGTGTGTCTTTCTGTGTATGTTTCTGTGAGTGTGTTTCTTTCAGTGTATGGTTCTCTGTGTGTCTGATTCTTCGTGTGTGTTTCTATCTGTGTGTGTTTCTGTGTGTGTGTGTTTCTGTGTGTCTTTGTGTGTGTTTCTGTGTTTGTGTCTGTGTGTGTGTTTCTGTGTGTGTGTTTCACTGTGTGTGTTTCCGTGTGTGGTTCTCTGTGTGCCTGTTCCTGTGTGTGTGTGTTTATGTGTGTGTCTGTTTCTGTGTGTGTGTTTCTGTGTGTGTGTTTCAGTGTGTGTGTTTCTGTGTGTGTGTTTCTCTGTTTGTGTTTCTGTGTGTGTGTGTTTCTGTGTGTGTGTGTGTGATTCTGTGTGTTTGTTTCTCTGTGTGTGTGTTTCTCTGTGAGTATTTTTCACTGTGTGTGTTTCGGTGTGTGTGCTTCTGTGTGTGTGTGTGTTTCTCTTTGTGTTTTATGTGTGTGTGTTTCTCTGTGTGTGTATTTCTGTGTGTGCGTTTTTCTGTGTTTGTGTGTTTGTGTTTCTGTGTGTGTGTCTTTATGTGTGTGTTTCTCTGTGTCTGTTTCTGTGTGTGTGTGTTTCTGTGTGTGTGTGTGTGCGTTTCTTTGTGTGTGTGTCTGTGTGTTTGTTTCTCTGTGCGTCTTTATGTGTGTATGCTTCTGTGTGTGTGTATTACAGTGCGTGCGTGTATCTGTGTGTGTGTGTTTCTGTGTGTGTTTCTCTGTGTGTTTCTGTGTGCATGCTTCTCTGTGTACATGTGGTTCTGTATCTGTGTGTGTGTTTCTGTGTGCATGCTTCTCTGTGTGTGCGTTTGTGTGTGTTTCTGTCTGTGTTTCTCAGCGTGTTTCGCTGTGTTTTTCAGCATGTGTGTGTTTCTGTGTGTGTGTTTCACTGTGTGCTTCTCTGCATGTTCCTCTGTGTGTTTCCCTGTGTGTTTCACTGTGTGTGTTTCCCTGTGTATCTGTGTTTGCGTTTCTGTGTGTGTTTCTATGTCTGTGTTTCTCTCTGTGTGTTTCATTGCGTGCTTCTCTCTGTGTTTCTCTGAGTGTGTTTCTCTGTGTGTGTCTTTCTGTGTATGTTTCTGTGTGTGTGTTTCTCTGTGTGTATGGTTCTCTGTGTGTCCGATTCTTCGTGTGTGTTTCTATGTGTGTGTGTTTCTGTGTGTGTGTGTGTTTCTGTGTTTGTTTCTGTGTGTGTGTTTCTGTGTGTGTGTACTTCTGTGTGTGTTTCTGTTTGTGTGTTTGTCTGTGTGTGTGTTTCTGTGTGCGCGTGTTTCTGTGTGCGTGCGTTTCTGTGTATTTGTATTTGACTGTGCGTTTCTCTGCGTGTTTCTCTGTGTGTTTCTATGTGTGTGTGTGTGTTTCTCTGTATTTCTGTGTGTGTGAGTTTCTGTGTGTGTGTTTCTCTGTATTTCTGTGTGTGTGAGTTTCTGTGTGTGTGTTTCTCTGTGTGTGTTTCTGCATGTGTGTGTGTTTCTCTGCGTGTGTGTTTCTCTGTGTGCGTGTTTCACTGTGTCTGTTTCTCTGTGTCTGTTTCTCTGTGTGCCTGTTTCAGTGTGTGTGTGCTTCTGTGTGTGTGTGTTTCTGTGTGTGTGTGTTTCTGTGTGTGTGTGTTTCGTTGTATGTGTTTCTGTGTGTGTTTCTCTGTTTGTGTTTCTGTGTATTTGTGTTTCTGTGTGTATGTGTGTGTTTGTTTCGGTGTGTCTGTTTCTCTGTGTGTATCTCTGTGTGTGTTTCTCTCTGTGTGTGTTTTTCTGTGTGTGTGGTTCTGTGTGTGTGTTTCTGTGTTTGTGTGTTTCCGTGTGTGTGTGTTTCTGTGTGTGCGTGTTTCTCTTTGTGTGTTTCTGTGTGTGTTTCTCTGTATGTCTGTTTCTGTGTTTGTGTGTTTCTGTGTGTGTGAGTTTCTGTGTGTGTGTGTTTCTGTGTATGCGTTTCTGTGTGTGTTTCTCTGTGTGTGTTCCCGCGTGTGGTTCTCTGTGTCTCTGTTCCTGTGTGTGTGTGTGTGTTTCTGTGTGTGTGTTTCTGTGTGTGTTTCTGTGTGTGTGTTTCTGTGTGTGTGTTTCTCTGTTTGTGTGTCTGTGTATGTGCGTTTCTGTGTGCATGTGTGATTCTGTGTCTGTGTTTCTCTGCGTGTGTGTTTCTCTGTGTGCATTTTTCTCTGTGCATGTTTCTCTGTGTGTGTGTTTCTATCTGTGTGCCTCTGTGACTGTTTGTGTGTGTTTCTGTGCGTGTTTCTGTGTGTTTGTTTCTGTGTATGTGTTTCTCGGTGTGTGTTTCTGTGTGTGTTTCTGTGTGCGTGTGTTTCTGTGTGTGTGTGTTTATGTGTGTTTGTTTCTCTGTGTGTCTGTATGTGTGTGTGTTTCTGTGTGTGTATTTCTGTGCGTGCGTGTTTCTGTGTGTGTGTGTTTCTGTGTGTGTTTCTCTGTGTGTGTTTCTGTGTGCGTGTTTCTCTGTGTACCTGTGTTTCTGTATCTGTGTGTGTGTTTCTGTGTGTGCGTTTCTTTGTGTGTGTGTTTGTCTGTGTTTCTGTCTGTGTTTCGATGTGTGTTTCGCTGTGTTTTTCAGCGTGTGTGTGCTTCTGTGTGTGTGTTTGTGTGTGTTTCTGTCTGTGTTTCTCTGTGTGTTTCGCTGTGTTTTTCAGCGTGTGTGTGTTTCTGTGTGTGTGTTTCTGTGCGTGTGTTTCACTGTGTGTTTCTCTGTATGTTCCTCTGTGTGTTTCCCTGAGTGTTTCCATGTGTGTGTTTCTCTGTGTATCTGTGTGTGCGTGTTTCTGTGTGAGTTTCTCTGCATGTTTCTGTGTGTGTGTTTCTGTGTTTGTGTTTCTGCGTGTGTGTATTTCACTGTGCGTTTCTCTGCGTGTTTCTCTGTGTGTTTCTATGTGTGTGTGTGTGTGTGTGTTTCTCCGTATTTATGTGTGTGTGTGTTTCTGTGTGTGTATGTGTGTTTCTCTGTGTGTGTTTCTCTGTGTGTATTTCACTGTGTGTTTCTCTGTGTGTTTCTCTTTGCATTTCTCTGTGTGTTTCTCTGTGTGTGTTTCTGTGTGTGTGTGTGTTTCTCTGCGTGTGTGTTTCTCTGTGTGTTTCTCTGTGTGTGTTTCTGTGTGTGTGTGTTTCTCTGCGTGTGTGTTTCTCTGTGTGTCTGTTTCTCTGGGTGCCTGTTTCTGTGTGTGTGTTTCTGTGTGTGTTTCTGTGTGTGTGTGTTTCTGTGTGTGTGTGTGTGTTTCGGCGTGTGTGTTTCTGTGTGTGTGTTTCTCTGTTTGTGTTTCTGAGTATGTGTGTTTCTGTGTGTGTGTGTGTTTCTGTGTGCATTTCGATCTGTGTGAATCTGTGAGTGTGTTTTTATGTGTGTGTGTTTCTCTGTGTGTATTTTGCTCTGTGTGTGTTTCTGTGTGTGTGTGTTTCTGTGTGGGTGTGTGTTTCTGTTTGTGTGTGTTTCGGTATGTGTGCCTCTGTGTGTGTTTGTGTAATTTCTGAGCGTGTTTCAGTGAGTGTGTTTCTGTGTGTGTATTTCTCTGTGTGTGTTTCTGTGTGCTTGTTGCACTGTGTGTGTGTTTCTGTGTTTGTGTGTGTTTCTGTGTGTGTGTGTTTATGTGTGTGTTTCTCTGTGTCAATTTCTGTGTGTGATTCTGTGTGTGTGTGTGTGTGTCTGTTTCTGTGTGTGCGTGTGTATTTCTGTGTGTGTGTTTCTCTGTGTCTGTGTGTCTGTAAGTATGAGTGTGTTGCTTTGTGTGTGTGTGTTTCTGTGTTGCCGTGTTTCTGGTTGTGTGTTTCTCAGTGTGTGTTTCTGTGCATGTTTCTCTGTGTGTGTGTTTCTGTGTGTGTGTGTGTGTGTGTGTTTCTGTGTGTGTGTGTTTATATGTGTGTTACTATGTATCTGTTTCTGTGTGTGTGTGTGTGTGTGTGTGTTTCTCTCTGTGTGTTTCTCTGTGTATATTTCACTTTGTGTTTCAATGTGGGTATCTGTGTGTCTGTGTTTCTATGTGTGTGTTGCACTGTGTGTTTCAATGTGTGTTTCTCTGTGTGTTTCTCGGTGTGGTTCTCTCTGTGTTTCTCTGAGTGTTTCTCTGCGTGTGATTCTCTGCGTGTGTGTGTTTCTCTGTGTGTGTTTTTCTCTGTGCCTGTTTCTCTGTGTTTGTTTTTCTGTGTACCTGATTCTGTGTGTGTGTGTGTTTCTGTGTGTGTATGTTTCTGTGTGTGTGTGTTTCTCTGTGTTTGTGTTTCTCTGTTTGTGTTTCTGTGTATGTGTGTTTCAGCGTGTGTGTGTTTCTGTCTGTATTTCGCTCTGTGATTCTGTGTGTGTGTTTCTCTGTGTGTGTGTTTCTCTGTGTGTATTTTTCTCTGTGTGTGTTTCTGTTTTTGTGTGTTTCTGTGCGGGCGTGTGTTTCTGTTTTTGTGTGTTTCTGTCTGTGTGCCTCTGTGTGTGTTTATGTATGCTTCTGTGCGTGTTTCTGTGTGTATGTTGTGTGCGTGTTTCTGTGTGTGTGTGTGTGTGTGTGTGTTTCTGTGTGTGTTTATGTGTTTATGTCTTTGATTCTCTGTGTCTATTTCTGTCTGTGTGTTTCTGAGTGTGTGTGTTTGTGTGTGTGTTTCTGTGTGTGTGTGTTTCTGTGTGTGTCTGTGTTTCTGCGTCTGTGATTCTCTGTGTGCGTGTGTTTCTGTTTCTGTCTGTGTTTCTCTGTGTGTTTCACTGTGTTTTTCAGTGTGTGTGTGTTTCTGTGTGTGTGTTTCTGTGTGTGTGTGTTTCACTGTGTGTTTCTCTGTGTTTGTCCCTGTGTGTTTCTATGTGTGTGTTTCTCTGTATATCTGTGTATGTGTGTTTCTGTGTTTGTTTCTATGTGTGTTTTTCTGTGTATGTTTCATTGTGTGTTTCACTGTGCGTATATGTGTCTGTGTGTTTCTATGTGTGTGTTGCACTGTGTGTTTCAATGTGTGTTTCTCTGTGTGTTGCTCTCTGTGTTTCACTCTGTATTTCTCTGAGTGTGTTACTCGGTGGGTGTGTGCTTCTGTGAATGTTTCTGTGTGTGTGTTTCTATGGGCGTATCTTTCTGTGTGTGTGTGTTTCTGTGTGTCTGCGTGTGTGTTTAAGTGTGTGTTTCTGTGTGTGTGTTTCTGTGAGTGTTTCTGTGTGTGTGTTTCTCTGTGTGTGTGTTTCTCTGTGTGTGTTTCTGTGTGCGTGTGTTTCTGTCTGTGTGTGTTTCTGTGTGGGTGTGTGTTTCTGTGTGTGTGCCTCTGTGTGTGTTTGTGTATGATTCTGTGCGTGTTTCTGTGTGTTTGTTTCTGCGTGTGTGTTTCTCTGTGTATGTTTCTCTGTGCGTGTTACTCTGTGTGTGTGTCATTTGTGTGTGTGAGTGTGTGCTTCTGTGTGTGTCTGTTTATGTGCGTGTTTCTCTGTGTCTGTTTCTGTTTGTCTGTTTCTGTGTGTGTGTGTGTTTCTGTGTGTGTGTGTTGCTGTGTTTCTGTGTGTCTTTCTCTGTGTGTGTTTCTGTGTGTGTTTTTCTCTGTGTTTGTTTTTCTCTCAGTGTGTGTTTCTGTGTGTCTGTGTGTGTGTTTCTGTGTGTGTTTCTGTGTTTGTGTTTCTGTGTGTGTGTGTTTCTCTGTGTGTTTCTCTCTGTGTTTCTCTGAGTGTGTTTCTCTGTGTGTGTGTTTTTGTGTGTTTCTGTCGGTGTTTCTCTGTGTGTTTCTCTTTGCATTTCTCTGTGTGTTTCTCTGTGTGTGTTTCTGTGTGTGTGTGTTTCTCTGCGTGTGTGTTTCTCTGTGTGTTTCTCTGTGTGTGTTTCTGTGTGTGTGTGTTTCTCTGCGTGTGTGTTTCTCTGTGTGTCTGTTTCTCTGGGTGCCTGCTTCTGTGTGTGTGTTTCTGTGTGTGTTTCTGTGTGTGTGTGTTTCTGTGTGTGTGTGTGTTTCGGCGTGTGTGTTTCTGTGTGTGTTTCTCTGTTTGTGTTTCTGAGTATGTGTGTTTCTGTGTATGTGTGTGTTTCTGTATGCATTTCGATCTGTGTGATTCTGTGAGTATGTTTTTATGTATGTGTGTTTCTCTGTGTGTGTGTGTGATTCTGTGTGTTTGTTTCTCTGTGTGTGTGTTTCTCTGTGAGTATTTTTCACTGTGTGTGTTTCGGTGTGTGTGCTTCTGTGTGTGTGTGTGTGTTTCTCTTTGTGTCTTTATGTGTGTGTGTTTCTCTGTGTGTGTATTTCTGTGTGTGCGTTTTTCTGTGTTTGTGTGTTTGTGTTTCTGTGTGTGTGTGTTTATGTGTGTGTTTCTCTGTGTCTGTTTCTGTGTGTGTGTTTCTGTGTGTGTGTGTGTGCGTTTCTTTGTGTGTGTGTGTCTGTGTGTTTGTTTCTCTGTGCGTCTTTATGTGTGTATGCTTCTCTGTGTGTGTATTACAGTGCGTGCGTGTATCTGTGTGTGTGTGTTTCTCTGTGTGTTTCTCTGTGTGTTTCTGTGTGCATGCTTCTCTGTGTACATGTGGTTCTGTATCTGTGTGTGTTTCTGTGTGCATGCTTCTCTGTGTGTGCGTTTATGTGTGTTTCTGTCTGTGTTTCTCAGCGTGTTTCGCTGTGTTTTTCAGCATGTGTGTGTTTCTGTGTGTGTGTTTCACTGTGTGCTTCTCTGCATGTTCCTCTGTGTGTTTCCCTGTGTGTTTCACTGTGTGCGTTTCCCTGTGTATCTGTGTTTGCGTTTCTGTGTGTGTTTCTATGTGTGTGTTTCTCTCTGTGTGTTTCATTGCGTGCTTCTCTCTGTGTTTCTCTGAGTGTGTTTCTCTGTGTGTGTCTTTCTGTGTATGTTTCTGTGTGTGTGTTTCTCTGTGTGTATGGTTCTCTGTGTGTCCGATTCTTCGTGTGTGTTTCTATGTGTGTGTGTTTCTGTGTGTGTGTGTGTTTCTGTGTTTGTTTCTGTGTGTGTGTTTCTGTGTGTGTGTACTTCTGTGTGTGTTTCTGTTTGTGTGTTTGTCTGTGTGTGTGTTTCTGTGTGTGCGTGTTTCTGTGTGCGTGCGTTTCTGTGTATGTGTATTTGACTGTGCGTTTCTCTGCGTGTTTCTCTGTGTGTTTCTATGTGTGTGTGTGTGTTTCTCTGTATTTCTGTGTGTGTGGGTTTCTGTGTGTGTGTTTCTCTGTGTGTATTTCACTGTGTGTTTCTCCGTGTGTTTCTCTGTGTGTGTTTCTGCATGTGTGTGTGTTTCTCTGCGTGTGTGTTTCTCTGTGTGCGTGTTACACTGTGTCTGTTTCTCTGTGTATGTTTCTCTGTGTGCCTGTTTCAGTGTGTGTGTGCTTCTGTGTGTGTGTGTTTCTGTGTGTGTGTGTTTCTGTGTGTGTGTGTTTCGTTGTATGTGTTTCTGTGTGTGTTTCTCTGTTTGTGTTTCTGTGTATTTGTGTTTCTGTGTGTATGTGTGTGTTTGTTTCGGTGTGTGTGTTTCTCTGTGTGTATCTCTGTGTGTGTTTCTCTCTGTGTGTGTTTTTCTGTGTGTGTGGTTCTGTGTGTGTGTGTTTCTGTGTTTGTGTGTTTCCGTGTGTGTGTGTTTCTGTGTGTGCGTGTTTCTCTTTGTGTGTTTCTGTGTGTGTTTCTCTGTATGTCTGTCCCTGTGTTTATGTGTTTCTGTGTGTGTGTGTTTCTGTGTGGGTGTGTTTCTGTGTATGCGTTTCTGTGTGTGTTTCTCTGTGTGTGTTTCCGCGTGTGGTTCTCTGTGTCTCTGTTCCTGTGTGTGTGTGTTTGTTTCTGCGTGTGTGTTTCTCTGTGTATGTTTCTCTGTGCGTGTTACTCTGTGTGTGTGTCATTTGTGTGTGTGAGTGTGTGTTTCTGTGTGTGTCTGTTTATGTCCGTGTTTCTCTGTGTCTGTTTCTGTGTGTCTGTTTCTGTGTGTGTGTGTGTTTCTGTGTGTGTGTGTTGCTGTGTTTCTGTGTGTCTTTCTCTTTGTGTGTTTCTGTGTGTGTTTTTCTCTGTGTTTGTTTTTCTCTCAGTGTGTGTTTCTGTGTCTCTGTGTGTGTGTTTCTGTGTTTGTGTTTCTGTGTGTGTGTGTTTCTCTGTGTGTTTCGCTCTGTGTTTCTCTGAGTGTGTTTCTCTGTGTGTGTGTTTTTGTGTGTTTCTGTCGGTGTTTCTCTGTGTGTTTCTCTTTGCATTTCTCTGTGTGTTTCTCTGTGTGTATTTCTGTGTGTGTGTGTTTCTCTGCGTGTGTGTTTCTCTGTGTGTTTCTCTGTGTGTGTTTCTGTGTGTGTGTGTTTCTCTGCGTGTGTGTTTCTCTGTGTGTCTGTTTCTCTGGGTGCCTGTTTCTGTGTGTGTGTTTCTGTGTGTGTTTCTGTGTGTGTGTGTTTCTGTGTGTGTGTGTGTTTCGGCGTGTGAGTTTCTGTGTGTGTGTTTCTCTGTTTGTGTTTCTGAGTATGTGTGTTTCTGTGTGTGTGTGATTCTGTGTGCATTTCGATCTGTGTGATTCTGTGAGTGTGTTTTTATGTATGTGTGTTTCTGTGTGTGTGTGTGTGATTCAGTGTGTTTGTTTCTCTGTGTGTGTGTTTCTCTGTGAGTATTTTTCACTGTGTGTGTTTCGGTGTGTGTGCTTCTGTGTGTGTGTGTGTGTTTCTCTTTGTGTCTTTATGTGTGTGTGTTTCTCTCTGTGTGTATTTCTGTGTGTGCGTTTTTCTGTGTTTGTGTGTTTGTGTTTCTGTGTGTGTGTGTTTATGTGTGTGTTTCTCTGTGTCAGTTTCTGTGTGTGTGTTTCTGTGTGTTTGTGTGTGCGTTTCTTTGTGTGAGTGTGTCTGTGTGTTTGTTTCTCTGTGCGTCTTTATGTGTGTATGCTTCTCTGTGTGTGTATTACAGTGCGTGCGTGTATCTGTGTGTGTGTGTTTCTCTGTGTGTTTCTCTGTGTGTTTCTGTGTGCATGCTTCTCTGTGTACATGTGGTTCTGTATCTGTGTGTGTGTTTCTGTGTGCATGCTTCTCTGTGTGTGCGTTTATGTGTGTTTCTGTCTGTGTTTCTCAGCGTGTTTCGCTGTGTTTTTCAGCATGTGTGTGTTTCTGTGTGTGTGTTTCACTGTGTGCTTCTCTGCATGTTCCTCTGTGTGTTTCCCTGTGTGTTTCACTGTGTGCGTTTCCCTGTGTATCTGTGTTTGCGTTTCTGTGTGTGTTTCTATGTGTGTGTTTCTCTCTGTGTGTTTCATTGCGTGCTTCTCTCTGTGTTTCTCTGAGTGTGTTTCTCTGTGTGTGTCTTTCTGTGTATGTTTCTGTGTGTGTGTTTCTCTGTGTGTATGGTTCTCTGTGTGTCCGATTCTTCGTGTGTGTTTCTATGTGTGTGTGTTTCTGTGTGTGTGTGTGTTTCTGTGTTAGTTTCTGTGTGTGTGTTTCTGTATGTGTGTACTTCTGTGTGTGTTTCTGTTTGTGTGTTTGTCTGTGTGTGTGTTTCTGTGTGTGCGTGTTTCTGTGTGCGTGCGTTTCTGTGTATGTGTATTTGACTGTGCGTTTCTCTGCGTGTTTCTCTGTGTGTGTTTCTGCATGTGTGTGTGTTTCTCTGCGTGTGTGTTTCTCTGTGTGCGTGTTTCACTGTGTCTGTTTCTCTGTGTCTGTTTTTTCTGTGTGCCTGTTTCAATGTGTGTGTGCTTCTGTGTGTGTGTGTTTCTGTGTGTGTGTGTTTCTGTGTGTGTGTGTTTCGTTGTATGTGTTTCTGTGTGTGTTTCTCTGTTTGTGTTTCTGTGTATTTGTGTTTCTGTGCGTTTGTTTCTCTGTGTGTCTGTATGTGCGTGTGTTTCTGTGTGTGTATTTCTGTGCGTGCGTGTTTCTGTGTGTGTGTGTTTCTGTGTGTGTTTCTCTCTGTGTGTTTCTGTGTGCGTGTTTCTCTGTGTACCTGTGTTTCTGTATCTGTGTGTGTGTATCTGTGTGTGCGTTTCTTTGTGTGTGTGTTTGTCTGTGTTTCTGTCTGTGTTTCTCTGTGTGTTTCGCTGTGTTTTTCAGCGTGTGTGTGCTTCTGTGTGTGTGTTTGTGTGTGTTTCTGTCTGTGTTTCTCTGTGTGTTTCGCTGTGTTTTTCAGCGAGTGTGTGTTTCTGTGTGTGTGTTTCTGTGCGTGTGTTTCACTGTGTGTTTCTCTGTATGTTCCTCTGTGTGTTTCCCTGAGTGCTTCCATGTGTGTGTTTCTCTGTGTATCTGTGTGTGCGTGTTTCTGTGTGAGTTTCTCTGCATGTTTCTGTGTGTGTGTTTCTGTGTTTGTGTTTCTGCGTGTGTGTATTTCACTGTGCGTTTCTCTGCGTGTTTCTCTGTGTGTTTCTATGTGTGTGTGTGTGTGTTTCTCCGTATTTATGTGTGTGTGTGTTTCTCTGTGTGTATGTGTGTTTCTCTGTGTGTGTTTCTCTGTGTGTATTTCACTGTGTGTTTCTCTGTGTGTTTCTCTTTGCATTTCTCTGTGTGTTTCTCTGTGTGTGTTTCTGTGTGTGTGTGTTTCTCTGCGTGTGTGTGTTTCTCTGTGTGTTTCTCTGTGTGTGTTTCTGTGTGTGTGTGTTTCTCTGCGTGTGTGTTTCTCTGTGTGTCTGTTTCTCTGGGTGCCTGTTTCTGTGTGTGTGTTTCTGTGTGTGTTTCTGTGTGTGTGTGTTTCTGTGTGTGTGTGTGTTTCGGCGTGTGTGTTTCTGTGTGTGTGTTTCTCTGTTTGTGTTTCTGAGTATGTGTGTTTCTGTGTGTGTGTGTGTTTCTGTGTGCATTTCGATCCGTGTGATTCTGTGAGTGTGTTTTTATGTGTGTGTGTTTCTCTGTGTGTGTTTTTCTCTGTGTGTGTTTCTGTGTGTGTGTGTTTCTGTGTGGGTGTGTGTTTCTGTTTGTGTGTGTTTCGGTCTGTGTGCCTCTGTGTGTGTTTGTGTAATTTCTGAGCGTGTTTCAGTGAGTGTGTTTCTGTGTGTGTATTTCTCTGTGTGTGTTTCTGTGTTTGTGTGTGTTTCTGTGTGTGTGTGTTTATGTGTGTGTTTCTCTGTGTCAATTTCTGTGTGTGATTCTGTGTGTGTGTGTGTGTCTGTTTCTGTGTGTGCGTGTGCATTTCTGTGTGTGTGTTTCTCTGTGTCTGTGTGTCTGTAAGTATGAGTGTGTTGCTTTGTGTGTGTGTGTTTCTGTGTTGCCGTGTTTCTGGTTGTGTGTTTCTCAGTGTGTGTTTCTGTGCATGTTTCTCTGTGTGTGTGTGTTTCTGTGAGTGTGTGTGTTTCTGTGTGTGTGTGTTTATGTGTGTGTTACTATGTATCTGTTTCTGTGTGTGTGTGTGTGTGTTTCTCTGTGTGTGTTGCACTGTGTGTTTCAATGTGTGTTTCTCTGTGTGTTTCTCGGTGTGGTTCTCTCTGTGTTTCTCTGAGTGTTTCTCTGCGTGTGATTCTCTGCGTGTGTGTGTTTCTCTGTGTGTGTTTTTCTCTGTGCCTGTTTCTCTGTGTTTGTTTCTCTGTGTGCCTGATTCTGTGTGTGTGTGTGTTTCTGTGTGTGTGTGTTTCTGTGTGTGTGTGTTTCTCTGTGTGTGTGTTTCTCTGTTTGTGTTTCTGTGTATGTGTGTTTCAGCGTGTGTGTGTTTCTGTCTGTATTTCGCTCTGTGATTCTGTGTGTGTGTTTCTCTGTGTGTGTGTTTCTCTGTGTGTATTTTTATCTGTGTGTGTTTCTGTTTTTGTATGTTTCTGTGCGGGTGTGTGTTTCTGTTTTTGTGTGTTTCTGTCTGTCTGCCTCTGTGTGTGTTTATGTATGCTTCTGTGCGTGTTTCTGTGTGTATGTTGTGTGCGTGTTTCTGTGTGTGTGTGTGTGTGTGTGTGTGTTTCTGTGTGTGTTTATGTGTTTATGTGTGTGTTTCTCTGTGTCTATTTCTGTCTGTGTGTTTCTGAGTGTGTGTGTGTGTGTGTTTCTGTGTGTGTGTGTTTCTGTGTGTGTGTGTGTTTCTGCGTCTGTGATTCTCTGTGTGCGTGTGTTTCTGTTTCTGTCTGTGTTTCTCTGTGTGTTTCACTGTGTTTTTCAGTGTGTGTGTGTTTCTGTGTGTGTGTGTTTCACTGTGTGTTTCTCTGTGTTTTCCCTGTGTGTTTCTATGTGTGTGTTTCTCTGTGTATCTGTGTGTGTGTGTTTCTGTGTTTGTTTCTATGTGTGTTTCTCTGTGTGTGTTTCATTGTGTGTTTCACTGTGCGTATATGTCTGTGTGTTTCTATGTGTGTGTTGCACTGTGTGTTTCAATGTGTGTTTCTCTGTGTGTTGCTCTCTGTGTTTCACTCTGTATTTCTCTGAGTGTGTTACTCGGTGGGTGTGTGCTTCTGTGAATGTTTCTGTGTGTGTGTTTCTATGGGCGTGTCTTTCTGTGTGTGTGTGTTTCTGTGTGTCTGCGTGTGTGTTTAAGTGTGTGTTTCTGTGTGTGTGTTTCTGTGAGTGTTTCTGTGTGTGTGTTTCTCTGTGTGTGTGTTTTTCTGTGTGTGTTTCTGTGTGCGTGTGTTTCTGTCTGTGTGTGTTTCTGTGTGGGTGTGTGTTTCTGTGTGTGTGCCTCTGTGTGTGTTTGTGTATGATTCTGTGCGTGTTTCTGTGTGTTTGTTTCTGCGTGTGTGTTTCTCTGTGTATGTTTATCTGTGCGTGTTACTCTGTGTGTGTGTCATTTGTGTGTGTGAGTGTGTGTTTCTGTGTGTGTGTGTTTATGTGCGTGTTTCTCTGTGTCTGTTTCTGTGTGTCTGTTTCTGTGTGTGTGTGTGTTTCTGTGTGTGTGTGTTGCTGTGTTTCTGTGTGTCTTTCTCTGTGTGTGTTTCTCTGTGTGTTTTTCTCTGTGTTTGTTTTTCTCTCAGTGTGTGTTTCTGTGTGTCTGTGTGTGTGTTTCTGTGTGTGTTTCTGTGTTTGTGTTTCTGTGTGTGTGTGTTTCTCTGTGTGTTTCTCTCTGTGTTTCTCTGAGTGTGTTTCTCTGTGTGTGTTTTTGTGTGTTTCTGTCGGTGTTTCTCTGTGTGTTTCTGTGTGTGTGTGTGTGTGTTTCTCTGTGTATATTTCACTGTGTGTTTCAATGTGTGTATCTATTGTGTGTGTTTCTATGTGTGTGTTGCACCGTGTGTTTCAATGTGTGTTTCTCTCTGTTTTTCGCTGTGTGTTTCTCTCTGTTTCTCCGAGTGTTTCTCTGTGTGTGTGTCTTTCTGTGTATGTTTCTGTGTGTGTGTATCTCTGTGTGTATGGTTCTCTGTGTCTCTGTTTCTCCGTGTGTGTTTCTCTGTGTGTGCTTCTGTGTGTGTTTTTCTGTGTGTTTCTGTGTGTGTGTGTTTCTCTTTGTGTATTTTTCTCTGTGTGTGTTTCAGTGTGGGTGTGTGTTTCTGTTTCTGTGTGTTTCTGTCTGTGTGCCTCTGTGTGTGTTTATGTGTTTTCTGTGCGGTTTCTGTGTGTGTGTTACTGTGTGTGTGTTTATGTGTGTGTTTCTCTGTGTCTGTTTCTGTGTGTGTGTTTCTGTGTGTGTGTGTGTGTTGCTGTGTGTGTGTGTGTTTCTGTGTGTGTGTGTTGCTGTGTTTCTGTGTGTCTTTCTCTGTGTGTGTTTCTGTGTGTGTTTTTTCTCTGTGTTTGATTTTGTCTCTGTGTGTGTTTCTGTGTGTCTGTGTGTGTGTTTCTGTGTGTGTTTCTGTGTGTGTGTTTCTCTGTGTGTGTGTTTCTCTGTGTGTTTCTCTGAGTGTGTTTCTCTGTGTGTGTGTTTGTGTGTGTTTCTGTCTGTGTTTCTCTGAGTGTGTTTCTGTGTGTGTGTGTTTGTGTGTGTTTCTGTCTGTGTTTCTCTGTGTGTTTCTGTGTGTGTGTGTTTCTATGTGTGTGTGCATCTGTGTCTGTATGTGTTTCTGTGTCTGTGTTTCTGTCTGTATTTCTGTGTGCATGTTTCTCTGTTTGTGTGTGTTTCTGTCTGTGTGTGTGTTTCTGTGTGTGTGTGTGTTTCTGTGTGTGTGTGATTCTTAGTGTGTGTGTGTATGTGTGTCTGTGTGTGTTTCTGTGTCTGTGTTTCTGTCAGTGTTTCTGTGTGTGTCTTTCTCTGTGTGTGTTTTTCTCTGTGTGTGTTTCTGTGTGTGCGTTTCTTTGTTTGTGAGTGTTCCTGTGTGTGTGCATCTGTGTGTGTGTGTGCTTCTGTGCGTGCTTCTGTGTATGTGTGTGTTTCTCTTTGTGTCTCTATGTGTGTGTGTTTCTCTGTGTGTGTATTTCTGTTTTTGCGTTTTTCTGTGTTTGTGTGTGTGTGTATCTGTGTGTGTTTATGTGTTTATGTGTGCGTTTCTGTGTGTCTGTTTCTGTGTGTGTGTTTCTGTGTGTGTGTTTCTATGTGTCTGTGTGTGTGTGTGTGTGTTTCTTTGTGTGTGTGTTTCTGTGCGTTTGTTTCTCTGTGTGTCTTTATGTGTGTGTGTCTCTCTGTGTGTGTATTTCTGTTCGTGCGTGTTTCTGTGTGTGTGTGTTTCTCTGTGTGTTTCTGTGTGCATATTTCTCTGTGTACATGTGTTTCTTTATCTGTGTGTGTGTTTCTGTGTGTGCGTTTCTCTGTGTGTGCGTTTGTGTGTGTTTCTGTCTGTGTTTCTCTGTGTGTTTCGCTGTGTTTTTCAGCTTGTGTGTGTTTCTGTGTGTGTGTTTCCATGTGTGTTTCTCTGTATGTTCCTCTGTGTGTTTCCCTGTGTGTTTCTGTGTGTGTGTTTCTCTGTGTATCTGTGCGTGTGTGTTTCTGTGTGTGTTTCTATGTGTGTGTTTCTCTCTGTGTGCTTCATTGTGTGCTTCTCTCTGTTGTTCCCTGAGTGTGTTTCTCTGTGTGTGTGTCTTTCTGTGTATGTTTCTGTGAGTGTGTTTCTTTCAGTGTATGGTTCTCTGTGTGTCTGATTCTTCGTGTGTGTTTCTATGTGTGTGTGTTTCTGTGTGTGTGTGTTTCTGTGTGTCTTTGTGTGTGTTTCTGTGTTTGTGTCTGTGTGTGTGTTTCTGTGTGTGTGTTTCACTGTGTGTGTTTCCGTGTGTGTTTCTTTGTGTGCCTGTTCCTGTGTGTGTGTTTCTGTGTGTGTCTGTTTCTGTGTGTGTGTTTCTGTGTGTGTGTTTCAGTGTGTGTGTTTCTGTGTGTGTGTTTCTCTGTTTGTGTTTCTGTGTATGTGTGTTTCTGTGTGTATGTGTGTGATTCTGTGTGTTTGTTTCTCTGTGTGTGTGTTTCTCTGTGAGTATTTTTCACTGTGTGTGTTTCGGTGTGTGTGCTTCTGTGTGTGTGTGTGTTTCTCTTTGTGTTTTATGTGTGTGTGTTTCTCTGTGTGTGTATTTCTGTGTGTGCGTTTTTCTGTGTTTGTGTGTTTGTGTTTCTGTGTGTGTGTGTTTATGTGTGTGTTTCTCTGTGTCTGTTTCTGTGTGTGTGTGTTTCTGTGTGTGTGTGTGTGCGTTTCTTTGTGTGTGTGTCTGTGTGTTTGTTTCTCTGTGCGTCTTTATGTGTGTATGCTTCTCTGTGTGTGTATTACAGTGCGCGCGTGTATCTGTGTGTGTGTGTTTCTGTGTGTGTTTCTCTGTGTGTTTCTGTGTGCATGCTTCTCTGTGTGTGCATTTGTGTGTGTTTCTGTCTGTGTTTCTCAGCGTGTTTCGCTGTGTTTTTCAGCATGTGTGTGTTTCTGTGTGTGTGTTTCACTGTGTGCTTCTCTGCATGTTCCTCTGTGTGTTTCCCTGTGTATCTGTGTTTGCGTTTCTGTGTGTGTTTCTATGTGTGTGTTTCTCTCTGTGTGTTTCATTGCGTGCTTCTCTCTGTGTTTCTCTGAGTGTGTTTCTCTGTGTGTGTCTTTCTGTGTATGTTTCTGTGTGTGTGTTTCTCTGTGTGTATGGTTCTCTGTGTGTCCGATTCTTCGTGTGTGTTTCTATGTGTGTGTGTTTCTGTTTGTGTGTGTGTTTCTGTGTTTGTTTCTGTGTGTGTGTTTCTGTGTGTGTGTACTTCTGTGTGTGTTTCTGTTTGTGTGTTTGCCTGTGTGTGTGTTTCTGTGTGTGCGTGTTTCTCTGTGTGTGTGCTTCTGTGTGTGTGTGTTTCTGTGTGTGTGTGTTTCTGTGTATGTGTGTTTCGTTGTATGTGTTTCTGTGTGTGTTTCTCTGTTTGTGTTTCTGTGTATTTGTGTTTCTGTGTGTGTGTGTGTTTGTTTCGGTGTGTGTGTTTCTCTGTGTGTATCTCTGTGTGTGTTTCTCTCTGTGTGTGTTTTTCTGTGTGTGTGGTTCTGTGTGTGTGTGTTTCTGTGTTTGTGTGTTTCCGTGTGTGTGTGTTTCTGTGTGTGCGTGTTTCTCTTTGTGTGTTTCTGTGTGTGTTTCTCTGTATGTCTGTTTCTGTGTTTGTGTGTTTCTGTGTGTGTGCGTTTCTGTGTGTGTGTGTTTCTGTGTATGCGTTTCTGTGTGTGTTTCTCTGTGTGTGCTTCCGCGTGTGGTTCTCTGTGTCTCTGTTCCTGTGTGTGTGTGTGTTTCTGTGTGTGTGTTTCTGTGTGTGTGTTTCTGTGTGTGTGTTTCTGTGTGTGTGTTTCTCTGTTTGTGTGTCTGTGTATGTGTGTTTCTGTGTGCATGTGTGATTCTGTGTCTGTGTTTCTCTGCGTGTGTGTTTCTCTGTGTGCATTTTTCTCTGTGCATGTTTCTCTGTGTGTGTGTTTCTGTGTGTGTGTGTGTTTCTGTGTATGCGTTTCTGTGTGTGTTTCTCTGTGTGTGTTTCCGCGTGTGGTTTTCTGTGTCTCTGTTCCTGTGTGTGTGTGTGTTTCTGTGTGTGTGTTTCTGTGTGTGTGTTTCTGTGTGTGTGTTTCTCTGTTTGTGTGTCTGTGTATGTGTGTTTCTGTGTGCATGTGTGATTCTGTGTCTGTGTTTCTCTGCGTGTGTGTTTCTCTGTGTGCATTTTTCTCTGTGCATGTTTCTCTGTGTGTGTGTTTCTGTCTGTGTGCCTCTGTGACTGTTTGTGTGTCTTTCTGTGCGTGTTTCTGTGTGTTTGTTTCTGTGTATGTTTCTCGGTGTGTGTTTCTGTGTGTGTTTCTGTGTGCGTGTGTTTCTGTGTGTGTGTATTTATGTGCGTTTGTTTCTCTGTGTGTCTGTATGTGTGTGTGTTTCTGTGTGTGTGTATTTCTGTGCGTGCGTGTTTCTGTGTGTGTGTGTTTCTGTGTGTGTTTCTCTGTGTGTGTTTCTGTGTGCGTGCTTCTCTGTGTACATGCGTTTCTGTATCTGTGTGTGTGTTTCTGTGTGTGCGTTTCTTTGTGTGTGTGTTTGTCTGTGTTTCTGTCTGTGTTTCTCTGTGTGTTTCGCTGTGTTTCTCAGCGTGTGTGTGCTTCTGTGTGTTTGTTTGTGTGTGTTTCTGTCTGTGTTTCTCTGTGTGTTTCGCTGTGTTTTTCAGCGAGTGTGTGTTTCTGTGTGTGTGTTTCTGTGCGTGTGTTTCACTGTGTGTTTCTCTGTATGTTCCTCTGTGTGTTTCCCTGAGTGTTTCCATGTGTGTGTTTCTCTGTGTATCTGTGTGTGTGTGTTTCTGTGTGTGTGTTTCTATGTGTGTATGTCTTTCTGTGTATGTTTTTGTATGTGTGTTATTCTTCGTGTGTGTTTCTATGTGTGTGTGTTTCTGTGTGTGTGTGTTTCTGCGCGTCTGTGTGTGTGTTTCTGTGTTTGTTTCTGTGTGTGTGTTTCTCTGTGTGTGTGTTTCTCTGTGTGCGTGTTTTTGTGTCTGTTTCCGTGTGTGTGTTTCTCTGTGTGGGTGTTTCTCTGAGTGTGTTTCTGCTTGCGTGTGTTTCTGTGTGTGTGTGTTTCTCTGTCTGTGTGCGTGTTTCTGTGTGAGTTTCTCTGCATGTTTCTGTGTGTGTGTTTCTGTGTTTGTGTTTCTGCGTGTGTGTATTTCACTGTGCGTTTCTCTGCGTGTTTCTCTGTGTGTTTCTATGTGTGTGTGTGTGTGTTTCTCCGTATTTATGTGTGTGTGTGTTTCTCTGTGTGTATGTGTGTTTCTCTGTGTGTGTTTCTCTGTGTGTATTTCACTGTGTGTTTCTCTGTGTGTTTCTCTTTGCATTTCTCTGTGTGTTTCTCTGTGTGTGTTTCTGTGTGTGTGTGTTTCTCTGCGTGTGTGTTTCTCTGTGTGTTTCTCTGTGTGTGTTTCTGTGTGTGTGTGTTTCTCTGCGTGTGTGTTTCTCTGTGTGCCTGTTTCCCTGGGTGCCTGTTTCTGTGTGTGTGTTTCTGTGTGTGTTTCTGTGTGTGTGTGTGTTTGTGTGTGTGTGTGTGTTTCGGCGTGTGTGTTTCTGTGTGTGTGTTTCTCTGTTTGTGTTTCTGAGTATGTGTGTTTCTGTGTGTGTGTGTGTTTCTGTGTGCATTTCGATCTGTGTGATTCTGTGAGTGTGTTTTTATGTGTGTGTGTTTCTCTGTGTGTATTGTTCTCTGTGTGTGTTTCTGTGTGTGTGTGTTTCTGTGTGGGTGTGTGTTTCTGTTTGTGTGTGTTTCGGTCTGTGTGCCTCTGTGTGTGTTTGTGTAATTTCTGAGCGTGTTTCAGTGAGTGTGTTTCTGTGTGTGTATTTCTCTGTGTGTGTTTCTGTGTGCTTGTTGCACTGTGTGTGTGTTTCTGTGTTTGTGTGTGTTTCTGTGTGTGTGTGTTTCTGTGTGTGTTTCTCTGTGTCAATTTCTGTGTGTGATTCTGTGTGTGTGTGTCTGTTTCTGTGTGTGCGTGTGTATTTCTGTGTGTGTGTTTCTCTGTGTCTGTGTGTCTGTAAGTATGAGTGTGTTGCTTTGTGTGTGTGTGTTTCTGTGTTGCCGTGTTTCTGGTTGTGTGTTTCTCAGTGTGTGTTTCTGTGCGTGTGTTTCTCTGTGTGTGTGTGTTTCTGTGTGTGTGTGTGTGTGTTTCTGTGTGTGTGTGTTTATGTGTGTGTTACTATGTATCTGTTTCTGTGTGTGTGTGTGTGTGTGTGTGTGTGTTTCTCTGTGTGTGTTTCTCTGTGTATATTTCACTTTGTGTTTCAATGTGGGTATCTGTGTGTCTGTGTTTCTATGTGTATGTTGCACTGTGTGTTTCAATGTGTGTTTCTCTGAGTGTTTCTCTGTGTGTTTCTATGTGTGTGTGTGTGTGTTTCTCCGTATTTATGTGTGTGTGTGTTTCTCTGTGTGTATGTGTGTTTCTCTGTGTGTGTTTCTCTGTGTGTATTTCACTGTGTGTTTCTCTGTGTGTTTCTCTATGCATTTCTCTGTGTGTTTCTCTGTGTGTGTTTCTGTGTGTGTGTGTTTCTCTGCGTGTGTGTTTCTCTGTGTGTTTCTCTGTGTGTGTTTCTGTGTGTGTGTGTTTCTCTGCGTGTGTGTTTCTCTGTGTGCCTGTTTCCCTGGGTGCCTGTTTCTGTGTGTGTGTTTCTGTGTGTGTTTCTGTGTGTGTGTGTGTTTGTGTGTGTGTGTGTGTTTCGGCGTGTGTGTTTCTGTGTGTGTGTTTCTCTGTTTGTGTTTCTGAGTATGTGTGTTTCTGTGTGTGTGTGTGTTTCTGTGTGCATTTCGATCTGTGTGATTCTGTGAGTGTGTTTTTATGTGTGTGTGTTTCTCTGTGTGTATTGTTCTCTGTGTGTGTTTCTGTGTGTGTGTGTTTCTGTGTGGGTGTGTGTTTCTGTTTGTGTGTGTTTCGGTCTGTGTGCCTCTGTGTGTGTTTGTGTAATTTCTGAGCGTGTTTCAGTGAGTGTGTTTCTGTGTGTGTATTTCTCTGTGTGTGTTTCTGTGTGCTTGTTGCACTGTGTGTGTGTTTCTGTGTTTGTGTGTGTTTCTGTGTGTGTGTGTTTCTGTGTGTGTTTCTCTGTGTCAATTTCTGTGTGTGATTCTGTGTGTGTGTGTCTGTTTCTGTGTGTGCGTGTGTATTTCTGTGTGTGTGTTTCTCTGTGTCTGTGTGTCTGTAAGTATGAGTGTGTTGCTTTGTGTGTGTGTGTTTCTGTGTTGCCGTGTTTCTGGTTGTGTGTTTCTCAGTGTGTGTTTCTGTGCGTGTGTTTCTCTGTGTGTGTGTGTTTCTGTGTGTGTGTGTGTGTGTTTCTGTGTGTGTGTGTTTATGTGTGTGTTACTATGTATCTGTTTCTGTGTGTGTGTGTGTGTGTGTGTGTGTGTTTCTCTGTGTGTGTTTCTCTGTGTATATTTCACTTTGTGTTTCAATGTGGGTATCTGTGTGTCTGTGTTTCTATGTGTATGTTGCACTGTGTGTTTCAATGTGTGTTTCTCTGAGTGTTTCTCTGCGTGTGATTCTCTGCGTGTGTGTGTTTCTCTGTGTGTGTTTTTCTCTGTGCCTGTTTCTCTGTGTTTGTTTCTCTGTGTGCCTGATTCTGTGTGTGTGTGTGTTTCTGTGTGTGTGTGTTTCTGTGTGTGTGTGTTTCTCTGTGTGTGTGTTTCTCTGTTTGTGTTTCTGTGTATGTGTGTTTCAGCGTGTGTGTGTTTCTGTCTGTATTTCGCTCTGTGATTCTGTGTGTGTGTTTCTCTGTGTGTGTGTTTCTCTATGTGTATTTTTCTCTGTGTGTGTTTCTGTTTTTGTGTGTTTCTGTGCGGGTGTGTGTTTCTGTTTTTGTGTGTTTCTGTCTGTGTGCCTTTGTGTGTGTTTATGTATGCTTCTGTGCGTGTTTCTGTGTGCGTGTTTCTGTGTGTGTGTGGGTGTGTGTGTTTCTGTGTGTGTTTATGTGTTTATGTGTGTGTTTCTCTGTGTCTATTTCTGTCTGTGTGTTTCTGAGTGTGTGTGTTTGTGTGTGTGTTTCTGTGTGTGTGTGTTTCTGTGTGTGTGTGTGTGTTTCTGCATCTGTGATTCTCTGTGTGCGTGTGTTTCTGTTTCTGTCTGTGTTTCTCTGTGTGTTTCGCTGTGTTTTTCAGTGTGTGTGTGTTTCTGTGTGTGTGTTTCTGTGTGTGTGTGTTTCACTGTGTGTTGCTCTGTGTTTTTCCCTGAGTGTTTCTATGTGTGTGTTTCTCTGTGTATCTGTGTGTGTGTGTGTTTCTGTGTTTGTTTCTATGTGTGTTTCTCTGTGTGTGTTTCATTGTGTGTTTCACTGTGCGTATATGTGTCTGTGTGTTTCTATGTGTGTGTTGCACTGTGTGTTTCAATGTGTGTTTCTCTGTGTGTTGCTCTCTGTGTTTCACTCTGTATTTCTCTGAGTGTGTTACTCGGTGGGTGTGTGCTTCTGTGAATGTTTCTGTGTGTGTGTTTCTATGGGCGTGTCTTTCTGTGTGTGTGTGTTTCTGTGTGTCTGCGTGTGTGTTTAAGTGTGTGTTTCTGTGTGTGTGTTTCTGTGAGTGTTTCTGTGTGTGTGTTTCTCTGTGTGTGTGTTTCTCTGTGTGTGTTTCTGTGTGCGTGTGTTTCTGTCTGTGTGTTTCTGTGTGGGTGTGTGTTTCTGTGTGTGTGCCTCTGTGTGTGTTTGTGTATGATTCTGTGCGTGTTTCTGTGTGTTTGTTTCTGCGTGTGTGTTCCTCTGTGTATGTTTCTCTGTGCGTGTTACTCTGTGTGTGTGTCATTTGTGTGTGTGAGTGTGTGTTTCTGTGTGTGTGTGTGTTTCTGTGTGTGTGTGTTGCTGTGTTTCTGTGTGTCTTTCTCTGTGTGTGTTTCTGTGTGTGTTTTTCTCTGTGTTTGTTTTTCTCTCAGTGTGTGTTTCTGTGTGTCTGTGTGTGTGTTTCTGTGTGTGTTTCTGTGTTTGTGTTTCTGTGTGTGTGTGTTTCTCTGTGTGTTTCTCTCTGTGTTTCTCTGAGTGTGTTTCTCTGTGTGTGTGTTTTTGTGTGTTTCTGTCGGTGTTTCTCTGTGTGTTTCTCTGTGTGTGTGTGTGTGTTTCTCTGTGTATATTTCACTGTGTGTTTCAATGTGTGTATCCATTGTGTGTGTTTCTATGTGTGTGTTGCATCGTGTGTTTCAATGTGTGTTTCTCTCTGTTTTTCGCTGTGTGTTTCTCTCTGTGTTTCTCCGAGTGTTTCTCTGTGTGTGTGTCTTTCTGTGTATGTTTCTGTGTGTGTATCTCTGTGTGTATGGTTATCTGTGTCTCTGTTTCTCGGTGTGTGTTTCTCTGTGTGTGCTTCTGTGTGTGTTTTTCTGTGTGTTTCTGTGTGTGTGTGTTTCTCTGTGTGTATTTTCCTCTGTGTGTGTTTCAGTGTGGGTGTGTGTTTCTGTTTCTGTGTGTTTCTGTCTGTGTGCCTCTGTGTGTGTTTATGTGTTTTCTGTGCGGTTTCTGTGTGTGTGTTACTGTGTGTGTGTTTCTCTGTGTCTGTTTCTGTGTGTGTGTTTCTGTGTGTGTGTGTTGCTGTGTGTGTGTGTGTGTGTTTCTGTGTGTGTGTGTTGCTGTGTTTCTGTGTGTCTTTCTCTGTGTGTGGTTCTGTGTGTGTTTTTCTCTGTGTTTGATTTTCTCTCTGTGTGTGTTTCTGTGTGTCTGTGTGTGTGTTTCTGTGTGTGTTTCTGTGTGTGTGTTTCTCTGTGTGTGTGTTTCTCTGTGTGTTTCTCTGTGTGTTTCTCTGAGTGTGTTTCTTTGTGTGTGTGTTTGTGTGTGTTTCTGTCTGTGTTTCTCTGTGTGTTTCTGTGTGTGTGTGTTTCTCTGTGTATATTTCACTGTGTGTTTCAATGTGTGTATCTATGTGTGTGTGTTTCTATGTGTGTTTCTCTGTGTTTGTCTCTGTGTGTTTCTCTCTCTGTTTCTCCGAGTGTTTCTCTGTGTGTGTCTGTCTGTGTATGTTTCTGTGTGCGTGTTTCTCTGTGTGTATGGTTCTCTGTGTGTCTGTTTCTCCGTGTGTGTTTCTATGTGGGTGTGTTTCTCTGAGTGTGTTTCTCTGTGTGTGTGTTTGTGTGTGTTTCTGTCTGTGTTTCTCTGTGTGTTTCTGTGTGTGTGTGTGTGTTTCTCTGTGTATATTTCACTGTGTGTTTCAATGTGTGTATCTATGTGTGTGTGTTTCTATGTGTGTTTCTCTGTGTTTTTATCTGTGTGTTTCTCTCTCTGTTTCTCCGAGTGTTTCTCTGTGTGTGTCTGTCTGTGTATGTTTCTGTGTGTGTGTTTCTCTGTGTGTATGGTTCTCTGTGTCTCTGTTTCTCCGTGTGTGTTTCTCTGTGTGTTCTGTGTGTGTGTTTCGATCTGTGTGTGTTTCTGTGTGTGTTTCTCTGTGTTTCTGTGTGTGTGTGTTTCTCTGTGTGTGTTTCTGTGTGTGTGTGTTTCT